>NC_092637.1:24644850-24955306 GCF_039555335.1 Amphiura filiformis
GATTTAGTTGACCTGTCTGGTCTACAGTAAGCAAAGAATTAAGGTAGCAGTTGTGTTCACCCCTGTATATCCTAAATAAAGACAAATGTGTCAAAATTAAAATCACCAGCCGATACCTGTACTCTTTAGCTCTGATTTAAGACCTTATTTGTTGAAATTGGTTGAGAATTAAAGAAACGGTAGTCCAAAACCTGTTGAAGATACGAAATAAAAAGTTGCACTTTCTAATCAATGAAAGCACGATGCTAGTTTTTCGTGCTAATCAATGAAAGCACAGCGCTAGTTATCTTGTTCGCGAATGCTTTGTGTATAAATCAATAGGGCTCGCAATGTGGCAAACTGCAACTTTTAAATTTGCATCTTCCTTGGGTTTTTTGGATCATCGTGTCTTTATTTCTTGGACAATGTCAACGAACGAGGTCTTAAATTAGAGCTGAAATATGCAGCTATTGGCTGTTGGTTACAATTATGACATGTCTGCCTTTGTTTAGGATATGCAGGGGGTGAACCTTAATTTGTTGGCTTACTGTATATTGTGCGTGTTAAATAAAGTAGACAAAGTATAGGACTTCAATTGATAATTTGTGATGCTTCTGGCGAGATGTCACAAGGCAATTCTCAAACTAAAATATATTGATATTAATCCGCGATGTAATAAGGCCCGCCTATTACGAATATGTCAATGTATATTTACGCCATAGTCTTTTCAATGTTTTTCTTGTAAAAATAAATCCGTGTTTTTGTGTGAGGGTGGTGGTGGGTGTGTGTTGTTCCAACTTTATTTTATTTTTTAAGAACATTCTGAAATGTCGGTCGATATTCCCTACAAAATATGTGAATGCGTCTTTTAATAATTTGCCTCTTGACTTCGGTGACGAAAGGCGTACTTGTTAAACAACACCAACATGATTTTGCCTGGAAGCTCAAATGAAAACAGCTGCCCATTTGAATACATGAACTTGACGTGAAAGACTTGAGACAATAAAAATGAGAGTTTCTTGACTTTACCAATACATTTTAATTGATCGTTGCCTGCCAGGTAAAACGAATACAGCTGTCAGTTGTAACATTGTGTTAAGAATTATATGATTACATGAACTTGAAATGACATGCTAAAGACGCAAAGAAGAAGATTTTCGTGACTTTACCAACAAATCTTAATTGATAAGTAAAAGATCTAATGTGAAGCTGTGACATTTCAATAACTAATACATGTTTCATGTTAAGCCCCTGTCTACAGCACACGATCTACTCCCTATTCCAAAAAAATACAGCACTAATTTTTATTTGGGATAAAAAATATTATCCTGTTTTGGTGTGACATTTCATTAACAAATACATGTTTCATGTTACGCCCCTGTCTACAGCACACGATCTACTCCCTATTCCAGAAAAAATACAGCACTAATTTTTATTTGGGATAAAAAATATTATCCTGTTTTGTCAAATGAAACATAGCTAAATGCTAATCCTTTTGTTAGTTCTAACTATCAATAAAAGCCATACAAACCTAATTATAATATTTAGCCAATTTTTGGAAATAAGGCCAAAACATGCGTTTTAGGGTGTTTCGTATCCTGTGACGATCAACCTCAAAAACTTGTTTCATTTTTATAACCAATCATTTAATAATTAAAGTAACACAAACTAGAGATAATTAGAGCAAGATCTCGGCATATACTCAAGATTTTGATTGGTTCTAAATCTTCGATTGTCAGAAAACATGCCAAAAATGATTGTGTTTGGCTCTTTTATCCCCAGTTTGTACTTAATGAATGATTAGGATTGCGCTAGTGCAGAACTTGATAATAATTTTTTAATCCCCCAAAAAAATCACGTTTAAATTATTTCGTATTTTTCTGGAATGGGGATTATTGTTATTCCAGCAAGACTGTGATAAAAAGGTTTAACCAGGGCCCTGACACTCAGTTCAGAAGTATGTTACTGCGTGGAAGCGGCCATTGACCCTGTTATCGCGTATCCAGGAACTACCGGCCGCGTAGGCGCACTTGTATGCGCCCTATACGCGTTATTGATCGCGTTGGACATCGCGTTGGACTTGTGCTGGCGACGCGTTCATTAGCACCCCAGCACCCCATTAGCACCCCATGGCAGCGCCCATACGTGTGTCAATTTGTGGTTCGCGGGATCTTTTTTTCAGGCTCTGTAGCGTGCAAATTTGGCTGGTGCGATTTTACAGTCTACCGTGTGGTTCAACACAAATCGTTAAACGAATTCAAGAAGTGAAGATAACATGAGCTATTCCATTTAAAATCCACACTACCCCTGTGGAAGATTTAGCTAAAATATTCCACAGAGAATTATGAATTTTGAATAGAATCGACAGTTGGAATATTTCCATTTGAAATACTCACTCCAGTTGTGGAAGATATAGGTTAAGCCATAATACAGGGGGGTTTCAAAATGATAAACTCTGACCAATTACATTTTAAAACAATACACCCTCTGTAGAAAGATATTTCCAAAATCTTCCACAGGGGTAGTGTGAATTCTAAATGGAATAGCCCATTATATATAAAATAAAACGAAACGGTTTTAACTCAAAAACTGCGTATGAATTTTAATGTCATAGAGGTGCATGAATTTTAAAAGGCCCTCAATAAGCAATTTCAATGTCAATAAACTTAATTCTCTTCACGAGGGTGTCGACTGCCGACGGCGTGTTTCAAAAAATTTTCAAAAATTTAAAATGTAAATTCACATGACCATATTTGGAATAAGCATGAAAAATGCATTAAAATGAGTACAAACAAGCCTAGTAATGGTTCAGTAGTTCTTAAGATAGCTCTTGATATTTCGAGAAAATATTTCAAAACTTAAAATTTTTCCGTTGAAGCGCATGGCTATAGCACGCAGAGCATTAATGTTGTCGTGGTTATAATCCTTTAAAAAGGTACAGAGTAATGGATTACTCCTTATCGCTTGCTTCAAAGATATTTACAGGAACCTCGTTTTATTTGAGAAGACCTATAAACCAGTAAGATTCTAGGAGATTATTGTCTTATTAAAGATGGTTATCTTATACAGAAAATTGAAGACAGCTTTCTTCCCTAACTGTTGACAAAGATTATGGTGACCACTCTACAGTTAGGTCAAACTAATATATGCTGGTTGCGATCTTTTCTTCACATGATATTTTATTAAAGTTCATTGCATAAACATGCCCTTTGATACCAAATCGAAATACAGTCCACACTCCCTTAGTCGAGCGTTATACCAAGAAATACATTAATAAATATATGATGGTCCCGTTTCTTTTTAGCCCTAAAATACCATGTTTTGGATCAATCAAAATATATAAAATTGGCCCTTTACATGACATAATTGACCTTCATTTTGTGCTAAAATAGTCTGATATTGAAATCTTTTGCCCGCTTAGCGCGCCCATGTCCTAGACAAATATGCTCGTCTCTCTCTCAATTGTAATGCTTACGCCACCTTTTAGTAGTCCCCCTGTTTGTAAACCAAAGCTTAGCGATTTGGGTACACATGCCTTTCTCACGGTCAGTTTGGGGCCTCCACATTTTGGCCTGGGCCAGGGCCCCCAAACCCTGCAAGGGTTAACAGCTCCACCTCTGTAGACAATCGACACGCATTTGTAACATAATTATTACACTCTCTAATGTAATAATGGCTCTAATTCTTTTTTAACTTGCTGCAAATCTTAGATTTCAGTTTAGTTCAGTTTAGTTTAGTTTAGTTTAGTTTAGTTTAGTTTAGTTTAGTTTAGTTTAGTTTAGTTTAGTTTAGTTTAGTTTAGTTTAGTTTATACAGGCTCGCATGCCCACTAGATGGGGTCCCATATACATACACCAAATAAAAGAACTAAAATTGCACAGTACATAATTATAAACACATTTAAAAACACTATCAAATACATTAAAAATACAATATAATACTAAAATTGAGTTGCCAATATAGAGTCAAGACATCGTATAATTTATATAAGCACGAGTGAAAGTGCGCAAAGTAGGTATACTGACAAGTTAACTTGAGATGTAGTGGTCAGTAAGAAGCTCAGATTTGAAACATTTGAACATTTGAACATTCGTAACGTCAGCAGGGAGAGTATTCCAGGATATGTACACACGGTTAAAGAATGTCTGCTTAAAAATATTGGTATTGCACTTATTTGGGATAATTGTAGGCGCGTCAGTAGATCTTTACCAAATTAATTTAGTGCCACTTGTAATTAGATAAAAGACATGTCATGTAAACCCTTGAAGAGCAGGATGTTATCTTTAACCCCTTCGTACATACTTTGTACAATTGTACACGTGAACTTATATTGCTCCCTGTATACCAGGGAAGCATATTACTGCAAATAAACACCATGTGCACAATTGTGCATTCATGCGCTATCCTCCAGTGCAGAGCGCCCTCGCCTAGCTGAATGTCACTTTTCACAATCTAAGAGGGCATCACCCACTACAACACGTTGCCAAAAGACTGGTACTTTCCCTGTTTAATTTTATATGAAATAACATTGTGGACAAGCTAAATTCTAGTCAGGGGGTTAGTATAAGACATGTAGAACACATGGCACACTATTATTGATCAAATGCTTCAAACATGTGTGGTGTAGAATTTTTTTTTAAATGGTGTGTACAATTGTACACAGTGTGCCTCACCTTGTAAATATAAGACTAATATATTGTGTTCAGTTGTACACAGTGTGACTAATCTTATCAATATATAGGAGTTATTTAGTATAGTTTGTACAGCATTATAAATAATTTTTAACTCTTTTGTTAATACTTCAATTCAGTTTATAATTTGCTCTGAATACATTGTTTTGGCAATACCACTCTGTAGGCCTATTATTACAGAGATAGTTAGGAGTAACTGGTCGGTGATGGGCCCGAAAATGGATCGTGTAGGGTGGAGTAACAAAATTAGTCTCAGAAATCAAGTTTATTAAGTGTAATGTCTTTCTCGGTCTCTCCAAAGACAAGAACTGTTTATTAGCATTTTATACCAAATTAATGACATTTAGGAGCCTACAGATACGGACGTATGAAGACAACAGAAAAAAGAAACAGAGGCTTAAGGCAGCTGTGTACTCTAGACATTGTTTCTTTCGCAAAATTGAGTTTTTTTTTATATGTTTGTACTTTGTTATGTTTTTTATAAATACAAGGAATGAAAATCCAGATTTGTAAACTCCAATTGCAATATTTTAAGGATTTTATTTCACTATTCCACTCGTGTTTGAAATTGAAAAGGAAAGAAAATCTTTGTTGAACCAGCAAGGGTACACGCGCGCAACAACGCATCGCGTTGCGTATCGCGCAATTTGTTAACGCACAAATACGCTACGCATACGCGACGCTTATCTGCATGCGCGGCGCATCTTATGGAAACACCACGGAAGCACTGATTTCACAAAAACCTAGTGGTCAAATGGCTCCGTTTTAGCTGATAAAATGTGGGTTTTTTCAAGTTCTTTCCCCTGATTTAAATATCAAGTTATGAATGGATTTCGCTCAAACTTCTCAAGGGGCTGTGGATTTACCCGATATTCACGTAATATAAGGTACAAAAACGAAAACTGCCGCATTCTCCTGTAAGATTCGATGAAAGTGCAAAATGTGACCACTTTAAACTTCAACGGCCATTATTTCAATGTTCATTTTCCCGGTAAAATGACGATTTAGGTACACGATAACTCAATAAATACAGCATCTATAGGTAAGCAAATATGATCATCGTAAAAAGCATGATCGACTCAAGAAACAGTTTTCTCATTTTTTGGTCTATTTCCGATTTTAGGCATCATTTTGTGCAAATAGGCGTTTGTGAATTTAAAAAAGTTCAATTTGATGCCTTATATGGTCAATATCTCAAAAAATAAGGCCAATATCAAAAAAATAAAAAAAACGTTTTTGGAATGGAGCCTCAAGATTGAGCTAAAAACAAAATAAAATATTTTGGAAAGAGTGTTTTTTGTTATGATGTACCTAACAAATATTGCCAAAAACTCACTTTTTGTGATTTTCTTCATAATTGTTGTTTTTACCCCCAAATCTGTATTTATATTAAGATTTATTGATATCTTGCCTTCATAAAAATGTATACTTGTGCGAATAATTACAAAGTTATTGCACTTTTACTACATGCATGTCTGAGAGTACACAGCCTCCTTAAAGTTAGTTGCTTCACATATGTTACCAAGGTTTACTGCCATTACTTAGTCATAATGTGTACAATTGTATCCAAAAAAATCATTGTAAACGTCGTCACTTAGTCACAATGTGTACAATTACTTTCCAAAATAGTTATAATAAGCATAACAAATATTTTTTTGATCAAGCCATCTTCCTTCGTGTCCGAAGGGGTTGCGTCGGTCCTCAAGACTAGAAAGGTTGAGTTCTTTTAGACGCTCTTCATAGGGGGCGGAACTTTGAAGGATAAATCTGGTAGTACACCTTTGAACTCTTTCAATAGCAGTAATGACACCCTTGGTAGATGGATTCCAAATTTCTGACCCGTATTCCAAAATAGGTCTGACAAAATCTTAGATTTGAATAGGTCTGACTTAAATCTTAAGTAGGTCTGACAAAATCTTTGCTGCAAATCTTAGATTTAATAATGCACGTGGCTGCAGGCGGGACAAAAATACGTAATAAACATAACAACCCAATATTGCTGAAGAGCAATTAAAAAATATAATATTAATTACGTATCGCATAACGTTGCCTAATGGAGCTTATAATTTCATGGAGAATGGATGAAAAGTATAAAGCACTCTCGCAGTAAAATCATCAGAGTTTAAGGCCTGGGGTACTACACCCCTGGCCAATGTTGTGCCTATTTTTGCATTTTTCTCAAACATTATAGCACATTGGTGACAGGTAAGATATGTATATTATAGGGGCAAAGACTACAACTACTGCACTGAAAATTCAACAACTCAAGACAAGTAGTTATTGATTTATTGATCAAATATTGGTTTTCCCTCATTTTTGACTGTAACTCCACAACTGTTGTCTGTGCAGTAGTTGCCCCTTTAATATACATATCTTACTTTTCACCAATGCGCTATCATTTTTGAGAAAAATGCAAAATTAGGCACAAAATTGGGCAGGGGTGTAGTAAAGTCAATCCTTAAGGATATGATTTTATGTAGTTAAAACCTAGACCACATTCAATTTGATATCATTTTGACAAAGATCAATCCATCACAAATAAAGCGTTATCATTTGTCTCATGCAGTGGATCATTTCGCAGAGCATCCGACTATAATAAAACAGAGGATAAAAGGAAGAGAACATAAGATAGCGGGTTTGACTTGCTGTAATTTCTTAAAAGCTTTGATGGGAATGGGATTAACAAAGATATCAGTATTACAATCCACCTGTTTTGTCTAGTTTTACTACGCAGTGTACTCTTTACTCAGTACGCCACTGACCAGCTTCTATTGTTATGCGATCGATACATGTTAAAATCAGCACAATTCAGAGATACAGCTTTTTGCTATGAAATTCATTTTCTCGGTCAAATATAAAGCATTTTTTTCTTCAGTAATGTCAGTTAAAAACACAGTGCTCGGATATACCTTATTAAAATCTTGGTGTTAAAATTAGGCATGACATTGTGTCTTTCAGTGTAAGATTTTTTTATTTTTACATGCCTAAATTTTAATTAATTTTTTAACATGTCAAACTAATATAGTTCGCTGAAGAAAGATATTTCCTACCTCTGTAAGGCATATCGTGTGGGTATGTATATTATAATTTTGTCAGAATATTCGTTTTGATTTCACCGTTTCTCACTTCCGATTGCCAAAATGTCTAAACAGTACTTCGTTTCTAATATAACCAGCAGAAATAATCGATATTTCTATTGTGGCTTGCAAAATCATCCATCCATGGGTACATTCACGAGTTGATTTTGACAAAATTGCCAGAGGGATTTGAAAATGGTGCAATCAAATCCGAAATTCTGACAAAACTATGACATATGGCCCTATATGATGTGCTTTAGAAAGTAATATATTTCGTTAGCGAATTGTGTAACTTTGGAAAGCAAAAACGTTGACCCAAAAAAAGCTCACGGGCCAAGTTGAAGCCTTGAAAATCGAAATTCTTACAACAGAAACCTAATTTTAACACCTTAGTTTAACACCAGGGTTTGAAAAAAATTACAGTACCAAGCATTATAGTTGTCTTCTGACATTTACCGAAGAAATGAAAATTATTGCTTTTCATTTGATCGAGACAATTAATTTTGCTAATTTCAACCCCGAATTCGATAGTATCAAGCGCCTAGTTAAGTGACAGAGTGGGTCTTGTTTAACAATAGCCACTACTGACTAGCGTTCTGCATGTATTGATTGTAATTCCAGCAAGGTGAAGAACAAATGTATAATTAAGTGCAAACTACTTCGGAGTACAATCACCGGATATCGGATATATTGGTACAACTCCGTAGGGAAATGAGTTTAAGGTGAGATCAATTCGAATGAAATCAAGATATCTTGAAAATTACAAATTCTTTGTTGTCGAATGCTGGGTAGATATAGAAACAAGCAGAGTATATGTCTTCCTAAAGAAATAAATACATGACATTTCTAGAATGAATTCCCTTTTCGTATAGTGACATTTGCATACAATATAGAGAATATATTGACTCGTTCAATATTATAGAGCCAATTGCTTCTCACGTTGATTCACCATCGCGAATTTCGTTGAAAAATATTAAGCATGTCAAAAGTATGTGCTCCGTCAGAGACCCAAAAACAAGCCATATGCAAATTAAGTCGCATTTTATATTATATTGAATTTCGTTGCATTGCCACGTGGTCACACACAGAGGTAAACTTCGTTGGATCTATCGAATTGATAACTTGTAATAAAGGAGGATTTTACGACAAAATGAAAGCGCAGTTATGAGCACATTTTGGGAAAATATTGTGCATTCAAAGATAGTGATCATGAAGCATGGTTTGACATAATGTGTTTTCAACAAAAGCAGATACACCTGGGAATTGATATCTTGTGCCTGGCTTCTAAGAATTAGCTATCAGTTCCGTGATTTTAATCCTTAGTGAATCACGTGTCTCGAATAATGTATCTCACATCTCAATTTCCTATGCAAAACAAAATAAAAAGTGCTGAGGGTAATAAAGTAATATCATAAACTTGCGATTTTAAGCATTGATTAGTTATCCCTGTTTGTTAATGCAACATGAAAAACATTATTGCGGGTTGAGGTCGTATCATATAAGGCACGTACTTCTTAGTTAGTCTTAATCCAAATCCATATTCAGCATTTTTGTTGCACCAGATATGTGTGAGACGAATTTCCTTACAATATTGGATAATATATAGAATGTACTCGAAAGGCTTTAGTTGGTTGTGCATGTGTATACATTTAATAAGTTACTCTATATTAACAGCTTTAAATGTGGTATTTTACTTATCAATTAAGATCAAGTCAGATACATAATTTTTTGTCTGTAAGCTGTCATTTCAAGTGATGATATTTATTATAAAATGTGAAGAGTTGGCAGCTGAGTTATTTTTATATTTCCTTTCAGTAACAAACGTCTTTAAAGCGTTATTCTTTCACTGCAATCAAAAGTTGGAAAATTACTAAAACATTGCAATGATAAACCGCTTATATCATCAAAAGCAATATTTATTGTAAGATAATTGTCTTAATCGGCAGACACCTAGGAACCTTGCTTTAAAATTACTTTTTGAATAAAGCGGAGTAAATTCGAACAAAAATCTTGTCGTCGTTGGGCGATAAACTCATATTAGTTGACATTCAAGTGTAAGTCAAATCAAAATACGTAAAAGGTGGGCACCAGCATTATAATCTTCAAGCTCAAATTCGTTTTGTGTTTGTCAACTTGAAGACAATTTTCCATCACACCTTCTGATACTCTCCATTTAATTACCTGTAAACTATTAAGTAAATATTCATAAGCAACAAAATCTAAATCCTCTTAATTTTTAACCTTTTTGTATCGCAAGCAAAATTACAAAATGAGGTTTTGTGGAAAGTATATGGACCTGGGAATTGATATCTTGCCCCTGATTTCTGGGAATTAGCTTTCAGTACCGTGATTTAATCCTTAGTAAACCAAATATCTCAAATATATCTCATGTCTCAAATTGCTATACAAAAACAAAATAAAATGAGCTGAGGGTAGTAAAGTAATATCATAAATTTGCGATTTTATGCATTGATTAGTTAACCCCTGTTTGTTCATGCAATATGATTTAGGTGACTATGTAGAATCCATTTCTGATGTAATTTTTTAATGCGTCAAAAAGTGTAAATAATTATCCAAATTGGTTCATTTCAATAAGCAGGTCCAAGTTATTTAATGTTATCGTGGTTATAATAATGTTACAATTAAATATATTCTATATCACATGTTTCAAAGATATTTCCAGGAACTTCTTTCTATATGAGTAGACCGATAAATCGATAAGATTTCAAAAGCAGATTGTTGTCTTATTAAAGATGGTTATCTCATACAAAGAATTGAAGACAACTTTCTTCGCCAAATGTTGACAAAGATGAGGATAACCACTCTCCAGTTAGGTCAAAGTAATATATGCTGGGTGCGACCTTTTCTTCACATGCTATTCCACACTTAATCAGTCGAGCGTGTAACCAAGAAATACATCAGTAAAACAAAAGACAACGGTTAATTGCTCCACCTCTGTAAGACAATCGATCCACATTTGTAAGACGGATTAGAGCAGTGGTCTTCAGTTTTTTCTCCGGGTTCTCCGGTTTTCCTCTTGCATCTAAAATCGGACCTCTTCCCATATCCCTGTCCCGTCATATCCTGATGGCATCTCTTGAATTTAGTAGCCTCGGAGCACTATTGGGCTTAAAATGTTACACTAAAGATGGATGGCCCTAATATATTTCTTTTAAACATGCTGCAAGTCTTAGATTTTAGTAATGCATGTAGCTGCAGGAGGGACAAAATAGCAAATAACTTGAACAACCCAATAATGTTGAAGAAGAATATCAAAAAAGCATATAATTACGTACCGCATAATGTTGCCTAATGGTGCATATAATTTCTTGGAGAATGGATGAAAAGTACGCTCTCGCCGTAATATATGACTTTATGTAGTTGAAAGCTAGCCTACATTCACTTTGATATAATTTTGACAAAGATCAATCCATCATCATAATGATAAAGCGGAAATCATTCGGCTCACGCAGTGGATCATTTCGCAGAGCATCCGACTATAATAATACAGAGGATAAAAGGAAGAGAACATAAGATAGCGGGTTTGACTTGCTGTAATTTCTCAAAAGCTTTTTGGGGAAAGGGAATAACAAACATATAAGTATTAAAAAATCCACGTGTTTTGTGTTGTTTTACTACGCAGTGTACTATTGAATGTAATTCCAGCAAGGTGAAGTACAAATGTATAGACCTAATTAAGTACAAATTACTTCGGAGAACAATCACCGGATATCGGATATATTGCTACAACTCCGTAGGGAAATGAGTTTAAGGTGAGATCAATTCGAATGAAATCAAGTTACCTTTTTTGAAAATTACAATTCTTTGATTCTAGGTAAGAAACAAGCAGAGTATATGTTTTCCAATTGAATAAATACATGAGATTTCGAGTATGAATTCCCTTTTCGTATAGTGACATTTGCATACAATATAGGGAATAAATTCACTCGTTCAATATTATAGAGCCAATTGCTTCTCACGTTGATTTACCATCACGAGTTTCGTTGAAAAATTATTATTAAGCATGCCGAAAGTATATGCCCCGTCAAAGACTCAAAACGCCGGAGCATAAACAAGCCATATGCAAAATAAGTCGCAATTCATATGTTTAATTTCGTTCCATTGCCACACCCTCTACACAGAGGTAAACTTTGTTGGATCTATCGAATTGATAACTTGCAAAAAAGGAGGATGTTTTACGACCAAATTTAAACGTAGTTATGCACATTTTGGGAAAATGTCGTGCTTTCAACTATAGTGATCATGAACCATGGTTTGACAAAATGTGTTTTCAACAAAAGCAGATGGAGCTGGGAATTTATATCTTGTTCCTGGCTTCTGAGAATTAGCTATCAGTACCGTGATTTTAATCCTTAGTGAATCACATGTCTCGAATATTGTATCTCACATCTCAATTTCCTATGCAAAACAAAACAAAAAGTGCTCAGGGTAATAAAGTAATATCATAAATTTGCGATTTTAAGCATTGATTAGTTATCCCCTGTTTGTTAATGCAATATGAAAAAACATTGCGGGTTGAGGTCGTATCATATAAGGCACGTGCTTCTTGGTTAGATCTTCTCTTAATCCAAATCCATATTCAGCACTTTTGTTGCACCAGATATGTGTGAGGCGAATTTCCTTAAAATATTGGATAATTATATAGAATGTGCTCGAAAGGCTTTAGTTGGGTTGTGCAGGTGTATATACTTAATACTTTAAGATCAAGATCAATTAAGATCAAGTCAGATACACATTATTGTTTTGAAGTGATGATATTTATCATAAAATGTGAAGAGTTGGAAGCTGTGGTATATATGTTTCCTTTCAATAACAAATGTCTTTAAAGCTTTATTCTTTCAAAGTTTCAAAGTTGAAAAATTACTAAAACATTGCATTGTTATATCTTCTAAAGCAATATGTATTATTGTTTGAAAACGATCGTACTGCTCTAAAATATATTACTTATTAGAATACGACGGAACCTTGCATCAACATTATTTTTCTGAAAAAGGCGGACTAAACGCGAACAAAAATCGTTGGGCGAGGAAAAAAAAACCTCATATAAGTTGGCATTCGTGTGTAATTCCAAAATCAAATATATAAAGACCCATACGTAAAAGGTGGGCACCAGCATATGTAAACCCTAAGCTCTAATTCAATTCAATTTAATAACCAGTAAAATAGTAAAGTAAATAGCCAAATAGGTAACACAATCTAAATCCTGTTAATTTTGTACCGTATTGTGTTGCATGCAAAGTTACAAAATGAGGTTTTGTCATTGGATGTTTTTCACTACATTTACATAAGAGGTTGTTGCTATCCAGCAATATGTGGAAAGTATTTTGACATATTGAGAAGTCTTTATACCTTCTTACCTGTCTCATGCGAGAAATTTAGGTGATAAGCCCGGGATCATCACCCGGGTGAATGCGGAATTCTAAAGTGGTGCAATTTTTTTCTGGGGCAAAATGGATAAAAAATGACCCAATTTGGGGAGAAAAAAGAGAAATTGTCCATTTGTCATTACCTGGTCCTAGAAATATTGTTTCCTAGATATTAGTTTTTTCCTGATTTCTTATCCCATGGGGTCCTTGAAGAAATTTAGCAAGTTTTCGCAACTCTGTTAATTAGCATAAA
The DNA here is from genome assembly GCF_039555335.1 of Amphiura filiformis. Taxonomy (NCBI): domain Eukaryota; kingdom Metazoa; phylum Echinodermata; class Ophiuroidea; order Amphilepidida; family Amphiuridae; genus Amphiura; species Amphiura filiformis. The sequence goes on from NC_092637.1 coordinate 24,658,238, forward strand.
TCCAAAATGGCCGCTAGACGCCATCTTTAAAGGGGTTTTGGGAGGTGTATAATCCATTCTTGATGTTATTTTTTCAATTCAAGGTCAAGGTCTGATGCTAAATGAAAAATTAACTTGTGAACAATTTGATACCCAAGAGTGATGTATAATACCGGTTGAAGGTGTTTCAGGTGGCTATGTAGAATCCATTCCTGATGTAATTTTTTAATGCGTCAAAAAGTGTAAATAATTATCCAAATCGGTTCATTTCAATAAGCAGGTCCAAGTTATTTAATGTTATCGTGGTTATAATCCTGTTAAAATGAAATATATTCTATATCGCTTGTTTCAAAGATATTTCCCGGAGCTTCTTTCTATATGAGAAGACCTATAAATCGGTAAGATTTCAAAAGCAGATTATTGTCTTATTAAAGATGGTTATCTCATACAAAGAATTGAAGACAACTTTCTTCCCTAACTGTTGACAAAGATGATGATAACCACTCTCCAGTTAGGTCAAAGTAATATATGCTGGATGCGACTTTTTCTTCACACGCTATTTTATTGAAGTTCATTACATTTTAGACATGCCATTTGATCCCAAATCGAAAAAGCATTCCACACTCCTTTAGTCGAGCGAGCGTGTAACCAAGAAATACATCAGTAAAACAAAAGACAAGGGTTAATGGCTCCACCTCTGTAAGACAATCGACCCACATATTTTGTAAGACGGGTTAGTGTAGTGGTCTTTTCACTCGCTTCTCGCCAATGTGGCCGGGGTTCAATTCCCGCGGTGCCACATGTGAGTTTGGTTGCCGAACCATGGTCCCTCGCATGTTTTTCTCCGGGTGCTCCAATTTTCCTCCTGCATCTAAAATCCGACCTCTTCCCAAATCCCTGTCCCGTTATATCCCGATGGCATCTCTTGAATTTAGTAGCTTCTGAGCACTATTGGGCTTCGGTCGAATGTTTTAAATGAAAAAATAAATAAATAAGAGATTCCACTAGAGATAGTTCTAATGTATTTCTTTAAAACATGCTGCAAGTCTTAGATTTTAATAATGCATGTGGCTGCAGGAGGAACAAAAATAACAAAATAACCTAAACAACCCAATACTGTTGACGAAGAATCTTAAAAAAAAGCCATGCATTGCGTACAGCGCATAACGTTGCCTGGCGCATATAATTTCTTGGAGAATGAATGAAAAGTACAAAGCGCTGCCGTCGTAAAATCAGCAGCCTTTAAGGATAATAATTTATGTAGTTAAAACCACTCCCACATGCAATTTTATATAATTTTGATCAATACATCATAATGATGAAGCGGTAATCATTATTTTGTATCATGCAGTGGATCATTTCGCAGAGCATCCGACTATAATAACACAGAGGATAAAAGGAACAGAACATAAGATAGCGGGTTTGACTTGCTATCATTTCTCAAAAGCTTTTGTGGGAAAGGGAATAACAGAGATATCAGTATTACAATCCGCCTGTTTTGTGTTGTTTTACTACGCAGTGTACTATTGAATGTAATTCCAGCAAGGTGAAGAACAAACGTATAATTAAGTACAAACTACTTCGGATAACAATCACCGGATATCGGATATGGTACAACTCCGTAGGGAAATGAGTTAAGGTGAGATCAATTTGAATGAAATCCTTTCTCGAAAATAACAATTATTTGATGTCGAATGCTGGGTAGGTATAGAAACAAGGAGAGTCTATGTCTTCCTATTGAATAAATACATACGATTTCAAGAATGAATTCCCTTTTCGTATAGTGATATTTGCATACAATATAGGGAATATATTGACTCGTTCAATATTATAGAGCCAATTGTTTCTCACGTTGATTCACCATCGCGAGTTTCGTTGAAAAATATTAACCATGTCAAAAGTAATTTATTTGCCCCGTCAGAGACACAAAACGCCGGAGCATAAACAGGCCATATGCAAAATAAGTCTCATTTCATATTATGTTGAACTCTGTACCATTGCCATACCCTCTACACAGAGATCAATTTTGTTGGATCTATCGAATTGATAACTTGCAATTAAGGAGGATTTTTACGAGAAATTGTAAACGCAGTTATGCGCACATTTTGGGAAAATATCGTCCCTTCAACAATAGTGATCATGGAGCATAGTTTGTCAACAATGTGTTTTCATCAAAACAAGATGGACCTGGGAATTGATATCTTGCCCCTGGCTTCTGGGAATTAGCTATCAGTACCGTGATTTAATCCTTAGTAAACCAAATATCTCAAATGTATCTCATGTCTCAAATTTCTATACAAAAACAAAATAAAACGAGCTGAGGGTAAAGTAATATCATAAATTTGCGATTTTATGCATTGATTAGTTAACCCCTGACCCATTCCATGTCAACTCCAGGGATGTGCACCGCAGCACCTCTTCAATTTTTTTCTTTTTCTGTGTGGTGGTAGATATTGATGAAGTAAAATCCCGAAAATTTGAGCTTCATACTCCATTTCGTTTTCCCGTGGCATCAATTTGAAATTTAGGGGGGTCAGCGTAAAAAATGTGTTGCAACGCGAAAGACGACGTTTGGAGGTCCATAAATGTATAAAGGGAACCCTTTACAACTTTGAAAAGTATGTATCCTGGGGTACTTATTTGTGTTGAATTCAAATCTGCGTTTATGCGTTTGGCTTTCATTTAAAACAAAAGGAACAAAAGAAACCTGAAGCAAAAGAACTGACAAATAAAATGAAAGTTATGAAAAGTACAGAGAAGTAAAAACTGAAATAAAAACTGCTTTAAAACTGTGTTTTCTCTTTGTTTCGCTTGTTGGAATCTTTTTGCGCCTTGTATAGGCCAGTTTGTCACTTTTAAACTGGAACCTCGTCTATTCAATTGCTTCTAACTTTACTTCTTTTGGTCACATTGGATTCAATGTGGTGTCAAAATGTGCAGGATTAGATCTACTAAAAAAACAAATTTACGCCAATATTGTTCAGTTTTGAAATTGTGATTATTTATTCAAGTGTAAGGATACTATATTGGCGCATTATATATATGTTTCCTTTTAAATTTAGTAACGTCTTAATCAAAAGTTGAAAAATTACTAAAACATTGCAATGATAAAGGGCTTGTATCATCTAAAGCAATATGTATTAATGTATGAAAACGATCGTACTGCTCTAAAATATACGGTCCACAACTCATAAGTTCCCCCTAATACTTTTTAGAATAAGTCAAAAAATATTTTACGAAATGTAAAAATGTAAAAAGATATGCATAGCTCTATTTTTTTCAATTTGCACCTGAGTCCATAGCAATCAGGTTTTCTTTAACAAAGACATGAATAGACCTGGCCTACTGTATTGTTTGAGAGCTAACTCCTATGGACTCAGATGCAACTTTTAACACTGTTTAAAACGGCCTCTTTTTTTTACTTAATTAACCATTGTGACTGAACGCAATGACGTGTGACGCTGTAATTTGGTCCATATGTGTAAAACAAATATGGCTACCCATATCTTTTTACACGTTTGCATTTTGTCAAATATTTTTCGATTTATTTTAAAAAGTATTTAGGGGGAACTTATAAGTTGTGGACCCTATATATTAGTGGGCAAAATACGTCGGAACCTTGCATCTACATTAATTTTTGAATAAGGCGGAGTAAACTCTAACAAAAGTCGTTGGGCGAGGAAAAAACCTCATATTAATTAGTTGAATTTCATGTGTTATTCAAAAATCAAAAAGACTCATAGGTAAAAGGTGGGCACCAGAATAAACCTCAAGTTTAAATTCCTTTTTTATGTGTATAAACTTGAAGATAATTTTAGTTGGCATTCATGTGTAATACCAAAATCAAATATATATACTCATACCTGAAAGGTGGGCACCAGTAACCTCAAGTTTAAATTCGGTTTTTTGTGTGTCAACTTGAAGACAATTTTCCAGCACACCTTCTAATACTCTCCATTTAATTACCTGTATACTAATTAATTAGTAAATAATCAAATAAGCAATACAATCTAAATCCTGGTACTTTTGAACCTTTATGTGTCACATGCAAAATTACAAAATAAAGATGTGTGATTAAATTTTGTCTTACTACATTTATATAAGAGGCTGTTACTGCCCAGCAAGACGTGGAAAGTATTTTGTCCCCTTGCGAAGTCTTTACACCTTCCTACTGCCTCAAACATGAAAGAGCTTGTTACACCATTACACTGACTCTCAGTCGCAACGATTCAGAATATTGAGGTGTTATGGGCCCATCTGCAAAAGCTACCAGTGTTCTTATTTTTAGATATAAAATAACATAGAATAGAGAAATCATCAATGATGCAGCTTTTGTAGATAGGGCCATTTGCATTTATGTCTCAACAAGCCATTAAGGAGATGTCAATATCGATGCATGGCATAATGTCTAATGTTCGAATAGAAGATAAGATGCTGCACACGAAGAGTACTCTTACCACGGCTATTGTGTCGGAAATGTTTGGGGACAATGTCTTTTATTGTAAATTCAACGCATCCTCACAAAACTTGTTAATATTTGAAACGCGCGCATTGGATCAATGTAGAGGTTCTGTTATTGGTATATTATAGCCTAGTATTTGAGAACATTCACAAAATATATCTAGAACATGATTGTATTTAGACACTTCATGTCAGCGTATAAAGAAGGGGTTCATCTAAAATAAAGGCGTTGACTACCTAAAGAGCTGTCGACGTCCGCAATGCCAATATCATCCTGGGGCGGTATACGACATTAGTAGCACCAGGGATCTACACGAAGGATAAGCATCCTAGACTGCTGCTCCCATTCGGAATATGTATCCTAGGTCTAGACAATAGGCGGATTAGCGGCCATTTTGTCTTCGACATGATTTTATTCACGTGTCCTTATACGTTAGTACACAAATATATAAGTTAACAGGTTTACAATATTAAAATTATATTTTGAATATACAATATATTCTGTAGTAAATCGATCAAATGACGGTGATTGTTCAAGTATTATATGCTTGATAAAATTAAACTGTCTGACCAGCTAGTATTCTCCTCCGCCGTCAGTGTGATTCCAGACACTCCACATACCGTGTTGCGAAGGTGGAGGAGACTACAGGTTCGTTCATACTACCACCGCATTTGCGATGCGTTGCTTTGCGATGCCGATATATCGATTACTTTTTACCGCAACGCAACGCAACTCGTCGCATTTCCAAGTTAAAATGTATTTAACTTCATTGCGATATCGCAATGCAGTAGTTTGCAGTGCGATGCAGTGCGGCAACGCACCGCATCGCATCGCAAAGCAACGCATCGCAAATGCGGTGGTAGTATGAACGAACCTTAAAGCTGTATTGACGAACACGCATGCGTTAAAAAATATGTAGCCTAGGTCGAACAATAGCGTGACGTAGTTTCCGGCATTGTTCCTATGCACTTTCACCCTCCTGGTAGCACTTTTACGTTTTCAATGCAGGTGGTGCTTTACTAGAATGCGTTTCACACTTTCTTTATTTTTACTTCTTCCTTTAATTCGTACAATGCATATATACAAGACTCTTCTGACATACCACAATCCCGGAAAAAATGTGTTCGAACACCCACTTTAATTGCCATGTTCTTCTTAGTATAGTGCTGCACACGCTATATGAGTCACTGGAAACTAAGAATTATAATAGAGTTCTCTCAGTGTTCATCTTAAGCATATCCCCTCCCCCTTTCCCCACCAATCAATGTTGGGAGAAGATATGGTGAAGTTGAGCATATTGGGCATGCCAACATTGTACGGGGGTAGACGGAGGACCATTTCCAATAAGGCCTTTAAAGTGTTCGAACACTTTTTTCTAAGATTGCAGGTAGTAGCTGCAGCGTACCTCGAGTTTCACGGTGTTCTTCAATTAACTACATTCTTATTGTTTCATAAACTGAACATTGAAGTTGCATAGAAGTAAAAACAACACACGTTTGCTATTGTACATTCAACAACTCTTCGTATACCTTTGTACAGGAGTCAACCGTTGTTAATCCGTGATGAATCCACACAATAGCGTATACGCGAACGCAAGAGAGAATACGCGTTACGCGTGAACGTGTAAATTCGTCATGCCTGGAACTTGTGTGTATACATAATTACAAGTTAAATTCCGTATTTTTTGGAGGTAGCCGCTAAACATTTCCGTTTCATTCTGTAGTTTTATTGCTGAAATCTCGATCTTTTTGTAAGCCTGAGTGGTAATGATTAACTGACATTCCTTATGAAATAATCCTTCGAATTATACGGTCTTTAGCTTGTTTTCGTTGTTGAAAGGGATTCAATCATGTTTCACCGTTGTTCATCACCAGTTAACAACTTGCGTCCGGTGCGTCTGCGTGGTTTACTTCGTTTACGCATCGTTGCAACGGTGAAACATGATTGAGGTGTCCAGTTAACGTCTTGACTATGTAACAGGATCAATGAATGACTGCAACAACATCAGTGTTGATAAAGAAACCTGCCATTTTTCTCAACGTTCACAGTTAGTGCTGTTTTAGTTGGTCTAGAGCAATGCAATTCGTCTTTATGGAATATTATATTGTGTCTTTTGACATCTGTGCATTCATGTTACACTTTCACAGTATACATGTGCTAAAATTTTAATTATTTTCAAACTACTGTTAAAATTTGATACACGTGTTAATGAAATCCATCTTTGAGATGTTAATTTAGATTTATTAACATAATTATGTTCAAATTTTGCGGAAGTGCTAACATTATTAAAATTTAAAGTTAGTGTGCAAATGTAACATAAGTGTTATACATTATCATGTTTATGCTATAATGCTAAAATAATAGGTAATAAAAGTGTTAAACATTTTAACAGAATAATATGTTACGTGTTAACAAATTGCTGTTCGAACAGTACTAACATATTAACACTTCTTGATTGCTATGTTTCCACCTGTATACCAAATAATAATAAGAGTGAAATTGATGAGTAAAGCGTGTCAAGCTTGATTTTACGATTCAGTTGACATTATACAACTTAGACGATAACAATAATACATAAATAAAACAAAATGCACTATTTTTATTTTTCTAGTTATTTATTAAAACCCGTATTGTCTGTCGGTACCAAACAAATTACATCAAAATGTATTAAATACATTTACGTGTAAACACAATGTATTATGATATATTATAGCCGTAATAATATTAAAACTAAACCACCTAGAACAGGTTGCAAGGCACTACAAAAAAAGAAATATTAATCTTAACCGTGAGGAGAACATCTTCTATTCAGGTTGTCTCTAAAAGAACTGTACCGTCAAAATTGGTATTATTTGAGTGTATTAACAAACAAGACTAAATTCAGGAAAGTTCAGGAAAATAAAGTACTAACACATTCATAATTATACTTGTTGAATTTGAAAATTGCAGCACAGTTTTTGAATAATACGTTTTAACGAAAATACTTATTTTGAATTCTTTCCACGTATCCATGCATTGCAAGAAAAATAACTGTAATTCAACATCAATTACAGTTGCTGGATTATATGTAATGGCATACATATTTGTCTTCATCTTTGATAAAGATCAATATGTTCGGTTCATGAGTTACATGGATTTGCAGAAGTTTTTTCATCCATTTCACAAAGTCAAGAAAAATGTACATTGTAGGGTCCACAACTTTTTTAAATAAGTCAAAATTTGTTTTACGAAATGTAAAGATATATATATAGCCATGTTTGTATTACACGTGTGCAACAATTTGTAGCGTCACACATCATTGCGTTCATTGACAATGATTATTTGAGCAAGAAAAGAGGCCGTTTTAAAAGTTGCACCTGAGTCCATAGCAGTCAGGTTTTCTTTAACAAACACATGAATAGACCTGGCCTACGGTATTGTTTGAGATTTGACGCCTATGGACTCAGATGCAACTTTTAACATTTAAAACGGTCTCTTTTTTAACAAAATGAACCATTGTGACTGAACGCAATGACGTGTGACGCTATAAGTTGGTCCATGTGTATAAAACAAATAAGGCTACCCAATCCTTTTACACGTTTTCATTTCGTCAAATATGTTTCGATTTATTTTAAAAAGTTGTGGACCCTGTAGATCATTGCACCATCAACCATGATCTGCATCACTACATAGTGTTTCATCGCGTGACATAATTATATTAAATCAAACGAAAAGACAAATATTAATAATTCAATGTTAGGCAGGCTCACATCACATACTATCGGTGCCACTATTCGTCCATAGGGAGGTGGAATGTGCATGTACGGTCCAAAAATGGCTTTACTGTGGGTCTCAATGGGAAAATCACTCAAGATTAATTTTTGACAACCAAAACCTAAGTGATGTTGACTTATATTGATATTGGCATAATACTGAAAAAGTAATTTGTGCGTAAATCAAGACCATCCAAAACAGATTTCTTACAGTAAAGAATATGAGGTCATCTGGGGTCACATACAGTAGTGTACATTGTTCCTGCTGTCACAACTTCACACACAAAATTGTGCGCACTTTGGTGACATATTTTTGTCTTTAACTTCAAAAGTATGCACTAGAAACATGATTGACCCCTTATTGTTTAGGTAATTCAGCTAAAATATTTAACAAAATGTTATGAACATCCCTATCAATGTTACATAATCCTGAACAAATTTCCTTTTAATGCAGCAGCCAAACATTTATTAACAGCACAAGGTGAATAGCATGATGGTAAACAATTTTTGATAAGTGAATGATTCATGTAGGATAAACTTTTCTTTCCAAACCACCCTAATTTCCTAATTTTCATATGCAAACTTAGCATTGCGGAATGATACACACCGGAGCAGTATTTCTTTCAATAAAACATTTTTGGCAAACTCTGTGAGTTTATATATTAACCTGGGATATTAAATTTGCCACTTAATGTAAAGCTTAGGATGTAAACTAACAATTATCAGGATCTAGTTGTGAACAAATTCATGGGCATTGTCTCTTTAAGTCAAGAGCTTAGGAAGGACAACAGGAAACCACGTGGCCAAAAACGTGACCAAAGAGGAAATATTGGTTTGATGAAACAGTCACCCTGTTCAATTCTTAGCAAACCAAAGCTGTATTGATTTTAGATTTATTGTCTTCAATGTATTCACCAGGCAGGTAATTGCAACAACAACGGAACTGCCACATAGATGAAAAGAATTTTCACTCGTTAACTGGAAACTCCATGCAGTATGGGCTGTAAGATAAATTCTCCTTTTCTATAGTGAACATTTTCTTGCTCCAGAACAGTTTTTATCTTTTCTTTTCCATCTTTCAGCTCACAATTAAATAAAGAGAGCTCTTTAAGATTAGGCATGTATCTGATTGCCCCACATAACTTGTCAACGGATTCACCAATTCCATTTTTGCTCAATATCAGTGATTCGATCTTCAATCCTTCAGGCGATTGACTTTGTTGATCAGTTTGTGCATTGGTGCTCGCATCACCTTGGTGTACTAACATTTTACCTGCATCAATAAACCAATCAAATAACAAGGCACATTGGGATGGATTGAGCTCCGTATCGAATAAAACAAGTGATTTCAAATCAGGCATGTAGGTATATGCTTTAGCAAGTTTACCCACAGAATCACCTATTTCATTCAATGACATGTTCCAGACTTCTAGTGCTAACCCACATTCGCGTGATTTGCCTGCTGTTATTAAACCATCAAACAATACAGCACACTGAGATGGATTCAGTCCGGTATATTGCAAATCAAGTGATTTCAAATAGTTCAAGTACACACATGCTTGAGCAAGTTTACTAACTGAATCACATATGTCATTATATGACAGGTCCAGAATTTCTAGTGATAACTCACTCTTGCCGCTGATCTCAATAAGACCACCAAAGAGAACCTCACAATGATGGGGTTCCAAATGTGCACTATTTAACTTGAGAGATTTTAAGTGTGGCATGTACCTATACGCTCCTACAAAGTTGTCTATTGAGTGACCTATGACATTTTCTGATAAATCTAGCTCTTCAAGCTGTACATTGCATACACTATCTGCATCACATGCACTTGTAGTTTTACAATTGCATCTCTGTATTTTCTGTAATGCTTTGGCAAACTCATCGAACACCTCTCCCCATTCATTTGGGTTCACACCACTGAGTGACAATGGTGACCTGATTATAATAGCTAAACGTCTCAGATGTGGCATATATTTCATTGCTTTACCTAACATGCATGCATTGTCAGATTCTGCAGTTTCAAGGTGTATTGTTTCCAATGTCATACAAGTTTGTTGACGATCACATCCATAAATTTGGCTCAGATTTTCTTCATCTATTGAAACCATTCTACTACGTATAATTTCAGCGGAACCAGTACCTTTCATGTGTAGATGTTTTAGGGCCGGATATGAAATGCCTCTAGCGAGCTCACCAAGTATCTCTACGTCTTTTAGCTCTAGTTTAGTGAGACGTGGCAAGGACGATGAAAACAAACCAAATGACTCAGCATCACAGCGAACACCATGGAGACACAATTCTACAAGTGCGTTTGGCACAAATTGTCGCTTAATGAGGTGGTTAAAAAATGATGTTATATCTGGCAAAGGACGATCGTCACAGATCAAGCATACAGCAGATAACTTAGACAAAGAGCAAAGGAAATTTACATTATCTTCTTGATATGATGGAAACCAACATCCACTCAGATTTTTAAATACTAATACTCTAATATCATCCAACCAGGTGTAGTGTGTTTTTTGCAACAGCATATAGTGATTAAACACTTCATCAAGCTCTGGTGATGGATTTTCATATTCACTTTCGCCAGTAACAACAGTATCATACAAAGGTTTCATCAAGACATGAAGATTGGAACAAATTCCTTTCTGTGCATTCATTTCAGCCTCATAGAGCAGCAAAATAGGCATTCGTTGACACCCATTGTTATAAATAGTATAGTGTTGACCCGGGTGTTGACCATCCCTATATCTCATAACATAATGCTCGCACATAAGTTGTACAACATGCGGTAGGATGACCTCAGCAACCTGTACACTCCACCCACATGCAAACCGTAACAAATATTCCATTTTAAATACATTGGTATGTTGTATCTGTTCTAAATACATCTTGAGTGTCTCCCTGTCTTTATCAACCAACTTTGCCATGTAGGAAGCAGCGCACATTTCTTGAAATGTTTGGTGTAAAAACGTAACACTGTATGTAGCTTTAGCTCCAGACCTTTGTCTTTCTTTGATCACTACGCCCAGTGTACAAGCATCTTCAAGGTATTGTTTCTCAAACTCGTTCGCTTTAAATACTAATCTATCCTCAAATAGGCCTATTATAGCTATTTCGCCAATATGGAATAGGACATTGTCCATCCAATCTTGAATATTTGACTCGTCAAGGTCATCTTCAGTAGTCTTGGCATATTTATGTTTTGCTAGGTGCATGAGGACATCTTTGTAGAGTGCTGTTACACTGATAGGTAGATTTTTCATTGTTGTCCAAAGCAAACACAACATTGATAGAATGATGGGAATAGCTGAGAGTGCTCCAAGGGACTCTGACCACCGAACCCTACGCAGAAAGGCTATAACAGTATCATCATAATCATACTGCTCCTTCTCTTCCACTTCCTCTGCCTCCTTCACCTCCTCATCAACATCTCCTTCAACATCATCATAGTCAGCAGCAGCAGCACCATCATTTTCATTATCTTCATCGTTGCTACCGTCATCTTTATTATCTTTTTTCCAAAAGCGTAGGAACTTCTTCACATAATTTTCTCGAGCTTTCCAGGAGAAACCTTTTATTTCAACTTGTAGATATGAGCCATACTTTTGAAAAAATTTGCCGACTAGATCGGGCCGAGTAGTTACAATTACCGAAGCTCCAGCTAAACATTTGCTACGCAGCACACTTTTAATACCTTCACATTGATCAAAATTGCTGGTAGCCTCGTCGTATCCATCAAAGAAAATGGCCACTGAACTAGCATTTGATTCGATAAGTTCTTCAAGACTCTGCTTACAAACGTTTGGTAATAACTGTTCTTGAATGATGCCAAATAGATCTGTGTCGGTACCAATCTCATTGACTGTGATAACAAATACTAGATCAAACTTCGACATAGGTGAGTCTTGTTTGTTACATGCCCAATCATATGCTAGTTTGGATATTGTGGTTGATTTCCCAGCTCCTGGCTTTCCCCTTACTAGGATTCGTTTTACCAATTCTTAATTTTTATTTCTTCCTATATTTCTTTCAATACATACAAGGTCCCCGTAAGAGTTTAGTTCTTTACATATGACCCCAGAAGGTTTCTTATCTTCTTTGATGATTTCCAGATCGACAAAGATGTCTTCCATTTGGGCAAATTCTTCTGGCATACCTGGTAGTAGCGGCAGCGTACCCCGGGTTTCACGGTATTCTTCCATTAACCGCATTCTTATTGTTTCTAAGCTGAGAACGTGGCCTTCTAACAGAGAATATAAATAAAAGAAACAAACAAACAAACATATTAGAATAAAATTAATCAATTAGCTAAATTTACTACATACTTACAAATATGACATGTACATGTACTCTGAACACGTAAACTGACCGTGGAGGTAATATAGAAATTGAATGGCAGACTGTTTTTTGGTTCGAACATCGATTCTACAACCATTCATAAGAAAAATCTCATTTTTGCATTGTTGGGCATGATCGACTGCTAAATTTGACCTGAGATCTATGTGGAAAATACTCTCTTTTTTATCCAAATAGCATTTTTAGATGCGTTGGGACACGAAACACGACTATATGGAGATTCTGACACGAGTCCCAATTTTTGATTGCACTATCATTTGTAAAATTTCTTGCATTCAAAATTCAGTTGATTATTGAGTAACAAGATGTTAAACATACCTGTAATGATGTTTCGTGCTACACCGTAGCACTTTCACAAATTAACTGACAAAAAACCCCAATCCTCCTCGTCTGCTTTCTGTTGGAGCTTGACGTTGGAGCTAAACCGAGATGAAGGGAATCACTTCCTGCCGCACATCTATGACCAGCTCCTAAAACCCAAAACTGCGCCACCAACGTCAAGCTCCAACAGGAAACAGACGAGGAGGCCTGGGAGAATTTAGACTTCTTCGAAGTCAACTTGCCCATTTTGCATACTCTGGCTATTACATTTAAGCATACAACTCTGATTTGTATTAATGTGTGTGCAATTGATAGATTTTCACATCTGATCGTTTCAGTCACCGTACTCCCTCTGTTTGTTAGCTTCCCAAGTGGACTACTTACTTTGGATTGTGGTTAACATTCTTAACACGGGTCTAAAGCTAGGCCGATTTCTGGCCTAGTAAAATTGGCCATGATGTAATGCATCTTTAAATGAATCTGGCTTGTGATTGGTCGCCCAGATCTCGTTATGGTATAAATCCTCCTGGCACGTACCATTACCATTAACTATATCGTACACAACTATCTATGGAATAGATATTTGTGTTGGCGCGAAAGTTGGTGGATGGACGTACATTTAGCGCGTCTTATACTACCATGCTTAGTGCGTGTTGATAAACAAGTATGATTGACAGTGTGTTTTAGAGAACAAAGTCACGGGTAATGATCACCAGACATGGTCAAACGGCATGATTTGACTGCCAGGCCAAGCTCATTAGGAATTTAACAATGTACTTCCGTGTGTGGAATGTTTTCTCCACTAAGACAAATACAGAATCTGGCAAGCGTGTGGTTGTTGCCGTAAAGGAGGTAATCGGGTTATATGTTCGAATGATCTCCTCTTTCGTCATCTTCTTTGATATGACACAGTTATTTTAAGTTAGGGTCATTCAACACAGGAATATTTTGTGCGGCAAATTTGACTCACTATAAACAGCACCAGAGCACGGTGGCCTAGCGGAACGGGCACTGACTCATAATCGAAAGGTTGCGGGTTCGAGCCCCGTCGACGCCATCGTGTTGTGCCCTTGAGTAAGGCACTTTATCTCGATTACTCCTCTCCACCCAGGTGTTTATATGGGTACCGGCATTCTTAAATGCTGGGAAGGTAACAGACTCGCTGTAGAGGAGGTGTAGCGATCCCCCTATAGCAAGATTACATGGAGGAGTCTGGCCCAATCGCCAATGAAAGAGAGATGGGCACTCCGATCGCTGTTTATACAGGATCGACTCCTTTACCTTTACCTTAGTTTATAGTTAGTCTTATCAACCTATCAACTGTCGTTACTCCCCCTAGCATATGTTACTTCGTTTCAGCATTTTAATGCAAAGTAAGATCATGGTAAATTGAGGGTTGAACTTACTTGTTTTATTTCCTTTGTCTCCGGTAAACACTATAGTCTGTGCTTGGTAGTTGTCTCCTGAAACTTGCAGGATCTTTTGATCTCCTTTGACAATGGTCTGTTGTTCAATCACGCTGACGTTTTCACCATGAATAGATGCTGGTATGAGTGTCGTTGAAGAGGATCCATTTTCTGCTGCTATTTGATCTGTAGTTACTAGAGGAAATTTATAAAAGGAAACCATATCTTAAATTTATTTATTTATTTTTTTTGTTACGGAAGGTTAAATATTTGAAGCATTTTCAGATGACCTCTTTCTTGTTATCCTTCCTTTCTATATACGTGCTTACTTCAACTGTTTGGGTATCAACGCACGGGCTTTACGTGTACGACCTATGCACGATCCTGGAACCTAGGATTGATTGCAGATATTAGAACCGGCGATGGTCCCCTTTCTCTTTTCGAATAGACCATTTCATATCAAGATCGAAAAAGTTCGGAAAGCCGCGCTATTTATTTGATAAGCATAGGGCTCAAATTGTACCCAAACTGGCGGACAAGAAATGTCAGGAATTACGGTACTCTTTTGCGCGAAAATACAGCTTATTAAGCCAACGTGAACATGTGGTCATCGGTTTGAATATTTTCCTAGCATATTGAGGTAACTAACACCTCAGATACTAATGGAAATAAATGATCAAAAGTTCGTCATTTTTCGTCAGCTAATTCTTTACAGAACGTTATTGTTTATACATCACCTCTTCCACAAGTCAGTCTCTGCACAAGACAGACCATCACACGCTTGAATGAACATTTAGTATCCTTGGCAAAAGTACCTCTCTCATCCATAATTGACCGTCGAAAGTTCATCGTAGTTCATTATGCCTGCTACACATTGGAACTTCGCACTGTACATGATCCTGAAGAGGTTCTTTTATGCGTGCTCGATAGGGGGAAATTATTTCATGCTTCGGGCTTTATCGGAATGACTCAGTTACAAAAGGTTTATAGCTCTGACACTTAATGTGCACAAGGTTTTAGTCCAGGGGGTTGTGGTATGATATTATGTCCCGTGCATTTTGAATGATTAAAACATCCCACCCATCTAGATACCTTCTATATGTCCCAAAGAGCAAGAAAAGTTTTGGTGGACAAATCTGAGGTGTGGCAGAGGGCGGCCATCTTGATTTTCAAAATGGCCGTCATTTTTGATATTATTTTTACTATAATCCGAGTTGTGAATATCCTATGAGGCTAATTTTGGTGGCAATACCTACATTTCCAATACCTATGGGTCCAATAAACATGATTTCCAAAATGGCTGCCATTTTAACATTTTTTACTATAACTTGAGCTGCGACTATCCTATGAGTCTCATTTTAGCGGTAATACCCACATTGTCAATACCAACCAATTCAAAAAACATGGTGCCAGATTGCTAGGGGTATAATGAGACTGGCAGTCATCTTCAAAATGGCTGCCAGTTTAACCTTTTTCACTATAACTGGAGTTGTGAATATCCTACGAGTCTCATTTTAGTGGTTATATCCACATTCTCCTCTACACCAAGCTGTGAAAGTGCATACACTATATCATTATCTGAGTCAAGTTCTTTCAGCGTCTGCCAAAACTGCAGCTTTGCCTTGCCAGCAATTCTCCAAGTGATGTCTGCCCCAATAGTGCGTGGAATCCAGAGAGAGATGCTGCCTTTCCGACACTCAAACCATTGTAGGTATTACCCTACGGTTTTCTGCAACTGTCACAAAAGATTATCTTTACAAAGATTTGGGTAGCATTCTAATGGCTAAGACTAGGACATCTGTATCTGGGGAATAAATCTAAATGGACATGTGCTGAGACATTAATACAATGTAGAATTAGCTTTCTTCTTGGAAACATGAGAGACCTTCTACATCTCTAATGCAAATGTACTTCATCATAGTCACAGACTCATCGTACTTTTGCCAGTGTCGTTCTATAAAATGGTTTGCTATTTTATGCTAAGTCAGAGCTCGTTTTAATATTTTTAGTGTATCTCGTGATTAGAGATAAACTATACTGCCAATGACTGCAACACATTTTGCAGCAGAGGTATCAGCTTGTCAGGCATAATTACTTTTGTACCAGTTTCCCACACAAGTTTTTCCTGGTTGCTCCTGAATTTGCTTGTATAGAAACAGAAGCAGAGACAGTTGCTGATATAACCACACAGATAAAGCAAAAACACACAATGAACACATATAAGCAACGGCCAAGCTTCAGGGGGAGAATGCTGCTCTCCTCACACATATCATCAACCATATCAGAAAGTTTGTTTGCAAATGAATGTGACAAAGTGATCAGCTTCGTTACAAAAGTAATTATGCCTGACGAATTCCAATAAGAAAAAGAAACATTTGCCCAATATCTTCAAGACAGAATCACAACAGGAAATGTGAATTTGTAGGCTCCAATGAAATGCTGCAGCTCAAGATGTGGTCATCAGCTGGGATGAAAGTGAAAGTCAATATTGGTGATCAGCTGGTATAACTCAGGGATGGGCACTCTTTGATCGCTTGCTTATTGTCTCGAGAGCACGAGATATTGACTTCAGAGAGGCGGTTGACACCAATGAGTGTTCAGTTGTACCTAGATCTTTGTTTGCAGCTGTTTGTTTCTTTCTTCATGCTACATTCAAGACCACAAGACTAGCTTAATGTCAATCCTTGAAGGAGTACCAAAGACAATACATACACTGCCTGAGGTAATGGATGGTGAGACTGCTGCACAATCTGATACAACTGCTGAAAAATGTGTTGCAGTCATCGCATCGATGGTATGGCAGAGGTTTTGACTGGCGTTGAAAGAACTGTACTGGCAAAAGTATACACTTTATGATGAAGTGTATTTCGTGTTCTCGGTGAGTCTCTGAAAACAATAACATGTAGAATGACTAGAAAACACCAAGTGTACCAATACATCATTTGCCAAGACGTGCATGCAGATATGCTTGCCCATCTGAAGACTATAAAGATGAACTACATACATATAGGTAACAAAATCCTTAGGCAAATGGCAAAATGGTCTTGTTATTACTTGACAAGACCCAGCAAAAGCCACACATAGAGAAGTTTCTCAGGCCCCCAAGAAAAAGCCAATTTTACATTGCGTTAATACCACAGCAAATGGTGCCAGGTCTCTCATGGTTTATTTGACAGATACAGATATCCTCGTCCTAGCTATATAAACTCTTCCCAAAGTCTGTAAAGATACGTTCTTTGTGAGAGGAGTTGCAGAAAACTTAGAATAATCTGCTTGCGCCCATCTACAATATGCCTTGGTGCTGGGAAGGGAGCGTCTTTTTCTGAATTCCATGCTCTATCGGAGGCAGACATCACTGGATATGCTCGCAAGGCAAAACTGCCAGCAGCATAGTTTTGGCAGGCGCTGAAAGAACTTGACTCATAATAGTGTATGCATTTTCACAGCTTGGTGTAGAAGAAAGACTATCTGCTATTGAAGCATACAAGTGGTATTTGCCTCACACAAATGTAGCAGATGCTACGTGGTGGCTCTTGAAGAAGAGACAGGTTCATTCAGAGGGTCTTCCGCCATCTAAATATCAGCTATCATGAGAACGCACTACCAGACGATAATTTGAATTGGTACAATAATGTCGTTCCAATTCCAGAGTTACAATGACCCACAGCATTATGGCTGGGATGATTTCTGAAAATTATGCAGTAATGACCACGTAACAACTATCGCTACAAGTGTCGAAGAAACGTACTGAATTGTACCGAACTTTATGGCTGTTCTATTGAATCAGATAAATATGAGAATAAGAAAATGTGTACCTATGAGATGTTAAAGATGATAGTTGTAATGAACTATAATGTGTATAATACTCTTTTAACAGATTTACTTATAAAAGAAATGCAGTATTAAAAAAGTGTTAAAGCGGAGTAACTTGCACAAATGACTGAAAGACATGCCTTTTCAGTTCAGTAGTAATTTACAAGCATTTAAGCAATTCTCATGAAAGGTGAAGAACTTTATACAACATTCAGAGCCAGAGTCATTGTTGAAAAATGAAAATAGACCCTAAATGGCCGCCATTTTGAAATTCCAGGTGCCTCTTTATCACCGGATATTACCGCTAAAATGAGACTCATAGGATATTCACAACTCAAGTTATAGTAAACAAATGTTAAAATGGAAGCCATTTTGAAAATCAAGATGGCTGCCAGTCTTATTGTTCCCCTAGCACGCTGGCACTACGTTTATTAGACTCCTGGGTATTGGAAATATGGGTATTGCCACCAAAATTAGCCTCGTGAGATATTCACAACTCAGGTTATAGTAAAAATAATATCAAAAATGGCGGCCATTTTGAAAATCAAGATGGCCGCCTTCTGCCACACCTCAGATTTGTCCACCAAAACTTTTCTTGCTCTTTTGGACCTATAGAAGGTATCTAAATAGGTGAGATGTTTTAATCATTAAAATCGCACGGCCGACCACAGTCTCCCGGACTATTTGGCTATTCCTGGGCACGGGACCAACAACTATACGTGGCTTCCGTACGAGACGTTGCACACACAATATCTATATCTGCAAGTGCTAGGCAGTGTATAGGGAAAGAAGAAATTCTACAACTTTATTCTGTAAAGTAACTGAACACAACTGTAGGATTTCAGACAGTGTTTTGAAAATGACAGTCTGTTTACTGGGTCATGTCAAATTCACCTGGTCCAATTTATGGGGTTTTTTTTGATTTCGGGAGCTTATTTTCCCCCCCCCCCCCCCGTTCCAAAGACCACACTATGGACATGATTGTCTCCTAAAAATCGTGCAACTGAATACATTAAATTGTAAATTAGGCTACTGACAAATAGTATATTCATCAACGTCAACTCACTTTCTTGTCTCTCTCGTTGTTGTAATTCATGCATTTGGTTGCCAATTGAGTTGCTTGCCATTTTGGAATTATAAACTGTTTTATCTTCCTTTCCGTCTGTATAACAAATAAGCAAATAAAACCGATGTAAAATGGGTCCAAATAAACTGTTTTTGTTGCTTTGTCCAGTTATTATGGTTTATATAATCTACCTAAAACGAAATATATATCTTACCTTCTATGTCTGGTCTCTGAAGCGTTCAAACTTCCGTGTTAAAATGGCGCATACCGATGATTCGGTCTCATATACACAATTTTCAGACTTACTGAACTGTACACAGTTCAAGTTCATGTCAAAAATTGTACACCGATCCGCAAATGATTGTTTACATGTACGGACGTGTTAAAAGTTCTATTCAGTAATTTGCTCATTTGGTTTTGGTGGGTTTTTTTTTCACATTTGTTATTGTCTCTTCCAAGTCCGGTGGCACGTTATTAGAGGAATTGAACCTGCCGATAGGTTGTAAGAGAGGATATCCTTTACCTTGATAAAATCTATATAATTTACCAGGCGCGAACAAGGTCATATAAAAAAGTTTTTGCTACTCAGCAACGCAATAATATTGTTGTAAACCGTGGGTTCACAATATTATCATGAAGTAAGATGAATTAGTGCAACAAGCACTAATGAACAATATAGTTGTGTTAGTTACTGGTTTATTAGATATGCGTAAAATACATGTAACATAGATCGGTGTCAGATCTCAACTGTACAACTCCTAAGACTCCTGCTTAGAATACTGAACTCAATCTCTCCTACTCATCTACTCATCTACTTTTCAAATATCTCTCTTTAGGCAAAGGCAAATAGTATATACCACTATAAGATAAATAATATATCACTGTAAACTAAATATTTGACCAATAAGGCACCTCAGAAATAAGTGTAACCAGCTCATTAACCAATCAATGTAATAGTTAATATTCATTAGATACCATTTCCAAGATGAGCAAGTGGGCGAGTAGAACAATGTGAGGACCACTGGTATCCTTTGTTTACCTTTATATTACTAAGAAATCTGGGTGGACCATGAGGTTAACATTGTATTGTTAAGAGATCTTCAGGAGGTTGTTAGCTTCTTGCAAAGAGCTATGCACTGTTACGATAATGCTCCCTTGTGACGTGTCCATTAATCAAGACATGGATATTCAGGTATAATTTGCTTATACGTAATCAACATAAGTCTTGAGTAGAATTAAAAGGGGGTGGTAATTGATAACCCGTGATCACAACAATATTTAGGCATGTCAGAGTAGTACATAAATGGCCCTGTAATACCACACCAGCAGCACACACACCGAGTGCTTCTACCAACACGTAAACATACCCTCCAATCAAACACTCTCACACAAAAACGGCTTAATTTATTTGAAATCTGTGAGCAGATTTATGTAAGAAAAAGTAACCTATCTATTCCCATGACATTTGCTTGAGATCAGAAAAGAAAAAGTACCCAAAGAGCTCATGAAACTTTGGTCCAAATTCTGCATCGCTGTATAGGATTCACACGACTCCAATTATCTGATCCATGCACCTGATCCTCACGTACATGGACATGGAAAACACTGTGACAATACATAGTGTATTGTCACGGTGAAGACCGTGCTTGGAAGAGTATGCTGTATGCTAGCATACGTATTGTCACGGTAGATACCGTTGTCAAAATACCACGTACTTTAGTACAGTAGTGAAAAAATATTTGAGATAATATGCGACCCCATAGAATATAAAAAGCAGAATATTGGTATGTTAAAAATCAAAATGAGGTATGGGGCTGGCTGGGGTGGCTACGGGGCGTTATCTCAAAAGACAATATTGCTAAGATAATATTGTTCAAGGTTGCGCCGCAGGCTTATAAAGAAACAATGTTGCTCCAAAAACAATAGCAAACAAGCTTAAACTATAAATTAGCCCCCGATAGAGGGCAGGGCCTGAAGAATGAGGGAAATTATGGGGTAAAGAGTAAAAAAAAATGTAAAAGTACGAGCTGTCCGTAAATATAACAGAATTTTCGTTATCAGTTCGTCATCCTTGCTTTCTTGCCCTGCGGGGCCCTTATGTTGGGGTCCCACTTGGAGTGTTTAGTCGTCGTATGGGAGTCGCCGGCCTCGGGCCTGCCGGCCCTGCGGCCTTGATGTTTTTGGTTGATACTGGGCAATGAGTAACCTTAAGGGTGACGGGCTGTTTCTAATTTAAAAAAACATAACCTTAATGTTAAAACATTGAGTGACCTTGAAATGTAACTTCTAAAAATACTAGTTTTTATATTCTATAGTGTTATACTACCTAAAATATTTCTTCACTACGTTGAAAATACGTTTTAAAGTGAATTATAACCAACAGAGGGCGCTATTACTGTACTATTACTGTACTAAAGTACGTGGTATTTTGACAACGTTATACACCGTGACCATACGTATGCTAGCATACAGCATACTCTTCCAAGCACGGTCTTCACCGTGACAATACACAACGTATTGTCACGGTGTATTCCATGTACAATATGTGTGTATTGGGTCTACCAAGTGTTTTAGCTACCCTGGTATCTCACCAACTTTAGAAGTAAATCATGAGGTGAGTATTAAACCCAGAAGATTTTTTTCAAGTGAAAAGTCCCGGAACAACTGACCCCATGGGTTGAAAGGGTCATTGCTGCCGGGTTAGGCCGGGTGTTTTCATCCCAAATGTGCCAATTAAGGACGCCATTACTAAAAATCCTATTTTCGTCAAAATCTGGATATCTTATATCTATATGTAGTAGAATCACAAATCAGTTATCTGTACTTAAGTTTTCATGGTCAATCATCTCAAAAATGTATAGATTTCAAGTCAAATTAATGAAGGCATTACAGAAAATCACATGTTCGTCATTATCTAGAAAACTATACATGATTATACTACCAATATGGAGTATAATAGTGCACTTTCATTGGTTTTGTTGCTTTCAAATGTAACGTTCACCCTAACCTGTACCTATTGGAATCAACCAAGCCACCGTGTTTCATGTAATGTAAAACTTTTAAACCAATATAATACCCCCAGAAGGATGTATAATACCGGTTGAAGGTGTTTTCGGGTGTGTAGAATCCATTTCTGATGTTATTTTTAATGCGTCAAAAAGTGTAAATAATTATCCAAATTGTATAATTTCAATAAGCAGGTCCAAGTTATTTAATGTTTTCGTAGCCATAATCCTGTTAAAATTAAATATATTCTATATCACTTGTTTCAAAGATATTTCCAGGAACTTCTTTCTATATGAGAAGACCGATAAATCGGTAAGATTTCAAAAGCAGATTATTGTCTTATTAAAGATGGTTATCTCATACAAAGAATTGAAGACAGCTTTCTTCGCTAACTGTTGACAAAGATGATGATAACCATTCTCCAGTTAGGTCAAAGTAATATATGCTGGATGCGCTTTTTTCTTCACACACTATTTTATTGAAGTTCATTACATTTTAAACATGCCCTTTGATGCCAAATCGAACAAGCATCCCACACTCCTTTAGTCGAGCGAGCGTGTAACCAAGAAATACATCAGTAAAACAAAAGACAAGGGTTAATGGCTCCACCTCTGTAAGACAATCGACCCACATATTTTGTAAGACGGGTTAGTGTAGTGGTCTTTTCACTCGCTTCTCGCCAATGTGGCCGGGGTTCAATTCCCCGCGGTGCCACATGTGAGTTTGGTTGCCGAACCATGGTCCCTCGCATGTTTTTCTCCGGGTGCTCCAGTTTTCCTCCTGCATCTAAAATCGGACCTCTTCCCAAATCCCTGTCCCGTTATATCCCGATGACAACTCTTGAATTTAGTAGCCTCTGGGCACTATTGGGCTTCGGTCGAATGTTATAAATGAAAAAATAAATAAATAAGATATTACACTAGAGATGGTTCTAATGTATTTCTTTAAAACATGCTGCAAGTCTTAGATTTTAATAATGTATGTAGCTGCAGGAGGGACAAAAATAACAAATAACCTAAATAACCCAATAATGTTGAAAAATAAGTTTTAAAAAGCCATGCATTACGTACACCGCATAACGTTGCCTAATGGCGCATATAATTTCTTGGAGAATGAATGAAAAGTACAAAGCCCTGCCGTCGTAAAATCAGCAGCCTTTAAGGATATAAATTTATGTAAAACCACGCCCACATGCAATTTTATATAATTTTGATCAATACATCATAATGATGAAGCGGTAATCATTATTTTGTATCATGCAGTGGATCATTTAGCAGAGGATCCGACTATAATAAAACAGAGGATAAAAGGAACAGAACATAAGATAGCGGGTTTGACTTGCTATCATTTCTCAAAAGCTTTTGTGGGAAAGGGAGTTACAGAGATATCAGTATTACAATCCGCCTGTTTTGTGTTGTTTTACTACGCAGTGTACTATTGATTGTAATTCCGGCAAGGTGAAGAACAAACGTATAATTAAGTGCAAACTACTTCGGATAACAATCACCGGAAATCGGATATTTTGGTACAACTCCGTAGGAAATGAGTTTAAGGTGAGATCAATTCGAATGAAATCCTTTCTCGAAAATAACAATTATTTGATGTTGAATGCTGGGTAGGTATAGAAACAAGGAGAGTCTATGTCTTCCTATTGAATAAATACATAAGATTTCAAGAATGAATTCCCTTTTCGTATATTGACATGTACATACAATATAGGGAATATATTGACTCATTCAATGTTATAGAGCCAATTGCTTCTCACGTTGATTCACCATCGCGAGTTTCGTTGAAAAATATTAAGCATGTCAAAAGTATTTGCCCCGTGAGAGACACAAAACGCCGGAGCATAAACAGGGCATATGCAAAATAAGTCGCATTTCATATTATGTTGAACTCTGTACCATTGCCATACCCTCTACACAGAGATCAATTTTGTTGGATCTATCGAATTGATAACTTGCAATTAAGGAGGATTTTTACGAGAAATTGTAAACGCAGTTATGCGCACATTTTGGGAAAATATCGTCCCTTCAACGATAGTGATCATGGAGCATAGTTTGTCAACAATGTGTTTTCATCAAAAAAAGATGGACCTGGGAATTGATATCTTGCCCCTGGCTTCTGGGAATTAGCTACCAGTACCGTGATTTAATCCTTAGTAAACCAAATATCTCAAATGTATCTCATGTGTCAAATGTCTATACAAAAACAAAATAAAACGAGCTGAGGGTAGTAAAGTAATATCATAAATTTGCGATTTTATGCATTAATTTAATAGTTAACCCTGTTTGTTCATGCAATATGAAAATACTGAGGTCGTGTCATAGAAGGCCATTTAACCATTTGCTTCTTAGTTAGATCTTCTTGTTGTGCATATGTATACTCTATATGGTATTTTACTTATGAATTAAGATTAAGTCAAATACATATTGTGTTGTCTGTAAGCTGTCATTTCAAGTGATGAGATTTATCATAAAATGTGACGAGTTGAAAGCTGAGTTATATATAATATACTGCGCCAATAAAGTATCCTTACACTTGGTAAAATAATCACAATTTCCAAACTGAACAATATTGGGGTCAATTTGGTTTTTTAATAGATGCACTATATAAACCTGCACATTATGACACCACATTGAATCCAATGTGACTTCAAGAAGCAAAATTACAAGCATTTGATTAGACGAAGGTCCAGTTTTAAAAGTGACAAACTGGCCTATTCAAAACTCCACAGACTAGACATCTGGTTTGAGAGTGGTGAATGGCTAATTTATGCGTTTGGCTTTCATTTAAAACAAAAGGAACAAAAGAAAACTGAAACAAAAGAACTGACAAATAAAATGAAAGTTATGAATAGTACAAACAAGTAAAAACTGCTTTCAAACTGTGTTTTCTCTTTGTTTCGCTTGTTGGAATCTTTTTGCGCCTTGTATAGGCCAGTTTGTTACTTTTAAACTGGAACCTCGTCTAATGAGCAGGATAAGATCTACTAAAAAAACAAATTTACGCCAATATTGTTCAGTTTTAAAATTGTGATTATTTTTCCAAGTGTAAGGATACTTTATTGGCGCATTATATATATGTTTCCTTTTAAATTTAGTAACGTCTTAAGCTTTATTCTTTCAATGCAATCAAAAGTTGAAAAATTACTAAAACATTGCAATGATAAAGCGCTTGTATCATCTAAAGCAATATGTATTATTGTATGAAAACGATCGTACTGCTCTAAAATATACGGTCCACAACTTATAAGTTCCCCCTAATACGTTTTAGAATAAGTCAAAAAATATTTTACGAAATGTAAAAATGTAAAAAGATATGCATAGCTCTATTTTTTTTCAAGTTGCACCTGAGTCCATAGCAATCAGGTTTTCTTTAACATAGACATGAATAGACCTGGCCTACTGTATTGTTTGAGAGCTAACTCCTATGGACTCAGATGCAACTTTTAACACTGTTTAAAACGGTCTCTTTTTTTTTACTTAATTAACCATTGTGACTGAACGCAATGACGTGTGACGGTCCATATGTGTAAAACAAATATGGCTACCCATACCTTTTTACACGTTTGCATTTTGTCAAATATTTTTCGATTTATTTTAAAAAGTATTTAGGGGGAACTTATAAGTTGTGGACCCTATATATTATTGGGCAAAATACGTCGGAACCTTGCATCTACATTAATTTTTTGAATAAGGCGGAGTAAACTGTAACACAAGTCGTTGGGCGAGGAAAAAACCTCATATTAATTAGTTGAATTTCATGTGTTATTAAAAAATCAAAAAGACTCATACGTAAAAGGTGGGCACCAGCATAAACCTCAAGTTTAAATTCGTTTTGTGTGTGTATAAACTTGAAGATAATTTTAGTTGGCATTCATGTGTAATACCAAAATCAAATATATATACTCATACCTAAAAGGTGGGCACCAGTAACCTCAAGTTTAAATTCGTTTTTTGTGTGTCAACTTGAAGACAATTTTCCAGCACACCTTCTAATATTCTCCATTTAATTACCTGTAAACTAACTAATTAGTAAATAATCAAATAAGCAATACAATCTAAATCCTGGTACTTTTGAACCTTTATGTGTCACATGCAAAATTACAAAATAAGGATGTGTGATTAAATTTTTTCTTACTACATTTATATAAGAGGTTGTTACTGCCCAGCAAGTCGTGGAAAGTATTTTGTCCCCTTGCGAAGTCTTTACACCTCAAACGTGAAAGAGCTCGTTACACCATTACACTGACTCGCAGTCGCAACGATTCAGAATATTGAGGTGTTATGGGCCCCCATCTGCAAAAGCTACCAGTGATTATATTTTTAGATATAAAATAACATAGAATAGAGAAATCGTCAATGATGCAGCTTTTGTAGATAGGGCCATTTGCACTTATGTCTCAGCAAGCCATTAAGGAGATGTCAATATCGATGCATGACATAAGTCTAATGTTCGAATAGAGGATAAGATGCTGCACACGAAGAGTACTCTTACCATGGCTAATGGTGTCGGAAATAGACTCCAATGTTGGGGTGACAATGTCTTTTATTGTAAATTCAACGGATCCTCACAAAACTTGTTAATATTTGAAACGCTTTCAGTTGGAGCCTAGTATTTGATAATATTCACAAAATATATCCAGAACATGATTGAATTTAGAGACTTCATGTCTGCGTATAAAGAAGGGGTTCATTAATAAAGGCATTGACTGATTACTTATATTGTACTAATTTTAATCATGTAATGAACTTGGGGCGGTTTACTACGTTAGTAGGACTTTCAGGGCAGGTGGTGCTACTTACATAGATTTGCAAGCTACATAAATGTTTGCTTGTGTGCTGTTGATACAATCTATTTTTACATTCAACATACATCACACTCCTTCTTTGTAGGGAATTTACAAATTGACAAGAAGTGAGATAAGAATGATATTGTTACGTGTAAAGTATGTCTTTAATAATTGAATACGATGTATGATGCTATAATGCAGTAATGTTTTCTTCTTCTTTATAAACTGTGATTTTACAGTTGTGGGAGGACACGGTGTTAGTTAAGTTAAGTTCAAACTGTTTACTTTATTTTGATACACCCTGTATATGCAAAACATTCTAACATAATGTGTTAATTAAATTTTTTTTCAAAAATATATCTAGTACATGATTGTATTTAGACACTTCATGTCAGCGTATAAAGAAGGGGTTCATCTAAAATAAAGGCATTGAGTGATTACTTATTTTCTACTTTTTATAATCATGTGATATTTACCTAAAATAGTGTCGACGTCCGCGATGTCAAGATGAGGCATCCCGAGGCGGTTGGAGAACACTCAAACTGCTCGAAAAGCATACACAAAACGTTTTACAGATGTTTGGGTTTATAAAGGTTAAAAACGTTTTAATATTATTCAGAAAAAACTTTGTGCAAAACATTTTAACATTATAGGGATTCAATCATGTTTCACCGTTGCTCATCACCGATTAACAACTCGCGTCTGCGCGGTTTACTTTTCTCGGGCAGCTTGTCACATAATTCTTTCATTAGGAATGTCCGTTTGTCATTCCCACTCATCTTTACAAGAAGATCACGGTATTTCTCTGTTGATATCAGCAATAAAACTAAAGAATAAGTTCATGTTTACACATACTTTCCAGGCATGACTAATTTTACGCGCTCATGCGTAACGCGTACGCGTAATATTGCGTTCCCGTATACGCTACTGGACTGTGGATTCATCACTGATTAACCATTAAGGGCCATTAACAACGCCTGCCTCCTGTACAAAGGTATAGGAAGAGTTGTTGAATATTAAGTGTTGAAACATATTTGCTAAGAGATATTCTACAAAAACATTTTGCCAACATCTTTGAGTATTGTTGTGTTTTTACATATTAAATGTTTTTAAAATGTTCTCATGACCTTTATATAACTTGACATTGTTATTAAATGTTATTAAAACATTTTGAAGAAACAAAACTAAATCGCGTACATTTCACGTTTGTAACGTTTTAAAAATATTAATGTGCTTACTGGGTCAGGAAGCAAAATATAACATATCCTATGAAATCTTTTAGTAGTTGATGATTGCAAAAACGAAGAAACACCTTTAAAATTCCTTTAAAAACCTGACAAATAATTAGTTCCTTTTCATATTTTTTCTTCACAATCTGGAATTAAGTAAAACATCAGTTCGCAATAGTAATCTTATGGGCATATGTGTAATGTCAATACCTCATACAGTTAAATAGACCCCATGTGCTATTTTTTGTCGGTTGTATGTATGGGGTGGGTGTGGGGGTGTGTAGAGGTGTATGTATGTATGCATGTGTATTTTTGAAACTCCAGGAGGAACTCGGCAGGGATAATTGCCATCACGCCAAGCTGACAAAGGGTCAATTTCTTAACAAACATGTTTCCGTCTGTTTGGAAATATCATAGCCTGGTGGACCATTTTTTGATGGTACAAGGATGGAAATGGCAAGGATGGTTTTCAAACCCACAACCTTACGATCCAATGCGCTTGCACGACCCATGTTTGTGTGTCAACTTTTAAAAAAATGGCCCGACACACGCCCCTTTTAATCGTAAACTAAATAAGTGCCTGTAAATGACCAAATAACCAGCGCCAAATAAATGCATTTAATGTTGAAATGCTTTTTGTGTCTCAAAAAAAAAATCGTTACATATGAGGCTTATGTATCTTGAATTTTTTTTTCAATAATGTCACATAGGGTAGAAAAACTGCCTTAGTTTCTTGCATTATTACTACATGTACTTCAATGGGATGTTATTAGGTAGTGTGGCTTCAAATAACACAGCAACTGAGGCTAAAGAACGTCCGTCGTACATTTTGGTCGAATCGCAATCCCGTCCAACACTATCGGTTATGGTGATATAGTCAATCTTATGGTGAAGGGTCAATCTTAGATGCCAATGGAATCTTGTACGTCTAAGATTTAATTGGTCTGTAATTGGCTGTTTGATGATTGGCTGTTTGTGATTTCTGGCTCTGTGATTCGTTGATTTAAGTGTACCGCGAGATTCTTAGATGTCCAAGATTGCATCTTGGATGTCTGAAGGTTAGGCGTCTTTAGACGGTATCAGCCATTCTTATGAGAGTTGTTTATACATGTATGTCCAATCCCATACGCATTTCGATGGAAAATCTGAATAAGTCAAATTTCACCTCACTGTTATAATAATGATTTCTTTCAAACAAAATGGAACATTTTATTATTTAGATTGTCTTTGATATATTCAATAATATATTACAAAATGGACACATTTCGTTCATTTTCTACAATTGGAAATGGAATAGGAGTAGGTGCAGGAGCAGCTGCAGGAGGATGGTGATGGTGGTGATGATTATGTAATGACACATTAAATTATTGACATTTAACATAGCAAATTTCTTTCGCGGCTCTTTTGTAAGATATGATTGCCTAGCCTTATTAAGTGATTGCTGGATTTAGTATGCTTCAACATTTAAGGCGGCTTGTGGCAACGCTGATACTTTTAGCGCTATCCTGGTGTAACTTTTTGCGACATTTAGAAAGCAATTTAGCCAGATTAATCAAAGTTTAATGACACAATGCCATTGGAAATAACAAATTGCAAATTGTGTCTAAGTGAGTGAAACTTTGCCAAAAGTAGTTTAGCTACACCAAATCCAGATTGAAAATTCACGAATGGACTTAATATTGCGGGGTCGGGTTTTATACATCCCGGTCCTAAAATGGGATATACGAGGGTCATTCAAAAAGTTCTACCTCCATCGTCACATCTCTGTTATCTTACGTGCCAGGAAATTGAAATTACCCATGATCACACTCTTACATCTTGGATACAAAATAAAAGTTATTTGGTTAAAATGTGATTTTTGGTTGTTAAGATGTGTTAGTTAACAAGAATACAGATTTGGTGCGTCGGAAACGGTCTGAAAGGAAAGACTAATTTTGATTTTTGATTAAAACGGTTGCCCACATCTAATGTGGAAATCATTATAGATTTATTTCTGAAAATGATTAAATTGCTTTATTTGTGTTCCAATAATTTAATCAATATCTAATGCTTGTAGATAATATAGTTTTACTGGGTATCGTGTCTTTTACACAACAAAACCGATACATGTTCAGAACACCCTTTTCCATAGGTTGTTGACTTGTAGGTTCAAGTTGTATTAATTGGTTAAAATTAAATAAGTCGTATGCACAGTTTGTTTTTGTATTTTGTAAGTATATACAAGGTTATTAACAAACTGTTCATCTTATTTCCATGTCAAGATACACCCTTTGCTTAAAATAAGGACGTAACTATACGATTACCCTTAAACGTGGTATAGTCGAAATGTGGCAAATTTCAAAAACTTTTGTGTGTTTGTTGAACTCTTCAATGTTTTCATCTCATCTAAAATGTGTTTTATTTTGTTTTGAAGTCCCAAGGCATGTCATGGAGCTCACGTAGGAACAAAATATGTATCCTGAAAACATTTTTATGGAGATTATCCAAAGCTACAATATGATGCTTACTAAACTTTTGGCTTCAGTTTTTTTACCGTTTCCGACGTACCAAATCTGTATTCACTTTAACCAACACATCTTAAAAACCACACGTCACATTTTAACCAAATACCAAATTTTAACCAAATTTTGTAGCCAAGATTTACAAGTATAATCATGAGTAATTTCAATATCCTGGCACGTAAGATTACCGAGATATGGGGGTGGAGGTAGAACTTTTTGAATGACCCCCGTACTTAATTAAATAAATGCTGTGGGTTTATTTTGAACCAGAGCTGTACTTTTGAAACCAAACTAGTTACGGTAAAACAAGCAACATGCAGAACAACCTATCAGGACGGATTTTCGGACAACTAATTTACGTACGGTACTACACACTGATCTCATTTTTATCGACCGCATGGGTGGGTATTTTATCAGCTAGTTTTATTTGCTTAGTTTCTATGGTCTTAAATACATCAGATTCGACCAGTAGAGAGTTGCAGGATTAAGCCTACACGTTGGGGGAAACAATGATGCATATTAATTTACCATATACGTCTAGCCCTTTTCTATTCACAGATTATCCATTGTATTCCTTTTGCTTGAGGTTCGTTGCTTCGACCATTACCTAGAGTAATGGAGGTAGCTAGGGGTAGCTAGCTGCCCAGAGACCATTATCAACACAATAGCTCAAGATAACGGTCTCGGGCAGCGAGTTAAACAAAAGGAATACCATGGGCATTCTAGAAACACTATGGAAAGGATCACAACATGTAGAATCTGAGTTGGTTACTAGTCTCAGATAGAATTTTGGAAAAAAATGCATTTACAGCTCGATTTAAATGCAAATGTTACATGGCAAGAGAAAATTATAGAGGGCTCCTGCAGTCCGTATAACAGTAATTCATATAACACCACTGGTGCTCAGTTAGATTTATGCAAATTAAATTTTAATTAGCATAACGAAGTAAATATTCATAAATAAAAAGTAACCGTTTCGTTGAATGTAAACTCAGTACATAAACTTGCCATTGGTTTTAGAAGGAATCTGCCTTTATCCTTGCCCAACCCAAAACGCTCAACGGTCCATGCAAATCAGCTGCTAGGCAAGAACCCCGGGATAGTACCCGACCAGGGAGCTTGCAAACTAACCTGCGGTACTCATTACAAGTCAAGAGGCTGGGGGTGCAAAGCCTTACTGTGACCTACCCATAATGGGGAGCACCATTGGACACAACGTTACTAGGCCTTTCAAATATCTGCTTATACTCACATTTTTCTAAGATATAAATTTCATGGTGTTGAAACAGATTGTAGTCCAAACTCTATATAATTTGCATTATTCATTAATCATTTGAATAACAATGGTCACGGGGTGAATAAACTCCAGCGGATTAAAGCAAGTGAATAACCTACCAAACCACTTCAAATACAATTGTCAATTGAGATCAATTCTGTATTGATTTGATTAAATCTCTTGCATTTGTCATTAAATAGACTCGCACGCGGGACACATGGGAAGAATATTACACTATCTCGAGGTGTTTTTATTTTGGGAAAAACCCACAACTTTTACAAAATAATACATCAGTTTTTTCCATTTTGTTTTTGGAAAATTAATACACTTTTACAACAACTTCGTTTATTTTTGCTCGCCGTATATGTAAGATAAACGGTTCAAAACAGACCATCACCATAGATAATCGGTGTCTTGTTAAGGTATGGTTCACATGTTAGTCGCTCTGAAGGCTCGACCCCTTCGGGGTCTCGCCTTCCGAGCGACTAACATGCTCACCATACCTCAACAAGACACCGATTATCTATGGTGATGGTCTGTTTTCACCGTTTATCTACTACATAGTATGAAGCAAATATAGGGCACCGTCTTCCTTATTTTATAAAGATTGGCTATAATCCCCTGGCGGAAAGAAGGTTTAAGAACTTATTTTTGTTAAAAGGTTAATTCCTAAGTTCTGCCTAGTTGACCCTCCTCGTGGACATATTTTCTAAACAAAACGTACACCTACTTACGCATACGGCTACAAAATGAACCTCTAACGGGTACAAATTAGTATCTCCACATTAAGGGATCTAAAATGAGCGTTTATTGCGTTTCGACAGTATTTTTTTGGGACATGAGAGCACCTCGGACCTATCGAATTGCATTCTGAATACGAAGCATGTCTTTCTGATATCAAATAATTTTCATTTTTGAAAATCACAATATAATACAAATTTTATGACAAATTATAAAAATTTGATATTTTCAAATTTCTGATATATAACAGTCCTCGAAGTAAATTATATAAATCTAATGATATATTCTTAAAGTGTATGTAGCAGGAAGGAAAAGCCGACGGTCAATTAAAAATTTTGACCTTTCATATTGAAGATATGGATTTTTTCCCAAAAAGACCTAATTTTTTGTGTGTGTGTTTTGGGAAAAAATCCATATCTTCAATACGAAAGGTCAAAATTTTCAATTGATCGTCGGCTTTTCATCCCACCTACATACACTTTAAGTATAAATCATCAGATTTATAAAGTTTACTTCAAGTACTGTTAAATATCAAAATATCAATTTTTAATGATTTGCTATAAAATGTGTATTAAATTGCGAATTTCAAAAATTCAAAATTATTTGATATCAGAATGACATTCTTCGTATTCAGAATGCAATTCGATATGTCTGATGTGCTCTAATGTCCCAAAATAAATACTGTCCAAACGTTCATACCACAGCCCTTAAGAGAAATGACGCACATTGGTAACAAACGACACCTGAGATGGATGTACTCTACATGTGGCTACAGGCGGGTAACGATAGCACAGAACTAGAGCATCCAAATGATGCTGAAAGTAAATCTAAAGATGGTAATGGTATTCATTACTTATTAATTCGTTTATTTATTTATTTAAGACATACAACTTTAATGTTCTTTACATAATATCACATCAGTTTTAGTTTTTGCAAATTCTTAAGGTTAAATACCACTAACAGGCATTCGAAAAGACTGCATTAAAATCGCTGAAATTGATCAAGTTATATAGCCAAAAAGTACTTTTTAGAGTTTGATGCTTCAAAATGGTACATTTTCTCTCATTATATGACATTTTTGATGTAATAGTACCAAAATTCATACGCACGGCCTCGGTTTTTAGTAAATATTGTAACTTTCAGCTTCGAGGGCGCACTGTCATTTTAACGGTTCAGTGCGTTAAAACAAGAAAAGTCTCAGGTCAACCTATGTTGAATTTTTGATTTTGGCATCTAAAAAATACTAAAAAAGATGGGTAGGCCTAATTCATGCTATATAACTTGATCAATTTCAGCGATTTTAATGCAGTCTTTTCGAATGCCATGCAAACAAATAGTTACTCGTCGTATTTCAATGTATCGCCCAGGCCTATTAGTGGTATTTAACCTAGAGGCTTAAATACAACTCAAGAGAACATGAAAAATCAGGAAATGATCCACTGCACAAATATCACAATACGAGAGTTAACAAGTAGTATTATACTAGTATAAGAGCTACTTAGTTGTAAAGCCAAATTGTATTCTCCATCAATTTGGTGTCATATTTTTGTCATTTTAAGGATATTTTACTCTTTGCCGCCCCCATTTTACACCTGAACAAATTCTGTGGTGGATATCCCCCAACAACAACGACCACGCCCCGGCTCCGCCCCTGTTATAAACACTTTTAGCTAGATATTGGTTCAACTTGACCTGCAGCTTGTATCTAAACATATAAAACAAGAGGGAAAGCAACCAAACAAAATATCGCTGACAAATGACGATTACAACTTATACAAGAACACAAATGGCTCAATTTATGTTCATGATGAAATTAAATGTGTTCAATATCTCGATTGATAACATCAGAAAGGCTTTGGCAAACATTGCCACTAGTTGTGAGATGTTTTTATGTTTACTTTATGAAACATGGGAGTGAATATTATGTTCTCTTGCTTTTCCAAATGTGTATTATTCATGCTCAATTTATTTACATTGCATACGGTGAAAACAACTGGGAATGAAATTCAAATACCTAGTTACATGCATATATGCGCATACATACAACAACAGTACATACAAATTATAAACATGATAAATCAAGAAAGCAGACCCGAAGTATATTCCATAGCCCTAAAGGTACATGCTGCAAAATTTTGAATGTTTCATTTAAGCCGGCTTGTGGCAACACTCATATTTTTAGCGCTATCCTCATGTAACTTCTTGCGACATTTAGAAAGCCATTTAGCCAGATTAGTCAAAGTCTAATGACATAACGCCGGTGGATATAGCAAATTGCCAATTTTGTCTAAGTGAATGACACTTCGCTCAAAAGGTATCAAAGGGATGTTTCAAAGCAACATCAAAACCAGATTCAAGAGATAATTATAACAGAATTTAATTTTGTTTTTTCTTTTGAGTGACGGCATCAAAATTCAACCGCCGGCTGCCCGCCGGTTCCGCTTGGTTACGGCCAAGTGGAGCCGGTTTATATTGTTCTACACAATGAAAGGCGGTAGATTTTTGCAGCCGTCCCTTAGTTCTTCATTTTGGTTTATTCTGCAGTACTCTGAACCAAAGCTACACTTCTTAACACCTGATACTAGACCGGTAAAAACATTGTACTCACTCGAAAGTTCTGTATTGTCTTAAATAGGGTGAATAGTCAGGTTTGAATATTTTTGAAACAACAGGAAATATGAACCTCGTCCATCGTTGCAACTGCTAAACTTCATAACCAACCAAATTCGATGAGCGTTTTACGCAACACATTATTATCAATTTATACAACTAAACAAGGCGGAGCATTCATTGTGGGTTTATTCCGAGGGAGGATCACTTCCTTGTTTTATAACGATTGGTCAGATTCCATGAAGGAAAGACGATCATAAGTGACTTTTCCTTAATAAAAAAAGCTGAATGGAAATATTAAGTTGAGAACACTTCCGAAAGTAGATTGTGACATGTTTGCGTACAAACGAGCAACCAGTTTATTTATGTTATATTAGGCTGAATTGAGTCAATTCGAATCCAAGCAGTATTTTGACATTATAAACCTCAAAAAAGCTCCCAAACGGTCCAACAGAATTGTGCATGGTGAAAATTTAAACTCATTTGAATAAAAGTTTCAAATATGTTAAATTATTTGAAATGTATGGTGTAAAAAGTTCCAAGTTGATATTTGCATGGGTGTACGACTTTTTAGCCCAAAGTTAATTTCGGTCAATATTTTGTAGCTTTAAATTTTTGCCACTACATACTTGTCAAAGTGATATCATATAGAGAATGGTAGTTCTCAGGATTGTGCATGGTGAAATTTTAAACTCATTTAAATAAAAGTTTCAAATATGTTAAATTATTTGAAATATAGGGTGTAAAAAGTTCAAATTGATATTTGCATGGGTGTACGATTTTTAGCCCAAAGTTAATTTCGGTCGATGTTTTGTAGCTTTAAATTTTTGCCACTTCATACTTGTCAAAGTGATATCATATAGAGAATGATGGTTCTCAGGATTGTGCATGGTGAAAATTTAAACTCATTTGAATAAAAGTTTCAAATATGTTAAATTATTAGAAATATAGGGTCTAAAAAGTACAAGTTGATATTTGCATGGGTGTACAACTTTTTAGCCCAAAGTTAATTTTTGGTCAATGTTTTGTAGCTTTTAATTTTTGCCACTACATACTTGTCAATGTGATATCATATAGAGAATGTTGGTTCTTATTTTGGATAGAGGAGACCAACCTCTCAACCCATACCCACCCCTCGCAACCAACGACAAAATCAGTAAGATAAAGATTTATAAAACAAATAGGTGAGACGTTCCCACAAAACATGTCGAAGTATTAAGGGTAGACGAGGTATTGTTGGTCGAAGCAGCCAAAAAATCTATTTTCATTTTCTAGATCAATATATTATTGAAAAATAACACTTTGATGTTTTGGAAAAGTTCATTCTACAAATCATATACTTTGAAAACTGGGCTTAATTTATTATTGTTAATGAATTATGTACGTTTTACAAAAGTGTTGTGGTTTCAGCCCTCTTTACAACATAACTCAAGATCTACTGGACCTTCGAAAGTATATCTGTGATATTGGAACTCTTCTACATACTTGCTATGAAATGAGCAATGCAGTTTTTGCCAAAGCTCACTACTATTCGCAAGATGCTGTGAACTACCAAATCGCAACAGTTCAAAATTGTTGATAACCTTAAAGTACTCTATTATATACGGCAGAAAACGTTTACCATATACGTTATTCACAATCACTAAATGTCTCATGGACATCCAAAGTAAATGTCCAAATAAAACGTACACTTACTTACACACAAAGCTACCAAACGGGCCTCCTCTGGCTATGGGCACAACTCTACATCTTAATGTATGACTCGCATTCAAACGAACGACACTGGAGATGGCTTTACTGTATTCCAATATCACAAGAGGCTACAGGTGAAGTGAAGATAGTATACGCTGGCGAAGTTACATAATTAATCGGATTAATTACCATAGCAATATGTGAAAACAATTTTGAACATACCGCGCTGCACTACAAGCAGGTTACACTCATCACCTGTGTATGCATGGAAGAAAGAGATAAGAAGGAACCACAACGAACGCATTCACTTTGTTCACTCCCTTTACCGACATTTAATTCACATTGTTATTCATGAGGATTTACTTTGATCAATACCCATTAGTTTGGTATTGTACTCCATGCATTTGCATGTCTCCTGGAGCGTGTCTAGATGATGATTTGAACGAATGACCTTCCGTGCAAGCACACTACATGATTTTCTCTGGTGACGTGATCATCGGTCATTTTCGGTAATTTCCGTGCGTGATCGAATCGATTCGGCGACACCGTAATTTTCCGAAAAAACACTCTTGTTGCATGCTGGGAAGGTTTGATTTGACAACAAGATGGCGCCCTTCATCTCTATCTTCCATTTTGCCCAATTTTTCCGAATTTTGATGACTTTTTTCTCAGAGTTGGCAGTCTTTGGCACTTTAATTATTTAAGAACATTACATCTACTTTTGATTAACTTTTCGATGTTTTAAAGTACATTTTCTACACAACACGATCGAGAAAACAATTTGACTGTAAACCCCGAAACAAAGCTACTATGCATGCTCAAAGCATCAGGGAAATTCCAGAATCTTACTTCCGGTAGCGTTTGTTGTTCGTGGATGGGTTTGTTATAGGGTTTTTTTTCAGTACAGCTCAACTTACCGTACTTTTCCTGACCAGACAGTCCATGCCAAAATTGTTACTACACCTTTACATTTCATCGAATCTCTTTTGATGTCTGTCATTTTGAACATCACACTTGAAAGATGTATGCTATGTAGAAACTTTATTTTGCAATTTCATAATTTGCATATTATTAGCATATTTGCAAGAAAAAACATGAAAATCAATAAATACCTATATTTTTCACAATATCAATATTTTATTAGAAAGTAAGCATGTAGGCCGTTTGTTATGACTTGATGAATGAAGCTGTTAAACAGATTTTGATATTTTTGCTTATTTTTCCTTTTTTGCCCCAAAATGTGTAAAAATCACAATCTTTTGGATGACCTATATTTTCTTTGAATATTTATAAACATTTCTTAATTTAGGTATAATACAGTGCAGAAAAAGATGTCAAAAAATCTGTTAAACAGATTCCCAATAAGTTGTTCCATTTTCCATTTTGGGTTAAATACTCAATTTTCATGCGCGGGATATTTGAAACATAAAATGAAAACATGTCCATTGCACTTTTTCCTCGAGATATACTATAATATCAAGGTTACGGATATATTATAATCCCTTCTTATCTTCACTGATCCATCATATACCTATTGTTATGAATGATCAATGTAAAAGGTTCAGAACTGGGCTACTAATGGTCTGTCAAGTATCTATAGTTATTTTCATGACTGTGTCAACTCAAAAATCATGAAAGGTTGAATGTAGGAAAAGTATGATCAGTTGAGCTGTAATGATTTCGCCAAGCAGCGATCGCGGTAAATGGACTATACATGAAAGGAAGTACCATTGATAGCTTTTCTTTTCATGCGTCAATAGATAAGCGGATTAAAACGTGGCCGATCGAAGTCGTTGTGGTTCCTTCTTATCTCTTTCTTCCATGGTGTATGTCTGCAGTCATAGATTGAATACAATACTGGTCTTTTCAAAGATACTAATCTTACAGGTGCAAGTGATCAGCATGATATGGTTCAATGCAGAGGTGCCGCGTGAACGTATCAGTGCAGCGCGGTATATTCAAAAATTGTTTTTACCTATTGCTATGATAGTTATTCTGATTATTACGTAACTTCGCCAGCGTATAGAACCAAAATACAACAATGCCGAATCAGAAGATGTCATTTTTCATTTATTTAGTCATATTATTCATCTAACACATGCAACTTGGTGATCTTTAAACCAGAGTCACTACACCTCCGATAGTTTATTCTTTTGCTAATTCTTTTGGGAAAAGATAACTTATAGAAAAGATATGTATTATGTAAGTACATAATCCACGTACATAATTCATCGTTTTCTCCATAAGGGTTCGTCTTTCTTCATATGTACGCACTTTACTGTTCAATTTAATCGAGGAAAGTGAAACAGAAGCTTGTAAATATAATCCGCGTGTATTGTAGCATTGGTAGAATTCCGAAGGGAATAGGGTTTATGGAGATACGATTTAAAATTGAACTCAATAACCTCTATCCTACATACTCTGATGTCGAGCACCAGACAAACAAGCAAAGTCTACGATTTGGTGTTTACATTTATTGGTTAAAGGAAAAGATAACACACAGACACCATACACAAGTATTGCAACATTATGAATACAGACGTTTGCTTTTAACATTGAGTCAGAGGGTATGAAAGAGGGGTAACAAAATCAGCAAATGTAGGTATTAGAAGTAGGTAAAGTTCAATAGCCAACAATTACCAGTTTAAATGCCCACAGGAATGCTATACCTGAAAAACGCAACAGATATCAATGGGACACTAGAACAGTTCACTAGAAAAGGTGATGAAAATCACTGTGCACATAAGCCTAACAAATTGTTTGATTGGCGTAACCCGACCTACCCTAAAATTAGGCCCGAAGAATGTCCTTGATTATACTTAAAAAAATACTTACCAGACACGATAAACCAAACAACCAATTTAGGTACAAAAAAGTTCGACAGCCAAAAATTGTCAATTCCAGAGCCCACAGAAGTGTCAGGAAAACAGTTCAAAAGTACACTGGAAGTGATGAAAATCAATTTGCACATAGCAGACAAACAAACGCAACGAGACAAACAACAACCGACGTTTCGAGCAGATAAACTCCTCTGCTTTAGGAAGAGACAACAAATTTGTTTTGTTTTTTAGATTTGTTTTCATTATTAAGTTAACAAAAAATACGTAAGCCATAACAAATTTAGAAACATGGCCTCAATTATCAAGTTTGTGAGGAACCTAAAACCTAATACCTCACATGTTAACAAGTAATTTTTGACAAGAATATAAATGATATAGTATACTTACGTAAGTATTACAAAATAAAATATTAATGTTATAAAAATGTGGAGAAATTCACAGTAAAAGCAGACGTCCCGATCGATGACCGCTGCTGACAGCTGCTCGTCGCATAGCAACATATCCGGTCACGTTACGCAAAATAATTTAAAATAACAAAAATTAATGTTTCAAGATCAGCGCATCCAAAACAATTTCTGTAATGTAATATTTTAACCTAGTGTAATAAATAATCTCTTGAGTCCAGACGTTGAAACAATTGATCGAGTTATCAACTTTTACGCTTCTAAAATTAAACTTCAAGCCACTTTTTTATCGGGTTACCATGGCAACACGTTTAGTATAGAAATATAGTATATGAAAAGCTTGGATCAATTTACTTTTTATCTATGTAATGGATAGATAAAGGGTGGGAAAAAGATGACACACAGCGTTTTAAAATTATAACGACTTAAGATTAAAAACGGCCAGTATTTCTTCAAGCTCTTGCAACTTAGTTAGATTTGTATTCAATTCAAATCCATATTTATGGCGTGATCAATCAAAATCAGTCTGAAGTCGGGTATATTCATTTTTATCATATTATATATATACGGTATTTGCAGAAAACCCCATTGAAATTGAACATTTAGTTCATAAGATATGAACAGTCGAAGTGTCTCCAAAACAAAATATAATTTCCTTTGTTTGAATGTCTCTGAAAGTCAATATTTCCGACTTTCGACTGATTTTGCTTGATCACTTCACATTTGGGGATATGGCTAGAATCACTTTTGCTTCAAATCTAGAACAGTGTGCTAATAATAATTCGTTGGCAGAATGCAATATTGTGTTTTTGTGCATAAAAATAATAAATATATAAATATGCACATTTTAAGATAAAATAGAATTTACATCTCTCAATATTCAATTATGGGAGCACAGTGGCCTAGCGGGGAGCACGGTGGCCTAGCGGAACGGGCACTGACTCATGATCGGAAGGTTGCGGGCTCGAGCCCCGGTGACGCCATCGTGTTGTGCCCTTGAGTAAGGCACTTTATCTCCATTACTCCTCTCCACCCAGGTTTTTAAATGAATACCGGCATTCTTGAATACTGCTGCAGATTTGCATGGCTGTACAAACGACATTCTATTTTTATATTTTTATAGTCATATAAGTAATTATAAAGGCCAAACAATTTGAAAAAAATAACAAAAATGTATCCTATTTTATTTATTTCATGACTATTTATACATTAAATCACCCTAGTAGTTAGAGGCACTTACGTCAGTGCTGCAGTCACCCTAAAATCTTTTTATCAACAATATTTTATTTCATACATTAAAGTAACCAAGTAAGTCACATTTTATATCAAATATTTATAGATAAAATCGTTTACCAAATATATTGGAAAGCTCGGTGCTATTGCCTTACAGCTGTTGAAGTTTTGAAGCTTAACACCTCATTCCATTAACAGCTTTGATATTTTACTTATCAATTGAGGGTTTTGCTTTTCAGGTCAAGGGAATCACATTATGTCGTTAGCTATCATAAAATTTGAACAGTTTGCAACTATATATTTGATTATATATTCGTTACATTTTGATTCCTTAGTAGCAGTAGTTAGTCTTGAGGCTGCAGTATATTTATCCATTGCAATCAGAAGTTGAAAAAGTATTAAAACAATGTACTGATATACCGTTTATTTCGCACACGGTTGTTTGGTGTGATCATTTTTTTTTTACAAAACATCATTATGTTTAATTCTAGACCTGAATAATACTAGCAGCTATCACACTAATAAACTGCATACACATATATTTTGAAGCATTTTGTAACATAAGTTTTCGTTTCTATATCAAATTATTCATCTTTTTCTGCTTTTTTGTTGTAATTTTA
This sequence comes from Amphiura filiformis, assembly GCF_039555335.1. Lineage (NCBI taxonomy): Eukaryota > Metazoa > Echinodermata > Ophiuroidea > Amphilepidida > Amphiuridae > Amphiura > Amphiura filiformis. The sequence goes on from NC_092637.1 coordinate 24,700,349, forward strand.
GTTCTATAAACTGCACATTTGTAAATTGAGGGCGCTATGTACATATATTTTAAATTTAAATTAGCCAAATAATATATACCTTACATTTCATGATAAAAAGTTCTTTGAAAATTCCCTTGTCATTTGTTAGTCTGTTTGCTGATGTTCTAATACCATCTTACAAATGTCTACCCCTTGTAAAGATGCAAACAAGATTTTAGATAAATAGCGCCATCATTGTTCAACTTTTCTTTAAAATGACTCAGTTTTATTGGTTGTGTGAAAAGAGACACTTGTTAAATTGCTGGTTCAAAAAAGTATCAGTTGGCATAATCTGAAGAATACATAGGAACGTTGATCCAACATCTTTTTGAATAATCGGGGCATTTTATTTATTTATTTGTTCTATTTTTGTTTCAAAAATTCTTCTAAATTAGATCAAAAAGCAAAAATATTATATACTTAACTTAACTTTAAAGCATTTATAAAGCGCCATCTATCTAGGTAGCCTAATCCGAGGCGCTATACAAAACAGAAACAAAAATGACATAAGAAAATATAAACAAGAACAATACCTGAAACCGACAAGAAGCATATTTAGCAAAAATACACTTTGAATTGGAACATTATATGAAATCAAAAAGCATATGGAAAAGTAACTTAAAGCACATCAAATATCATAAGCAGATTATAATTATATATTACAATCAAAACGGCTTGTTTGTAAATAGCAGAAGGTTATATACCACTAATGCATTAAAATACGACGAGGAACTTTTTGTTTGTGCAGCATCTGAAAAAAAACTGCTTTAAAATCACTGAAATTGACCAAAATAGTACATTTGTAGTTTTGATGCTTCGAAATGGATGATTTTCTCTCATTAAATGACATTTTAGTTATAATATTACCAAATTTCACCACATGGCATCACTTTTGAGTAAATATTCGCCCTACCTATTTGTAACGTTCAGCTTCGAGGGTGCACTGCCATTTTAAGGTGTTTACGGTTCAGTGCGTTAGAACAAGATAAGTCTCATGTCAACCTATGTAGACTTTTTGATCATTTTGCATCTAAAACAACTAGTTTCACCTGATATTTAACTGCGAGAGTCCTAAATGTCAGAAAGTTCCGCCTCAAATCAGCCATTTTCCCATTGAAAATCAACGTATTAGATAATTAGTGGTAATTAACCTATATTATAAGCACTGAAGCAGCACTATTTCCTGTTGTACGTGTGTCTCATTAAAATTGACAAAATCATTACATGAAGTTTCGTGACACACGCGTTGAAAAATCCGTGAAAAAGTCAGCGGTGCAGCTTTTTTGGATCGGGCCATCTTGCACTCACGTCTCAAAATATAGCCACCGATGAGATGTCAATATCGAATATGTTCAAAAAGAGCATGATATCCTCCAAATGAAGGGTACTTTTACTGACGCTAATGGTATCAAAAATAAACCTCAATGTTCGGTGACAATGTGTCTTGCATTATAAATGTGACGAATTCTCACAAAGTTTTGTTTGACGATTTAAGTCACGCATGGTATAATATGAAGTCAGTTCTGCTTAATAATTATTTTATTGCTATTGTGTATTAAGTAGATTTGCACCTTTTAGGCCAGCGTATAAAGAGCAAAAAGGAAATTATTTAGCTGAAATAAAGGCATTGATTGATTACTTATTATACTTTACAATCGTATGTTCGTACTTCGTAAGACTTTTATACATATCAGTTATGGCGCCACTTTTTCTTGTTGAAAATGTTTCTCATTCCGTCGTATTAGCTTGACATGTAGGCCTATACAGTTAGCATCCTGGACAACCGATTCTTTTGTTTGGCAAGGCTCACTCAGTCATTTAATGAGGCAATACAAACGATCGAATTTGGTGTTGAAATGAGTTAAATGTTTAGTTTTTTCGGCCAAATGAAAAGCAATCATTTTCATTTTTTCAGTAAATGTCAGGAAAAATTGTAGTGCTTGATACTGTATTTTTTTTCAAATTCTAGTGTTAAACTTAGGCGTGAAATTTAGTCATTTAGTGAGATTTTCGATTTTGATAGGCTTAAATTCTGCCCGCGAGCCTTTTTTGGATCAACCTTTTAGCTTTTCAAAGTAAGATAGTTCGCTAATGAAGGATTTTTCCCAACTTTCTAACGCACATCACCGTGAGCGATATATCATAGTTTTGTCAGAATTTGCGTTTTCATTTCACCATTTTTACTGCCGGCTGACCATTTTTCAAAATCAACGAGTGAAATCTAAGGCTAATACTAGCAATGTGGATCGATATCCCTGGGTTTAATAGGAATACCGGCATGGCTACAGTGTTGCTAGAACTTCAATATAGCAAATAAATTCCCAGGCCTATAGCGCTCCTACTGATCATGTTTAACCAGAACACTCAATTGGGGATTTGGGCTACCAAATCGCTGGTAGGGCAATTTGCTTTCAATGGAAAATTGACCTGGATAAACAACAAAGGAAATATCGACTATTTCTGCTGGTTGCTCTCGAGATCAAAGTACTGAGTTAGACATTTTCGGAGTATGAAGGGAAAAAGGGTAAAATAAAAACGGAAATTCTAACAAAACTATAATATATAGACCCACACGATGTGCTTTACAGAGGTGGGAAATATCTTTCTTAAGCAAACTATATTAGTTTGAGACGCTAAAAAATGAATTCCGTAAAAAGCTCGCGGGCGAACTGAAGGCCTATAAAATCAAAAATATCACACTAAAAGACACAATTTGATGCTTAATTTTAACACCAGGATTTGTAAAAAAATGTATATCCAAGCACCAAGTTTTTAACTGACATTACTGAAGAAAAAAAATATTGCTTTATATTTGACTGAGAAAATTAATTTCGTAGCAAAAAGGTGTATCTCTGAATTGTGCTGATTTTAACATGTATCGATCGACTTTCAGCGCGACTAAGCATTTCTAAAGAATCGGTTGTCCAGGTTGCTAACTGTATAGTTTTGTTGTCTGGAGCATTGTGTGATTACATTAAAGTTTACTAAAGTGTATTACCAGCGTGACACTACATTTTGTCCACTCTGAAGTACAAAGTGACAACGCTCGTGTATACAGCGCGTAAACAGTGCGCAGTGCTGCGTCTATGCTGCAGGTATGCGTGCCTTCAAAGTCGGCACAATGTGTGCGTCCGCGTCGGTACTTTGTACTTCAGAGTAGATTGACTGTAATTTCACGGTTGTTATATGAGCAACGCAAACCTATGACAAACCCCGCTGGTTTGCAAGCTAGAAAGTGCGACAAGCAGTTGATTGGTTACAACTAATGTGTCCCTCTGATCATGTTTGTCTGTTTATCTGTTTAATTAAGGTTGCAAAATAAAGCTGCCGTTAGTTTTTAAGCAGTCAAGTTAGTTCAATCGATAAGGCGTTCGACTATGGTGAGAGAGGTTGCGGGTTCGAATCCTGGCGGTGGTATAATATGCTCTCGTGAAAAATTGAGTTAGCTTGAAATTCCCTTGGACAAGGAACTTGTTGCTAATTGTCTCGATGTAACTCGTACAAAATCGGGAAGATGATCCTGGTTGCAATGGTTATATGTGGAATGTCTAGGGTGTCCGCTCTTGAAGCTGCAAAGTATCCGTGTTGTTTTTAAATGGTTTATGAAATGATGTGGGGCCGTGGTGATCAGCGCACTGCATCATCATCCCTATATCTTCGTGTCAAAAATTGCCGTGATAGTACGATGAATCCTCTCGTTTTTCAACAGCTACGCATGGCGACTCAGGCTAAGCATACCATTTACAGACGATATGAGATTCCACAGAGCCTGCCACACAGTTTCTATTCTATGTTTTCAGTATGATATAGTATATGATCAGTATCCCATATGGTATTTCTATTACAAGAAAATTTGATTTGTTGTCAGGTAAATCCAAGGTTTTATTTTTAATACACTAACTGGAAATTAAATACACTAATTAGCGAGGACCGGTATTTTACTGTGGATATGTTTTACTGCATTTTATAAGTAACGATTTTGAAATCAAAAGTTAAAATTGTGATATATTCAACTGTTTGAGAAACGAATTATATAAAGGAACCCGTGTAAGATCCAGGTGCTGTATCTATAATACAATGTACATTATTGACTTTCTTTATCTGGGTCAATAATATAATATCGATTTCAATCGAATTGAATACATGTCTCCATTTTGAGTTGTACTACACCACTGAACGATCAAGCGATCGATTTCTAGCCAATCAGATAGGACTCCTTTTCTTGCGTTCGGTGAAATACCAATCGCCCGTCGCTCACCAACGGAGTATTAAGTTTATATTTATAACACTGGGTGTCGACACTGTGCAGCGACAACCTGGAAAATATGAGGCTTGTGGATCAACGTGTAGGCGTTGTGTCTGTGTGTAGCGCATTATGAACACTAGTGGAAGTTTTGGATGAGAAAACGGACATTTTGATGAGAATCGGCCAAAATGGTGAGAATTTAATTTTCTCATTCTCTTGGATGAGAAACTTCCTGGTGTGTGTGTCAATCATTATTGTCTTATTAAAACTGGTGACAATTGCTAATCCCCGATTATTATTTTCTCATCCAAAAGGCAATCGCTAAAATTAACATCTGATTTTAATCTTTTGGCTATAACTTTAAAACTACTTGAAAGAATCACTCCAAATTTTCAATGAATATTAGTTAGTGCATAAGCTATGATGTGGATATAAAATAAAACAACTAATTGTATCAATTTTGACTATATCGCCCTGCACTACAAGCAGGTTGCACCCATCACCTGTGTATGTCTACAATCATAGATTGAATACAATAGCGCTCTTTTCATACATACTAATCTTACAGATGTGAGTGATCAGCATGATATAGTTCAATGCATAGGTACCGCGTGAAAAAATTTCCATGACTATTTATTAATAGATAGGCTATGATGTGGGCACAAAATAAAACAACTAATCTTTTATTTAGATAGTGGTCAAATAATTCTTTTGTACTGCATCCATTTGCATATCTTCTGGAGCGTGCCTATAGAGGAGATGATTTGAACTAATGACCTTATGTGCAAGCACTCTATAAGTAAATACTTATGAAAACGTATGAAACTTGAACGTGGGGGGTGTGTGGGGAGGGAGGTTGCACGATAATCGATTATCGATTTTCCTCCACCACCCTCAACCACACAAATATAACCCCCCCCCCTAATCATCCTTAGCGACTGCGATTGAACATGACAGTCTGTGATCATCATTTCCGTGTTAGGTTTTAGAATTTAATTGAATATTGACAATTAATTGATCATTGATTGTCGGTTATCGACTGTCTATTACCCCCCTCCCACCACCACCAACAACTCAAACACTGCTTAACAACGACATCTACCGGCGTGGCGTGTTAAATAAACACTGTGATCACGAACTCCTAATTATCTGACAATTGCTATATTGCCCATATTCATGACATTTAAAGATGTCCGGATCTATGTGTGTCTTTATTACAATTAAAAAAAACCAATCAATTATCATACCATAGATAAACTAGGGTTTTAAAACTTATTTTCGTGTTTCACAATGTCAATTGTCATGAATATAGAAGAAAAGTTTACTGGTTTGAATAAGTCACACACAAAAAAGAAGAAAAAGTGAAACTGTTGGGGCTCGAACCACTAGCCTTTCGTTTCACCGTCTGAAGTACTGTCCATTACACCACGCTGTCATGTTGAAATAATTACGGGATTCCGTGATATATGGGTGCGCATTGCATTCTCGTGATTATGAAAATGGTAAATCTCGACAGACGATTTACATTTGCTAAAATCAGTAAAATGTAAATAATGTTAGAGCTAACAAAACGTAAAATAGTAAAATTAGATGTAGTTTTGAACAAGCTTTCAAACAAAACACTTTCCAAATAAAAGTTGACACCAAATCGGCCTAAATTATGAATTTTGTCAACGGTTTACCATTTCTAAATTAAAGAAACTCCTTGTATTAATATTCAGTATTAGACTATGGTAAACCGTCAAATCACTATGTGATTCAATGGGACGATTTACAATCGCACTTTACCATTTCACGCAAATAAAATGATCAATTTTAAAGATATTTCTGCATGAGTAGGCCTACTTCATGAGCGTACTAATGCGATTTTTTTATTGGTTCGTTTTTTGTTGCTTTTTTTTGCTTTGGGGAGGGCGTTGATCTGAAAAAGGTGAAAAAGGTTGTTTTTTGACTATATTGCCCTGCACTGCAGCGTTCACGCGATACATATCCACTGAACTATATCATGCTGATCACTCACATCTGTAAGATTAGTAATGTTTGAAAAGAGCGCTATTGTATTCAATCTATGATTGTAGACATACACAGGTGATGGGTGCAACCTGCTTGTAGTGCAGGGCGATATAGTCAAAATTGATACAATAAGTTGTTTTATTTTATATCCACATCATAGCTTATGCATTAACTAATATTCATTGAAAATTTGGAGTAATTCTATCAAGTAGTTTTAAAGTTACAGCCAAAAGTTTAAAATCAGATGTTAATTTTAGCGATTGCCTCATACAATCCCCGAAATATGTCTTGAAACATTAAAGCGTCTTTAGGGGAAAATTAGTCCCCCCACTCCCCCGTGCAATGTTGAAACGTGCAAATGTGTTCAGCGTGTCTCCAAAGTGTCGCAACATTGAATGACGGGGGGTGGGGAAGGGACGAGTGTTAATTGATGGCCCAGCTTTCTTCTCATTCCAAATATTGAACATTTTTATCCACATTAAAAATACACTTTTGATTTCATTCAAGATGCCTAAAGCGTTTCAAGGACATTTTTCGGGGATTGTCTGAGGCAATCGCTAAAATTAACATCTGATTTTAATCTTTTGGCTATAACTTTAAAACTACTTGAAAGAATCACTCCAAATTTTCAATGAATATTAGTTAGTGCATAAGCTATGATGTGGATATAAAATAAAACAACTAATTGTATCAATTTTGACTATATCGCCCTGCACTACAAGCAGGTTGCACCCATCACCTGCGTATGTCTACAATCATAGATTGAATACAATAGCGCTCTTTTCATACATACTAATCTTACAGATGTGAGTGATCAGCATGATATAGTTCAATGCATAGGTACCGCGTGAAAAATTTCCATGACTATTTATTAATAGATAGGCTATGATGTGGGCACAAAATAAAACAACTAATCTTTTATTTAGATAGTGGTCAAATAATTCTTTTGTACTGCATCCATTTGCATATCTTCTGGAGCGTGCCTATAGAGGAGATGATTTGAACTAATGACCTTATGTGCAAGCACTCTATAAGTAAATACTTATGAAAACGTATGAAACTTGAACGTGGGGGTGTGTGGGGAGGGGGGTTACACGATAATCGATTATCGATTTTCCTCCACCACCCTCAACCACACAAATATAACCCCCCCCCCCCCTAATCATCCTTAGCGACTGCGATTGAACATGACAGTCTGTGATCATCATTTCCGTGTTAGGTTTTAGAATTTAATTGAATATTGACAATTAATTGATCATTGATTGTCGGTTATCGACTGTCTATAACCCCCCCCCCCTCCCACCACCACCAACAACTCAAACACTGCTTAACAACGACATCTACCGGCGTGACGTGTTAAATAAACACTGTGATCACGAACTCCTACACTAGTGGAAGTTTTGGATGAGAAAACGGACATTTTGATGAGAATCGGCCAAAATGGTGAGAATTTAATTTTCTCATTCTCTTGGATGAGAAACTTCCTGGTGTGTGTGTCAATCATTATTGTCTTATTAAAACTGGTGACAATTGCTAATCCCCGATTATTATTTTCTCATCCAAAAGAATGAGAAAATTAAATTCTCACCATTTTGGCCGTTTCTCATCAAAATGTCCGTTTTCTCATCCAAAACTTCCACTAGTGGAATCAGTGCGCTTTTTTTAGTTTAGCGAACTGTGACTGGGCAATGAGAGTGGTAATTAAGCTTTTTTTTTTCATTTTATCTTCAATCAAAATACGTAATTTATCAATTTCGTTTAAACAGTGCGTCAATGATTAATGTGACATAATTCGACAGACTTGAGCTAATATCGTACAAGTGTTAGAGCTTTGAAGCTTAAGAGGAACTATCTGTTATTTTTGAGAATATAATTGCCACGGTCAAAAATAGATTTTCTTTATACTTTCATATTTGATGGACCTTGACCTCAAACTAACACACATGGGATAAATTTCGGAAAAATATCCCCGTTGCCATGGTAACAGGCAAATTTCAATTTTAGGCCTATTTTCACAATTGTTGCATTTTTCAGCAGTCAAATTGTCAAGTTTTGAAGCCAGTGTTACTAATCTACACAATATAAATATGATTTTTTCTTTATAAGGTATGAATAGGTCAAACCTTAGATGCCGCAATGAAAGTATAAAAATAATCACCAGATGTCAGGGTGGGTTATACCATTTATTTGAAATAGGGTGTTTTTCAATTTTTCAAAGTATGAAAATATACCAACTTTGTATAGCTCATAAACCATATGGTAGTGTTCCGATTTCAACATCGACCACAGCATGTTGAGATGATACATTGGTCTTATGAAAAAGTTACATTTGAGCTTGGGGAAAACACATCTGTATATACAGTGTTGCCAGACATTTTCCTATTTTTCGAAATTCAACACGAATCTCACCTTAAGTTAAATGATGTGAAAATGAAACATCATCCTTTCAAGGAACATTTATTAGAAAGAGAGTTTTTATTCATATCAAATTTGATCAGTTATAATGGTCAGTGTTGTTCTAAACCACATGGGTGTTGCCATAATTGGGGCTTAATTGTGATTTGTGGATATTTTCAACTTTTTACAAGTCATAAAAATACCAAAATGCATTTCTATAATAAAGAAAGAAACATCGACCTCGTCATGTTGAGATGATATATTGGCCTTATGAAAAGTTATTTTGATCTGGGGGCGGGGTAAGACATCAGTTTATACAGTGTTGCCAGATAAACCACATGGGTGTTGCCATAATTGGGGTTTAATTGTGAGGTGTGGATATTTTCAACTTTTTACAAGTCATAAAAATACCAAATTGCATTTCTATAATAAAGAAACAAACATCGACCTCGTCATGTTGAGAACTTGAGATGATACATTGGCCTTATGAAAAAGTTATTTTGATCGGGGGGTAAAACATCAGTTTATACAGTGTTGCCAGATATGTTCCTATTTTTTCAAAATTCAACACAAGTCTCGCCCTAAGTTAAAAGATATGAAAATGAAACTTCACCTTCATACCGAACATATCTTTTTAGAAAGAAAGTTAATTTCATATTCAATTTGATCATCTGGGATGGTCAGTGTTATTTCTAAGCCATATGGGTGTTGCCATAGCTGGCGTTTAATATGACAATTTAGATATTTCCAGCTTTTACAAGTCTTAAAAATAGTACACATCCTTAAAATTATTGTGGAATGAACGCAATATTAAGGTTAAAATTACCCTAAGAACACTTAGTATGTGAATTTAAATTTTAAATTTGAGTTCGGAAAATATTTCCTTCTATACAGTATTGCCAGTTATTATCACATATATTCAAAATTCAACGTATGTCTCACTTTAGGATTTATATTGTTTAAATCGCTGCCATGAATAAACCACATGGATGATGCCACTATAAATGGAGTTAATAGTGAAATGTGGATACATTTTCAATTTTAAAATGACACCTTATTAAAGTTACAGCTATAGTATTCCAATTTTTCACAAAAAACACCCAAAAAGCACACAAATTTGTCCTAATTTGGCGCTTTTATAGGCACTTTTGCCTTAATGCACCCAATTTGGTGTATTGTCTCCACTGCAAACCCACCAATCGACATACCAAAATTGCTAAGGTACCCCCAAAACCGTGGCACATCCCGTATATACCTTTAACCAGGGAGAACCCCCCCTCCGGGGTCATGTCATAGGTATACTGTGCCCAGTAGTCCTCTTTTTATACTTGAAACGGATATTTCCTCAGACAACTTTTATCAACATTTGGTGATTTTTATTTCGCTTTAACCCTGCAAGTATCTGCAAAAGTGTTCATATAAATCTCCTTCAGTCTTGAAAGCTTAATTTTAGTTGCTTCCTTTTTACAAGCTCATACAAATTCATGTCATCAATGAGCAGGGGATGCTTGAATGACAGAGAATTAGCAACAATATCATGCAACATTTCAATGGTCATTTCTTCTTCATACTTTCGACTCTCCTGCGAGCTCCTCTCGGGAAAGGTAACTGGACATTAATTTGTCTGGCTGTGAAAAGGTTCTGTGCGTTATTGTCTTTGACTATTCTCATATCTTTCAAAACATTCGCTGGATCTATATAGTTTTTTGCCCATTTCTTCCCCATATCTTTTTTGCAAGTATAGTTGGGATGTGTGCTTATGGGGTAGGCGTAATTTAAACATTATCTTACTCTTATATGCATCTTTTTGCAATGTAACAATCTTATGTTATTTTAATTTATTTTAGCCTAGCTAGTATGTGTATATTGGTAAAAACATTATGGCTTTTATGTATATTTTAAAGTATACATGTTTGATGTTTTCTGTGTTGTATTTTAAGGGTTGGTCACCCACCTTTGCACAGTATTTTTTCTAGGACCTGAGAGCACATCAGATATACCAAATTGCATTTTGAATACGAGGAATGTCCTTCTGATATAAAATAATTTTGATTTTTTTTTTTTAAATTCGCGATACAATAAAAATAAAAATATTTTTTGACATATTACAGTTAATTTAATAAATCTAATGATGTGTACTTAAAGTGTATGTAGCTGGGATGAAATTAATCAATTAATTAATGATAATTGAAAAATTTGACCTTTCATAGTGAAGATATAGATTTTCCCCCAAAAGACCTTAGGTGTTTTGGTGAAAAAATCTATATCTTCAATACGAAAGGTCAAATTTTCATATGGACGGCTTTTCATTCCAGCTACATACACTTTAAGTACATATCACTAGATTTATACAATTTACTTTTGAGATCTGTTAAATTTCAAAAATATCAATTTTTAATCATTTGCCATTAAATTTGTATTATATCGCAAATTTCAATATATGTCTGATGTGCTCTCAGGTCCACAAAAAATATGTGAAAACGTCGCTATTTGAACCCTTATGACTTATAAAAATATCGACATCTCACTATTAAACCCTAATTATGGCAACACCCATGTGGTTTGGAACAACACTGACCATTTATACAACTGATCAAATTTAATATGAAAGTAAATTTCATTTTAATAAACTTTCCTTGTGAAGGTGAAGTTTCATTTTCGCATCATTTAACATAAGGTGAGACTTGTGTTAAATTTCGAAAAATAGGAAAATATCTGGCAACACTGTATAAACATATGTTTTCCCCAAGCTAAAGTGTAAATTTTTCATAAGACCAAATATGTATCATTTCAACATGGTGAAGTTGATGTTTCACTTTCACATATTTTTTAAGGAATGCATACCATGGTATTTTGGTATTTGTAAAACTTGTAAAAAGTTCAAAATAACCACATCTCGCTATTTAACCCTAATTATGGCAACACCCATGTGGTTTGTAACAACACTGACCATTTATACAACTGATCAAATTTAATATGAAAGTAAATTTCTTTCTAATAAACTTTCATTTTCAACCTAAGGTAAAACTAGTGCTGAATTTTGAAAAAATATGTAAATGTAAATTTTTCATAAGACCGATGTATCATCTCAACATGATGAGGTTGATGTTTCATTTTCACATCTTTATTTTAGGAATGCAAGCCATTGTATTTTGGCATTTTAAGACTGAAAAATAGCTGAAAAAAGCTCAACATACGTTGAATTTTGAATTACGTGATAATATCTGGCAATACTGTATAGAAGGAAATATTTTCCGAACTCAAATTTAAAATTTAAATTCACATACTAAGTTTTCTTAGGTTAATTTTTAACCTTAATATTGCGTTCATTCCACAATAATTTTAAAGGTGTGTACTATTTTTAAGACTTGTAAAAAAGCTGGCAAAACCCATATGGCTTAGAATAACACTGACCATCCCAGATGATCAAATTGAATATGAAATTAACTTTCTTTCTAAAAAGATATGTTCCATATGAAGATGAAGTTTCATTTTCATATCTTTTAACTTACGGCGAGACTTGTGTTGATTTTTGAAAAAATAGGAATATATCTGGCAACACTGTATAAACTGATGTTTTACCCCCCCCGATCAAAATAACTTGGCCAATGTATCATCTCAACATGACGAGGTCGATGTTTCTTTCTTTATTATAGAAATGCATTTTGGTATTTTTATAACTTTTAAAAAGTTGAAAATATCCACAAATCACAATAAAACCCCAATTATGGCAACACCCATGTGGTTTAGAACAACACTGACCATTATAACTGATCAAATTTGATATGAATAAAAACTCTCTTTCTAATAAATGTTCCTTGAAAGGATGATGTTTCATTTTCACATCATTTAACTTAAGGTGAGATTTGTGTTGAATTTCGAAAAATAGGAAAATGTCTGGCAACACTGTATATACAGATGTGTTTTCCCCAAGCTCAAATGTAACTTTTTCATAAGACCAATGTATCATCTCAATATGCTGTGGTCGATGTTGAAATCGGAGCACTACCATGTGGTTTATGAGCTATACAAAGTTGGTATATTTTCATTTGAAAAACACCCCTATTTCAAATAAATGGTATAACCCACCCTGACATCTGGTGATTATTTTTATACTTTCAATGCGGCATCTAAGGTTTGACCTATTCATACCTTATAAAGAAAACAGTATATATATATTGTGTATATTAGTAACACTGGCTTCAAAACTTGACAAATTGACTGCTGAAAATGCAAAAATTGTGAAAATAGGCCTAAAATGAAAATTTGGCTGTTACCATGGCAACGGGGATATTTTTCCCAAATTTATTTCATGTGTGTTTGTTTCAGGTCAAGGTGCATCAAATATGAAAGTTTAAAGGAAATCCATTTTTTGACCGTGGCAAACATTTTACAAAAATTCTCCAAAATAACAGATAATGCCTCTTAATACATCACTCCATTATTACCATTACATTGTGATCATGTGACTCATCAATAAAGATTTTGTTTTTTAAGTCCAGGAAATCACATATTGTCTGTCATTTCATGTGATGAGATTTATCATAAAAATATGAAAGGTTGGTAGCCGAGTTATATTTGTATCTATAAAGTCTTAAGGCTGCAACATACCGCCATCAAGTGGTACTAAAACAATGCAATGATAAACCGTTAATATCATCGTCCTAAAGCATTATTATTAATTGAAAAAGAACTTTTACTACACCGTGTTGGTCTAAAATTATTAAGGTGACGAATTGACTCGATTATTGGATCCGAAATGCCTGAGTACTATAGAGAGTCCTGATGTATGTTTAACGTTGAGACCAAAACTAACGTCATTCCGAGCCATGAATTTGCGCTTCGACGTTGCAATTTTGCTTCCCTTTAAGAATTTCACCCGGTATATCACTGTCCCAGGGGGGCCACTGGTCATTGACCAGGGGGTATCATACGTGGCCAAAGATTCAAGTAAAAAAGGGTCTTTTTTCATGATCAGGCACTGTACTTACGTGTCGTGAATAGGGTATCTAAAACAAGGAAATTTGAGAAAAAGGGTATACCTTGTACAATAAATCAGTGTTTAGGGTCCTTTGAGACAAATGTAGTATGTAATAAAGGTTAAAAGTTTTGAACTTATGAACTTGTGTTTTTCCAGTTATCATGAAGGGTTTTAGAGTCAAAATATGACTGATTTACTTGCTTCTAATGGGGGCAAAAATAATGTCAATACTTATTTAGGGTATGAAATTGTACTTGTCATACTTGTTTAGGGGTGCATTTTCAGACCTCGATCCTCGAGGGGGGCTCGAAAACATACAGGCTCTATGTATTGTATGATGCAACTGCAATTGTTTTCGTCTGTGCCCCAAAATTTTTATTTTGCCCCCCCTGACCAAGAAAGCTGGCTACGCCCCTGGCAGGGATCAGATAACGCTACATGCAACTTTTAAGTTGCACCATGATAAAAGTCCCATTGCATCATGAAGAGCCTTATGAGTGCATTATTTAATAGCTTTTGGGCCCAATATTATCATTTCAATGTAACCAACGGGTCATTTGAACCGTTATTTCTCTTGTTTTGGATCCAAATATTTTGAAAAATAATTGAATTTTGGTGTCCTTGCTTAAAAAAACTAGCACTAAATTTTGGATTGTGTGGCCCATCATAAAGCAGTCACTGAGTTATCATTCATTAATGATATTATTTCAAGTCCGGTCTCGGTCTCGGTCTTGGTCTCGGACCTGCCGGTCTCGGTCTTGGTCTCTGTCTTGGACCATCCGGTCTCGGTCTCGGTCTCGGTCTCGGTCTCGGACTGCCTGGTCTCGGTCTCGGTCTTGGTCTCGGATAGGCCGGTCTCGACTACAACACTGCAGGGCAACACATTTCCTTTTGGTTAACGCTGATGTAATCATTGGCGAGAGTTAGACTGACTTTTAGTGAAAGAGAACTTGATTCAAGTAAAGATGAATAATTTGTATATTTCCCGTTTACACAACAAACGGAAGATTTAGACAGACTTAATTTAAAAACACTGAGTTCACTATTACGTAGAAATAGTATACTGTTAGTTGATGTCTGTTTCATGGGCGTAGCAAGAGCCTCTGGGGTACATGGACAATGAGCAGTGCGGGGCTCTTTTAACATCTCTTTTTATCAGCCCTATTTTCTTTTTCGCTTTTGACCGGGGACCTGGACCCTCGGTGCCCTTTGACCTCGTCCACCCTGTCAACCCGCTTAACTACGCCCCTGGTCTGTTAGCTGTCACCAACCGTTATTTGCAATTGACAGGGGCAATGTCTGAAAGAAACATACCAAAAGTAATCATTTTCCAAAATACACGAATTCTACAATATCGCCTATTTTTCTACAGTGAATAATTTAACATGACAGCTTTTACAAACTATTCTTTTTTTAAAGTTAAACGAACACTTTGAGTTAACCGACATTCAGCGTAACTTTGTTGAACACTGTACAAATTTTACCTTAACCCAGAGTCTTACAGATGCACCATTAGACGTGACGCTGATAGTTTTTAGCACACCAAACTGAGGTACAGGGCGGTTGTTTAACATAGTCACCACTTCAACTCAAATTGAAATTATAATTATCTAGTCTCATGACTGTGCATTTTGGTCACAAATGTGCCGTTTCTGTGATTCGTCTCATTTACTTACGTTACGATCATTACGATCTAGATTTCTATAGAATTTCAAAATCAAACCAATCAATGAGAATGCAATCTTAGAACAGTAACATAGATGTCACAGATTTCATTACCAGAATAGTTAGGAACTGTAGATACAGCTACTGGCACAGTGGTAACGTTATACTGCGTACACGTTGTAATTCTATATAAGGACATCAAATGGGTAAACGTTATTTGTAAACTGAGTGATTTGTAAACAATCTTCAAGACAAGAGTCGATTTGATGTGTCGTTTCTCCGTATGGCATTTGCCCGCATTTCAATAATTAAGAGAAGTTAGCCTTTTAGACAGTGTAGGGCATGGACAACGCCCACTCAAACCTTTAGTGTGACCAGCTCCAAGAAAACCCGGAACAAATCGCCAGGCACGTGTTTGAGTTATAGGTCTTTAAAGATGACATTCCCAGCTAACCAAAAAACGTTTTCTGAACGTTGTGAGAACGTACCGTTGACGTTTTCTAGACGTTTTGATAAAACGTTTTTAAAACGTAATTTTGTGGAGGGTTTTGACGTTTTAAAAACGTTATTAAAAGACGTTCTAAAAACGTTTTCACAACGTAAAAGACGTTTTTAAGGCCTATCTTTCCGTTACCCAAGACGTATCCAGGACCTAGAAAACGTATTGGACGTTCTAGCACGCAACTAACGTACTAAGAACGTTGCAGAAACGTCCAAAACGTCCTGAAAACGTTATAGCAACGTAAAAAACGTATTGGAGGATGCATTACTCACCACCAGAAAACGTATGTTAAGTTTCTACTACGTTTTTAGAACGTTTTCTTGACGTTTTAGTGACGTTTAGAAAACGTGCTATGTTTTATTAGTTAAAAGTCCAAAACAAATATCAAATATTATTAAATTAGGCCAATACAAAATTCATGAAACAAGTTAGTTTGGCAAATTAGTGATACTTACGACTTACACGACACATAATAAATCACACAAGACAATTAATGTTGATTTGATGTGTGATTCATTAAACTTTATTCCTGTGTATGAATATTATTCTTCATTCATTTTCGTTGAAAATACTGCTGAAACATAAATTAATTTTATACAAACATGCTATGCAAAATCACCCCATGGAACATGTGGAACTTGTGTTACCATGTATCGAGTCAACTATTGTCATGACCATTGATGACTGTTTATACACTCTATTACTCGATTTATAATAATTATTGTTTAATACATATGCATGGATGGAATACTTATGAAACCCGATTATTGTACATTTATAGGATAAAAAGTTTTAAAACATGATTTATATACATGAAAACTCTCAAATATAAGTTACTATTTATAATTGAAGACAGAATAATATTCAAAAGACTAGTTTGCGTATAATGTCCTGTCAACCAGACCAAAAATGCCGTTCTGCGCAGGTCAGCAACCAATCACACCGCGCCTTTGCCCTGACGTCAGACGCAAACTAATGTTTTCAATTCGGTCTTCAGTTAAATTCGACAAACTTAATTGATTACTCTCACGTACAAAGCGCAGTTAACACTCTAAGAAATAAAGGTTCTAAAAAGATTCTAATGTTGTCCTCTCAGGAGAACCCTTAGAGGTTTTCTAAAGAACCAAATATGGTTCCAAGACTATCGAAAATGGCCCCAAACTAAAGAACCTTTTAGAGGTTCAAGATCTAAGAGGGCAGGTTCTCCTGAGAGGACAATTATTTCTTAGAGAGTTAATGATGACTAGACTTGAAAGTGCTCGTAACTTTTGCCAACACTTTGCTAAAATTAAGTCATAATTATTGTTCATGGTTTACTTTAATTTTGTAGAATTTTGCCATAGGCCTACTGTGTTCGTAATGAGTTATAATGTCTAGCCCTCTCTAATTCTAAGTCGCAACTCGCAACGAATATATGGCGACGGAATTAACAACACGTATTTTGATTGACCAAGTTTTAAGGCAGAATTCTGTAAAATAAAAGTACCATGAACATGTATGCATTTATTTTTGACATAATATTGGCAAATGTTCAGTTCATGAGCCTTTTCTCGGCTCATTACCTAAATTTATTAAATGTAGGCCTATAAAGGTGATAAGTCTGCATTTCCTTATGGAACTAGCCCTGTTCTCAAACCGCGACGCCTCTCGAAAAGCGAGCGGAGCGAGCAGCGAGCGCAGTGGAAAATCATCATACAGGTATCAGAGTACAGAGTGCTAGGAACTACCGGTACCCAAAGCATTAACGAGCAATTAGTCCTTTAAACGAAACTACTTTCGTTTTCGGCCATCATCTCCTCCCTGCCAGAAACGTAAATCCACAAATGTTGAAAATTATCTTCTTAAAAGAAATATTTTTACAAACGTCATTGA
Organism: Amphiura filiformis; assembly: GCF_039555335.1. Taxonomy (NCBI): domain Eukaryota; kingdom Metazoa; phylum Echinodermata; class Ophiuroidea; order Amphilepidida; family Amphiuridae; genus Amphiura; species Amphiura filiformis. Next base: position 24,718,046 of record NC_092637.1, read on the forward strand.
GATTTGAAACCCACTCCCACAAACCTCGATCTTTTTGGTTGTTCCTTTAAGGGATGGGGTATGAACGTTTGGACAAAATTTATTGTGGGACATGAGAGCACATCAGACATATCGAATTGCATTCTGAATACGAAGATGTCCTTCTGATATCAAATAATTTTGATTTTTTTTTTTAAATTCGCAATGTAATACACATTTTATGTGAAATTATTAATAATTGATATTTTTGAATTTAACAGTACTTGCAGTTAACTTGATAAATTTGATGTTTTATACTTAAAGTGTATTTATTTAGGATAAAAAGCCGACGATCAATTTAGAAAATTTTGACCTTTCGTATTGGAGGTATGGATTTTTTCTCCCAAACACCCAAAAAATAGGTCTTTTGGGGAAAAATTCCATATCTTCAATATGGAAAGTCAAAATATTCAATTGATTGTGTGTTTTTCCTGCCAGCTACATACACTTTAAGAATATGTCATTAGATTTATAACATTTACTTCGAGGACTGTTAATATCAAAATGTGAAAAATATCAAATTTTAATAATTTGTCATAAAATGTGTATTATACCGTTAATTTAAAAAAGAAAATTATTTGATATCAGAAAGACATTCTTCGTATTCAGAATGCAATTCGATATGTCTGATGTGCTCTCATGTCTCACAAAAATACTGTCGAAACGCTCAAAACGCTCATTCCAGATCCCTTAATGTCATTAAACACGTCAAATAATTTGAATACGCACAGTCTAGTCTCAAAGATAAAATAAAGTTCAATTGAAGTGCTGTGTGAAAACTCCTCAAATTGAATTATTACCTCTTTACTAGTGTCCCCAAATACAACGTAAAAACCACTAATTGCACATCCGCCATCGGCGATGTGCATTCTTTTTACCGCGTTCTTCTTCTTTCTTTCTTTCTTTCTTTCTTCTTCTGTCAACACTATGATCAGCCATCGTAGCCACATGCTTTCAGGCATGTTGACCATACTTGGTCAGTATAACCGTTTGGTGGTGCCACAGATGTCACATGATCAACTTCCGGTCAAATGTCATCCACTTCCGGTCAATGGCCAAAACTTGGATTTTCACTAAAAATGCTACTCCTCCCACATATTACATAGCACCGTGACGTCACTTACACACATGCATCATCTATAGCCAGTGTCTAAAAGTTATACCACAAGAGTGGGGTCAGAGGGCATTAAGCGGTCACTTCCGGTAAAAGTCTGAAAAATTTGTAAAAAATATTCAAAAAATCACTGTCTTTACAAATTACATAGCAGAGAGTCGCCATTAGCACACATGCATCGCTATTATCTAGGGTCTTTAGGATGCCTACAGTTTTGGGGTCAAAGGTCATTAAGGGGTTACTTCCGGTCAAAAACCAAAATTATCAAAAAAGTTTAAATTTTTTTATCTCAAAATGTAAACAAACCAGAGTAATATACCCATCATACATGAATTAGTGTTACATGGTGTATGCATGGTATTTTTTTATTTTGGGGTCAAAGGTCATTAAGGGGTAACTTCCTGTTTTAGCTAAATAACTTCAAGAAGTTTTATCTCAACAACTAAACATAGTAGAATTTTTTAATTAAAAGTGGAACAATGCATTTTGTCGTTGTATATAAGGTTTTATTTTCATTGAGGTCAAAGGTCATTAAAGGGGTCAAAAGGTCAATCATAAATTTAAAAAAATCATAATCCATGTATAAGTTCCGATACAGCTGAAAATTCACCAGGAATATTCCTTATGACATCCTAAGCACTATGTAATATTTTTGCGGGGTCAAAGGTAATTAAGGGATCACTTCCGGTTCTCACAGATTCGGAGTCATAACTCATTTGTCACTGCTGGCTGTGCATCCTCGCGGTCGCAGGCGAACGCCATCAGATCTCGTTTACATTATTGATTTTTATTTAGGGTCAAAGGTTATGAGGGGTCACTTCCGGTGTTAAACAAAATACCTTCTAAAATACCTGGCGGTTGTGCATGCTCGCGGTCGCAGGCGACCGCAACCATATCTAGTTTACATTGTTTACGCAACATACAAATAATATCATCACTTCCGTTGCTGATGGGCAGAGCGATTAACTGTAAACCGTTGACAAGAGCGTACTTGCGCGATGTTGACAAGGCGCAACTTGCGAGTATGGCGACAGAAATAACAACACGTACGGCGTGTAAAGCACACATAGTAGGCCTACGCTTCGGATCGGAGGCGCATTGTGAACATCGCGGAAGTATGCTCTCGTCAAAAGTTTTATAGCAAATTAAAATCACGGTATAGTTACTATAATCGATAAGTCGCTATAATCTGAGGCAGAATTTAAAAGTCAGAGTACCGGTACGACATTTTCGGTCTGGTTGGCAGGATGTCAGACGCAAAGTAGTCTTTTTAATTCGGGCTCAGATTATAGCATGCCCTCGAGCGTCAAGTTGCAAGCCATACATGGCCTTTAATGCAACTTTGACCAAAGGCCCGTACATATTGCCGCAATTGCGGTGCGGTGCGGTGCGGTGCCACACTGCAGAATACTTACGATATTGCAATGAAGTTCAATACATTTTAACTTGGAAATGCGACGAGTAGCGTTGAGTTGAGGCAAAAAGTAATCGATATATCGGTACCGCATCGCACTGCATTGCGGCGTAGTTTGAACGGACCTCGACGCTGCAACAATAAGGTTTTTTGAGTATGACGGGCACAAATGGAGATGGTGTACTTTTATTTGGGTAATCTTGTGTATGCTTTCTTTCAGCATACAAAAGATTACCCAAATCAAAGTACTCCCTCTTTTGTGCCCGCCATACTTAAAAAAGGCTTAATAATCAGCGATTGTGGAAACGCACTCAGCGAATACTAGTGTGATTATACACTGGTGAAGTGACGTAGTTAATCGGATTAACTACCATAGCAATAGATGAATACAATTTTGACTGTATCCCCCGTATAGGCCTACAACGTCCATGCGGTACCGATGCATTGAACCATATATGTCAAAGAAATGCTAATCACTTGCACCTGTAAGATTAGCCTGTTTGAAAAAGAGCGGTATTGTATTCAATCTATTATATGATTGAAGACAGGTGATGAGTGCAACCTGCTGTAGTGCAGAGCGATCTATTCAAAAATTGTATTCATCTATTGCTATGGTAGTTAATCCGATTAGGACGTCACTTCGCCAGCGTATATCGGATAGGAAAAGTTAAAAGCTATAAGTACAGAAACAAAAACATCTTAACATGCTTATGAGAAATGTTTTAAAATAAAAGTCTGATATATAATCACAGCTATTTTAAACTTAAACCTTATATTTATCGAATATATATACTTCAATAGACAGTGAGCACCTTGTCCGACAATGTTGTAAAACTAGCATGTTTACCAGTACAGTGTCTGTGGTCTTCACTCTTCAGTTGCAATGGGTCCCCTAGTCTTGTTCTTCCTCTTCCTGTTGGGGGCCACGTTCATTTTCGCCGCGCTCATCATCCTCCAATTCCCCTACAGGTACCGCTGCATCCACATTCCCAGCTTTCTATAGATAATAAAATGGAAAACAATCTATTTATAAGCATGATCATCATTTTGGGAAACATCTTTTTTTAAATTGAACTGAAACCCTTAAATCTATCAGCTCACTAAAATAGCAGCCCTGACAAAATATATATAAATAGGCATAAGAAATTCTATGAATAAAAAATTCTATCCGGTTATGGTCACCCTTAGATATCCAGACAACTTATTTATATTATCAGTATCATTAATTCTGAGTAACTTTCAAGGTCTGTATAAACCATAACGAAATCATAATGCGCGCGTGGGGGTGTGTGTGGGGGGGGGCATGGTGCCCCTAAAAACCTAAGAGAAGGGAAAATAAACAAAAATGCTCCATAGAGAAAGAAACATCACGTAGGTGTGTGAAATGTAAGTCCAAAAAAGTATGTCTCAGATACATTTGGTAAAATAGCTTTGTGCTATGCTTTATTATTTTTTTAAAACATTATTTTTAAAAGAAAATGAGCTGTGCGATATGCGATATTTTTTTCATTTTACATTCAACGAACAATTTTATGCACTTTTTGATATTCAGATACAGAAACATAGTAATACACTGCAAAAACAGTGTCTAGAGATTGAACACTTTTTTTTGTCCTCAATTTGTAAATACGTTTAAAACCTAAACACCAATGTCAAATTTCAAAACATCATATGTTTAATATCTGAACACAAGACATATTTAATTCCTAAACATGTTTAGCATTTAAACGTGTTTACAAATAGAGGACAAGGTGGTGTCTAGAATGGGTGCTAATATTATAATCCCTAGACATTGTTTTAGGCCTACATGAATTAAATAAATGAATTTGGCATTTCAGCAATGATATTTGAATTTACTTTATACTTTTTTCCACCTGGAAGATTTGGTGTTCTTTTCAGATAATCTCCAAGTCCCTTCTCTATCTCAACCTCCTTAGCTTGAGGATGATTCTTCATGCAAGCTTCTATAGAAAGGTGGAAATGATATGAGTTCAGTATTAAATTAAACTCCTTTATCAAAATAAACGGTCTGTATCTCAATATTAGGATTTTCCAAAAGCCTACATGTCGACGTGTTACCATACGTGCGGTCTGTGGTCTTAGGGAAATATTTTTTATTTGATAAGTTTATGAATAAAGTATACACATATAATCTAAAATAACAAAAAAAAAACAAGTTGGAAACAGACGTCCGATTTAGGGGTCAGATTTAAATATCCATATTTTAATTTTATAATCACAGAATATGAGATGAGTATATTACACCCACTATGATTGGTTCAGACAGCATGACAAATTATATGCATTCTGTTTAGGCTTAGCCGATCTTAGCTCTATGGAAGCTTATGGATCTGTTTTCTCACCCAATGTTTGGAAACATACTGTGAAATAAAAGGAAAGGCCTACGTGATTTGACATATTATGTTAATCATAGATTGTATCTTGGGCCTATGAAACTTACTGACGATAACTTTGTAGAAAAAGGGCTATCTTTAATGCTCAGCTTGCCTTTTCTCCCTATACACTGCAGGAGGACCACAAATTGCTCGTTCCCAGCTTCCTCATCATCCTCCTGATGGTTTCGTTGAGATCATGTCCTCCAACAAGACTAAGGTGTCGTATCTGGAATAAAGACATATGAATCAAAGCTAAATATTTTAATGCATTATCGCATGGAATTTGGAAGTCAATATCGTTTAGGATGTTGCCGTTGTGGATGGTTCAGTATCTTGTGATACTTTGACCCACAACTGAATAAAGTTATTGTGATTTTCATCGCAAGTGCAAAATGTCAAACATATTTTGAATTATGGCCTATTTATAAATGATCATGATTATTAGTACTTCAATTGTGTAAATCAACCACAATTTCATATTGTGTACTTTTGAACACACGAAAATGGCATCTTAATTCATAATTTTGTTTTTAAAGCTAGTATAGGGTGGAGACAAGGGAATATTTTGCACAGGTTATGATTGTTTGGTATAAAATGCCAGTTCCTGAGAAATATTAAAATATTTAAAGAACCTCTTGTGTCTATTCGATATTCCTATATATTTTAGGAATAATTTTGGCTGAGTGGAATTTTAATATAAAACCACATATGCGGCCCTCATGTGCATGTTTTGCAAAAAGCAAAACTTATAGTTAAGAGTGCACCAAAATATTGACATAGTTTTTTTGTTTGTATTTCAATCAGGTACAATAAAAAGCTATCTTGTCATGTTTCTCTACAAAGTTCTAATTGATAACTAACTAAACAGCAGATTGCGTAACTCTAGCTATCACTCTTTAAACAAATGATAAACTTCAATGTTGCAAAATATGGAATATGGATATTTTTCGACAATGTTCTTAGCACATCGTAAAATGTTTCAACAGAACGAAGGACAATATCTTGAACTTCTGAACTAGCAGTTACCAGGCCTTAAGGCCTATATGATTTTATGACATGTTACATGTACAAAATAAGTTACAAAATTGTCTTGCTTTTAAAACTTTATACGAAGGAGAACAACTAAGATTACAAGAGATGGTAATCTAATACTAATGGATATGCGTTTTCCCAGTCGCCACCCAAACAGGGTGGTGGGTTATGTATTTTTAAATTGTGATCTGTTTAATTGATAAAATGTCATATGTTGTGTTGGTGTCATTTGAAAGCTAAAAAACCACTAACATTAGTAACAACCCTGTATATATGAACAATATAGCTTTTCAACTACTGGAGATGTGTGGTTGATCGAAGTTGTGAGGGAAGGATGGGAAGAGGAGCACATAAAGTCTATGGGAACAGGGCGTTTCGCATGTGTAACTTGAATAAATTAATGACTACAGGGGCTACATGAACTTGATTTTGGTCTTAATTTACAGCTAAAAAATTCTACTGGTTGTTTTTAATCATTTTGAACTCTTATGCATGCATACCTAGGGCTAAAGAATCGTCCTGGTCATCGATCTCTTTGATTTTTTTCAGACAGAAGCGCAATTCAGACGTCCCATTTTAATTCAGTGCTTTCAGGCAACACAAACCTAATAATAATTACACTAAAAATTAAAACAAATGTGTTCCACTTCCAAGCAATCAATATACATCATTATTCATTTGCAATCATTTCATAAATATTGCAACATTCCATTGTTTAGGGCAAAAATAAGCGTACTTGAACTTCATGGGTAATATATGATTTATAGGTCATACCATCTGTTGTCTTTAACCATGGACTTGGAGTTTGTGACTAACCCAGAACATAGGTCAAGACTGAGGTGGTACAGGTGAAGTTCTGGGTGCACAAAATACACCTCTGGGTGCAATAACCGGCAACATGATAATCATTTCAATGGATTTCCAGTAAACCCTTAGAGCTCCCTTCTGCCTGACTTTAAAGCAATTATTCAAATTGTGATTTTTTGGGCGCTAAACATGCTAAAGTACTCCCTATTAATCACATATTGCTTACATATTGGGTAACAACGGCCACTCTTTTTTGCACTTGTAATTATTAATGTTACTTCTCACGTGTTCTGTTTTTATACTTGATGACTTCTCTTACTACTTTCAGGAATTTGTCTGTGTAAATATAATATGATATAGATGAGAATAATAATATAGCCTACTTGTAATTAAATCAGGTACTAAGTTGTCCGACGATCTGATGATCGAGTGTCATGAGTGTCATGCTAATCTAATACTCATCTAACACATTATGTCAGATAGACTTATGAAATAGGTATAACAATTTGACAAACATGACAAAACTCAAGTCAATAAACCACCTTGAATTTCAATCAAATTAATTGTAGGCACGGCCTTTCAATTCTGACAACATCGCCGATCTTTTTCAATTTCGAGATTGCAATTTTATAAAGCGCTCAATCACGACGAATAGGCCAGCTATACGAATGCATCACGAACATACAAGTATTTTATTTAGTAGTACCAATACGGAATTAAACCATGAATATCATCAAACCTTACAACATACTTTTAAGTCAAGAATGGTAAATAATAATTAGAAAAACAATATCCTATTAAAAACATCTTATTAAGTTTAAGTCCTCAGCTTTTAAAGACTTTCCTCGAATTCAAATTACATCAACCGTCATTATATTGTGGATGCCATGCATACAATGCATATGTTACTCATTGTACTTCACTGATTAAATTGACTCACTGGACTAAAAAACATACACGCTTTATCATGTTTAATGGAAATATAGTAATAATAAAATACAATCTTACCTTTGTTTGGTAGAACTGAACGAAACAGATGCAAATAGTTCCTTTTGATGAGCAACTTGATGTATATATTCCTTAGAACAGCATGCCAGCATAAACGATCGTGTGAAACATATAATTTGTCACATTCCAGGTTTGAATTTTGGGTTGCCAGACGATTCACAAAACCATAAAACTTTTATATAGGTCACACTTAAAGATGTCAAGCAAGTCAAACACCCGGGTCATACATCACAATCTCTAAGACACAGTTCCTCACTAACCAGCAGCTTATGCTAGGCTTAGGCTGACTTTAAAATGTTGGTTGCAAAAGCTTAACTCTACAAATTGAGGTCAACGTCCGAGAAGTGATGTTGTCGAATGCATATAATTGAACCGTGCTGTGATGATGAGATATAATAAAAAGGACTGCGTGAAACACTTGCCAAATTAGGTACATGTTTCCTGATTGATGCACATATATAAAGAATTAAACAGCAGACATGCCAACTAGTACGGTTTCACCGTATTTTGTACGGTAAAACGTGATAAATACGGTAGTACGGTCACCCCAAAAAAATACGGTATTCCAGAATTTTGACTAAAATAATAAAATGTTGGGTCTTAAAAAGATAAACAGCTGCAAGATTAGACTACTGACTGAATTACTGGTATCATTTGACCACTTTCTTTGCCTGTTAAAGTGGTTGCCTATATCGTTTTTCTCTCGACTTTCGGTGATGCATGCACATTAAAAAATTATTATTTAATAGGCCGTCAAGATGCTTTCCGAAATAATTTTCTTCCGACTTGCAGATTTTTCATGCACATTAATGTTTTTTATTATCCACCTAATGCTATGTCTTCTGAAGGTATTTAGTTAACTATTTAGCTCTATTGGTGCAAAAAATAGGCATAAAAGAAGGTTTCCAACCTCCTTTTACTTCCGACTTTCGCACCATGCATGCACATTAAAGAAATATTTAATAGGCCTACAAGATGCTTTCCGAAATAATTTTCTTCCCACTTGCAGATTTTTCATGCACATTAATGTTTTTTATTAACCACCTAATGCTATGTCTTCTGAAGGTATTTAGTTAACTATTTAGCTCTATTGGTGCAAAAAATAGGCATAAAAGAAGGTTTCCAACCTCCTTTTACTTCCGACTTTCGCACCATGCATGCACATTAAAGAAATATTTAATAGGCCTACAAGATGCTTTCCGAAATAATTTTCTTCCCACTTGCAGATTTTTCATGCACATTAATGTTTTTATTAACCACCTAATGCTATGTCTTCTGAAGGTATTTAGTTAACTATTTAGCTCTATTGGTGCAAAAGAATAGGCATAAAAGAAGGTTTCCAACCTCCTTTTCCGACTTTCGCACCATGCATGCACATTAAAGAAATACAAGATGGTTTCCGAAATAATTTTCTTCTGACTTGCAGATTTTTTATGCACATTAATATTTTTTATTAACCACCTAATGCTATGTCTTCTGAAGGTATTTAGTTAACTATTTAGCTCTATTGGTGCAAAAGAATAAACCTACAAGAAGGTTTCGGCCCTCCTTTTACTTCCGACTTTCGCACCATGCATGCACATTAAAGAAATATTTAATAGGCCTACAAGATGCTTTCCGAAATAATTTTCTTCCCACTTGCAGATTTTTCATGCACATTAATGTTTTTTATTAACCACCTAATGCTATGTCTTCTGAAGGTATTTAGTTAACTATTTAGCTCTATTGGTGCAAAAGAATAGGCATAAAAGAAGGTTTCCAACCTCCTTTTCCGACTTTCGCACCCGTGCATGCACATTAAAGAAATACAAGATGGTTTCCGAAATAATTTTCTTCTGACTTGCAGATTTTTCATGCACATTAATATTTTTTATTAACCACCTAATGCTATGTCTTCTGAAGGTATTTAGTTAACTATTTAGCTCTATTGGTGCAAAAGAATAAACCTACAAGAAGGTTTCGGCCCTCCTTTTACTTCCGACTTTCGCACCATGCATGCACATTAAAGAAATATTTAATAGGCCTACAAGATGCTTTCCCACTTTGTTTATTCAGATTCAGATGATGATGATCAATGATTTTCTGAACTTTAACAAAGCATGCTTCTAACAACATTAGAAGTAACTAAACCCAATTTGTTTGGTCTAGATACTTTATCCAATTTTGTGAGGTCAAAGGTCACATACAAGGTCAAAGGTCGACTGAGGTCACCAAATCTTTTAAAAATTAATTTTCCACTGTGCATCATATATCCGGAATTCAGCTTGATCAGATATGTAATTAAGGAAATATGACGACTTTAAGATGGCCGCTTTCCATGTAAAGTATAGCAAAGTAGCACTTTCAATGAGTGATAACTCGTAAAGGAAGCATCTTTCTGTATTGATTTATTACTTTGATGGAATGGTTCTTTAGTATTGCTAAATTTGATTGCAAATTTGTAAAGTGGGCCCCTGGACCTGGGTTGTTATTGGTGCTCGGTCGCACAAGTGCTCCCTCTCAATTATGTGTTCTACTTTTGGAGTTTCCGGGGTTGGCAGGTATGCAAAAGGTACTTATTTAAAAAATACGGTTTTAGGGTGCAAAATACGGATTTTTGTTCTTCTGAGTACGGAAATCTGGATTTCAAAGTTGGCATGTCTGAAACAGTTAAACTTGTATTCATCAACAATATATACAGACATCATTGACTTCACAATTGCTGGGATTTATGCGCGCACAGCATAGCGAACATTAAGTTTCATATTTTGAAGTGAAAGTTGATACACATTTGGGTTCATTTCCCACGAAGAAAAAAAAAATATGCAATTTTACACTATTTTATACCAAATCAAGGCGTTTAGGGCTATCTATAAACAACAAAGAATTTTTCTTTCACTTTTTTTTTTTCTTTGATATGTGGGGGGGTTGTCATAAGAATTCAAGGAATTATTTAATCCCTGTTGATTTAATATTTAGTCGGCTTTGTCATGTGTATCTTGTCTTTTTTTTAACATCTTCAATCCTTCGATTCCGTCCTTTTCCTCAGTCTTCTGACATGATAGCTCCTCTTTTCCTTTCTGTTAATTGCTGACGTACCAGATATCAGGGTATGACATAGATAAATTGCTTTTTACCGGTCAAGTTTACGGGGAGATGCGCGTATTATTCACACAAAACTTGTTATACTATTTTAGCCCCCAATCACGGTGAATTGGATGTGAATATGAAGGTGAATTTGAATTCGATGAAGTACGCGGAGCGCGAGAAAATTTCAATTCTAAACTATTTCATCCAAAAATCAAGGTATAATACCGAATAGGCCTATTGCCTGTATTTTTAGAGTAAATATACTTACACCAGGGAAGTGTTTGCCGAAAACGGGGTGGGGGTGACATTTGATATCCCAAAGTGTATGCGGACGTGTCCCCTGTCCCCAGGATTTACGACCATACAGTGCCTTAAACCAGAGAAGGCTACGTGTTAAAACATTTTGATAATATGAAATAATAATTAAACGCTTTAGAAAGACATTTAATTGACGTTGTACAAAACGTTCGGAAAACGTTCTGAAATAACGTATTACAAACGTGGCAAATAACGTAAAAAATCGAAATATTTTGTCACGTTTTAAAAACGTTTTCTGAACGTCATGGTAAAACGAACAATATTTTACCCAAGTCAAAACGTTTTTTAAACGTTTTTAAAACGTTTTGGAAGACGAAGACGTAAAAGACCAAACTAGAACCTAGAGAAAACGTTTTCTAAACGTTTTGTGTTTGCTGGGTTCCCATAACAAAAGTCAAATTTTGGAATTCTTAATTTCATGGTATTTGACCTTGAGACTGAGTGCACTTTCAAATCCTTGGAAGTACTTATTAAAAGGAGGAGTATTTAATCAATAATTGACAGTTGAACTCTGATAATCCATATTCAATCTTGTGTAAAGCAGAAAACTAATTAGCCAATTACGGAGAATATCAGTTTTGCAAAAATATCAAGGTATCATTTACAAAATTATCCATATCTTGAAAAGTATGTATATAAATGTTGGTATCATTTTGAAGCTTATTGTCCCGTGCTTACATTTTTATTCAAATCATGAAATGTCAAAAATGCGACTTGTTTCTGGTTTTGTCAGAACAGGTCACATATGCTGACCATCGAGTTCTTACGGGTAGAATCAAGTTTACCGATGACCAATAATAACAAGGTCAGAAACATCAGTATTGATTTATTTCAATATACAAAGATTATGGTTGTCATGGTTGTCTGATGTCTGGACACCCACAATCTAATATGGCCGCCCATCTAAGAATCTAGAGTCTTGATTTAGTAGGGATAGAGACCTCAATGACCCTTATAGGTCAAGCAAATTCCGAATAATTGTCATTTCATCTGGCTAATATGATGATTATGGTTGCTACGGGCGGCTATTTCAGATTTCATGTGTCCTAGACCTCAAGACGGCCATCCTTCATTCAATCAGACAGCCTTGATTTAGTGGGGATAGACACCTCAATCACCCCTGTAGGTCCAATAGTTTCAGAGTTCTTGTCATTTTACCTGGTTCATAAGTACATTTTGGCGGCCACTTTGAAAAATGGCTATATACAGAATTTTCCACCTAGTAGAATTTGGAAGACCCATGGATACCTTACTAGAATTCAATTCAATTCAATTCAAGAAACATTCAAACTTTCCTCTTGAAAAATTGTATACGGGTCTGTAGGACAGGGCAGGGCCAGGACTAATATTAATTAACGTGTCAACAACCTGTCACAAGTGGTAAAGTTTCTCATTCAAAACAATGTGACAGGTGGTTGACACGTTAATTGGTATTTCTCATTCATTTGGATGAGAAAGTTTCATATAAATGAGAACATTTTAAATTCTCATACTTTTGTCCAATTCTCATCGTTTTGAACGAATTCTCATTACAAATGTCTACTAGTGATTGGCATCGAGGATGCCCTTTATTGCTGACGGAGTCCGTTTCTCAATTTGAAAAATAGAACTGCGTCTAGCGCTCTCTAAATTTTATTTTGACAGTTATGCATGACAACGGGTTTTCCCTTCCCTTCTTTTGTGGTCTAGACTGTTTACACAGTGCACAGTGCTCTCATTTTTATATTTCATATGGGGGTGTCTTTTCTTACATTCCCGATACTAGGAGTTTGCCGGGCAATCACTTAGTAACATTCCCACTTGGGCCATCTGTTCGTTCCTTATGGTCACAAATAAATTAGGTTTGCGTCATGCGGGATTAGATCTAAATGTTGCGTAAACGACGACAGTGCCTTATGGGGTCCCATAGTATGAATCAAATATAGATCAACTGTATGGGACGAAATTAGTCTACCTTATTAATTTTGCAAAACAGGAAAAGATGAAATCTGAGCGCAAATACCACAAGGTCTGAAAGATAATTTGGTTTACTGGGTTACAGTTTTACCAATTTTCTATGTGATTTGCAACCAACAGAATCAGATTAGCCTAGTTATGATGTACAACTAATGTCATACTACAAGGTGGTCCAAAAAGAACTTTACCCAATTTGAAAGGTTAATTTGTCGGAGATTACAGCAGCTATCCCCAATATTATTAAAAGTCAAAGAAAAAGAAGATACATTAACAAAATGGCGATTGTTTTAGGGGTCGTAAATTACTTTGTTCACATTTATTTCAATAGGATACTGATTACGAGCAGTATTGCGTTATGCATGCGTATTGGTAAACACCCTCGCCTTGTCATTTTACATGCATGAATGAATTATAATCTTAGATCTTTAGTCATTAGTCATGCTAGATGAAACCATGTACCCGTAATCAGTTACAGACGCATCAGTTTACCTCACATACCGAGTTGGGGGCAGCGGCAGTTCCCTCGCCTTGCACCACGGAGGTCCCGGGTTCAAGCCCCGGCCTCGCCCAAGGACTGCTCGCTCTCGCAGGTTTTCTCCGGGATCTCCGGTTTCCACCTGATTTCAAAAATTCGGTTTGGTTATCAAAACTTCCTTCACCCAATGGAATTTGGGGAGCTGCACAGATAATTGGTGGATGTTATAATCTAAGTGCGGATAGGTCTGCCCCAGATTCGGCTGCAATAGGCCTAGTTGATGCAATCTGATTGTGATGATTCACCATGGCAGCGAAATTACAACGCTTTGAATCCTTCAAGACCTGGAAAAAGGTGCTATATAAATATGAAATTTATCTATTTATTTTTTTATTATTTTATACCACGTTCAAATTGTTGTTGCATATTTTTGAAGGGCATCCTTGTAAGAGTATTTGATGACAAAATATTGCAAAAATAAACCGTAATTGTTATGTTAATTTCATAATTCTTTGTCAATGACGGGAGGGAAGTTCGAGTACATTATTGTATCTAACATGAATGGTGAGGATTAGAATTGTTGATTGTAATTCATTCATGCATGTAAACCATTTGTGACGTGTCATGTCAAAAGCATACACTTTTGGGCAGGTTTTTACATATCTTAAATATAGAGATATTTTGCTCCTATGAAATCGGACATTCCTAAGCGAAGATATTGAGTTCGTAAGTTATGGTATTATAAGATTGGAAATTGAGATATCGGCCTTTAAAAATATTATTGCCAATGTTGAGAATAGGAATTTCCAGCTTGAAAAATGGCTCAAAAAATACAAGATGGCAGTTATATTCCGGTCTGAAACTATCAGACAATATTTTTAACATTGATACCATCACAAATTCGCAACAAACACAAATTGTGACAAAATTACCCCCGGGCAGATTTTTGGCTATTTCTCCATTTACGATCCTGCCCAAAAGTGTCTGCTTTTGACATGACATGTCACATTTATCGCTTTTGAATGACAAGCCGAGGGTTTTTACTATGACTACCGCAATACTGACAGTAATCGGATATATCCCATTGACTACCACGAGGACTTAACAAATTTTATGAATATAATTAATTTGTCTTTCACCTTTTCAACACATGTTCTTAAAACATGTATCGTTGGAAAATGTAACAATATTGTGAATAGCTGGTCAAAATTGCGATAAATTAACCGTTGGATGTGGATAAGGTTCTTTTTGGACCACCATGTACTCGTTTTTTTTATCATGATTAGAATTAACCTTCAATCTACCAAGGTATATTTTGGTTATCATCATTATCCACTGCTGGGTGAAGGCCTCTCCAAGTTGACGCCACTCTGATTTATTCCACGTCTTTCTCATTCAGAGTTTTTCGGAACTAGAGATAGATGCCGTTGGTGGCGTCTGGCCAGATGAAGGGGGCTATACCCGGCTACCTGTACATGTATAGACCCGTGACGTCACGCAGACGTCACGGGTCTATTATATCTGTCGATAAAATGCACTTTTTTGGCCCAGATCTATGCTGTTTCGTATATTTATCAGCGTTTCCAACCCTTTTGAAACCATTCTAAGGCATTACATGCGCTACAATGTCAAAATTGTGGCTACATCATAGATATCTCGGGCATCTCAGAGCATTACCTGGTTTTTCCATATGAAAGTAATTAAGGTGTTCCATCAAAGCTTTCGTCGTGTACTGCCACCTAGCTGTGGTTCCGGGAACGTTGCGTCCAGTGGTTTTTTTTTTGGTTATAGGTTTTACCAAACACTTCTTTCTGGAATGCTCTGTTTAAGGACTAGAAAAAAGTTAGAACATATGAGTATAAACAAACACTTCATTACAGAGTGTTTCCCCAAAAACTCTACAGATGGTTTTTTTTTGAGTATTTTAATGCTCAAATCAAGCAAGACCAAAAACCTTTTGCATTGTTACAGAAAAACAGATTTCATAATACGTTTGAATTTGTAAAATAGACCATTTCGCTCAAGAATGAAACGACGGTACAGTTCTTTCGGAGACACCATGTACAATGAAATTTTACTTGTTAGCTTTATCAGGTTTTGAATAAAATATCTTCCACGAAAGGGATAGCTTTGTCATCAACCAGAAAAGAATTATACAGAGAGCCCCGCGTCTCTATTCGTGACCTACTCATATACTTCTCTTTGATATTTTGCACTCATGTCACACTATACGAAATGGTGAAATATATTAGTTATGATTTGAGAATAAATAGATAAATATCAAAATACATCAATGCTCTCTTAACGCCCCATTGATTTCGCCATATTCATTCAATTTTGTTATCAATGTTATCAATATGTCATCTGTCTGCGGTAGCACATTTTTCATATTCACGCATAAATAAATGTCATAACACATTTGCTGCTCCAATTTAAGGTCAAAAGCTAATTTGCATACACTTGTCAAAATCATTTTTATGGTTTTTGTTTGGATTTTAGAAATTAATATAAATCCACATAAACCACAATATCATGGCCCCTTGTGCAAACAACAGGATTACATCCGACTTCTTTACTCCTTTAAAAAAACGAAAAATTTAATGTAAATAGATTTGTTATTCTAAATTTGTTATTCTAGATGGCCCAGATATGTATACTTTTAATGCAATGTAATGATTTGACAACTCGCAATTCCTCACGAACTCTCGTTAATCACACCAGACACTATTGTCCCTATGTATTTTATTTATGTTATCACGTCTACGTCTAGCTCTCTATTTTGATTTATCATGTTTATGGTAACAAGCGATTGCTCGTTCCGGCTGTATCAAAATAATAGATACCCATTTGCTTATTATTTTGAAAAGACCTTCGAAAGGCTACATCAGGTTGTCTTGAAATGACCATAATTCAGTGTAATAGAACATTAACCTACAAATTATGTAATCTATATGTTACAGTTTCTTTCGATATGGATTTCCATAATCACTCGATTCATTTCATGTTTCTTTCCTTTTCCCTTACAAAACGGCTAACTTTATGCATCTATACGCAGGATTAAGCCACTTTCTGCAACACAAACTATCAGTGGCGTAGATTTCTTTTTGACATTGGGGGGATCGGGTTGGAAACAAATCGCGAACCCATATTTTGCCATAATGAAGCTAAAATGATGAAATATGGTGCAAAAGTTAAATATATTCGCGGGAAGCGCGCAAAAATTGGCATCTTTGGGGCAAAAATGGTCAAATATGAGGTAAATTTGTTCAGAAACCCACATACAGGCGTCAACAGGGGGGGGGGGGGGAATGATTGTATGGACCATAGCCCTCTGGAAAAATATTGGGGGATTTATCCCCCTACCCCCACCCCGGATCTACGCCTATGCAAACTATGAAGTTGGAAAAAGGTTGTTGCATATACAGTAAGCCAAAAAATTACGTGGGATACCTGTTTGTGCCTACGCTTTCTGAATTGAGGTTTTGTGATGTTTGGTACGGTTAGGGCTAATGACCCACGACAGCAGCAGTGGGGAAATATTTCATCAATTATTACCCCAGCAAACACAAAACGTTTTCGACATCATTCGCAAAAGGTTATAAAAGGTTGTCAGAAAACGTTTAAATGTCGGGTTATATAAAGGGTATATTAAGGGTATAAAACGTTTTCATAACATTAAAAACATTTTATAATAATCGACTGCCCAGCCAACACAAAATGTTTTACAGAAATCGTTTAAATGTCGGGTTATATAAAGGGTATAAAAACATCATAATATTCCAAAAACATTTTTGAAAACTTGATACAAAACATTCTAAACAGAATGTTATTTTGTGGTTGAAAAAATATTTTATGAAAAATATTTGCCCATAATATTTGCAATAACGTTTTAAAAACGTTTTTATGACCTTTATATAACCCGACATTTAAATGTTATTAAAACGTTTTGAAAATAACATTTTAAGAACATTTCTGTGTTTGCTGGGTGCTAATATTTTGACATAATGTTATTTAAGTGTTGGCAAAATATTTGGCAAAAAATGTTTGCAAAAATAGTTTACAATACCATTTTGAACACATTTTAGAAATATTGTTATAATGTGTTTTCATACAAAACGTTTTAAAACGTTTTCATGACCTTTATATAACCCGACATTTTAATGTTATTAAAACGTTTTTACCTTTTTTTAACGTTTTTTAAGCCAAAATATAACTTATTTAAAACGTTTTGAAAACGTTTTTGTGTTTGCTGGGACATCAAAATGGGCATTTAATTCAGCTTAATGACATGTTATGTCACCAAATCAAAGTTCATTAATATCGATAATAATAATTCAGTATTGTTCTTGACTTTTACCTGAAATGTGATATACCGAGCTGATATTTAGTTTGACGTGTTAACACAAATGTCCATATAAATCATTGGTTACTGCTGTTAAACTCTTGTTGACAACATAATTTCATGAACGAAATGGTTTTGCCTACAGCTTACTTGCGGTTCTACGAAAACAAATATGTGACATGATCAAGGGGAATGAAATAAGTCACATGTCGACCCAGGTCAAAAATGAGGTTTACATATTTTTGTAAAGAAGACATTTAGTGCTTTCAGAAACTGAAAACCCCATGTTGATACGACTTTTTTGGCTAAGTTACGTCAATTTATCAGTCGATGAAAACAATATAAAACAAAATAATGTTAACACTTTCTTTGCCAATATCTCACAATCAATATTAGCGACATCCGACTCATTCCACTTGATCGTGTCACATATGATAAATAGAAATGCATGGTCGTTATTATTAAGGCTTTAAATTGGGCCATTTTGGCTGAAGCATGTTAAGTGAACTATGTTTTTGACTTTTTTTTTCAAACTAGATACTATTTTGAGTATTTGTGAGCTCCCTCTTATTTAGAATGCCTCAGAGAATAAAATATCAAATGTTGTTATGCACAAAACCTGACCTGCTTATTAACTCCTTTTTATCGCTATTCCCCTGCTGTTTAATTTAAATAAACAATGCTATAGTTTGAAATATACGCACGGGATCTATATTTCTGAGAATTTACTTTGGACTCATGTCTCTCGTAATCGGGACTCCATCTTAGTAAATCGCACTGTTGAATATGGCGTCTTCTCTAAGCAACGTTTGTGCTGTGACTTTCATCGCGTATTTATGTATGTATCATATGAAAGGTAGGAAAAATAGGATGTAAATCCGGTATCATAACTGACATCTTTAAACAGCTACCGCCTCTTGCAGATACAGGGCTCTGTACGTTTCAGGAAAATGGATTTTCTTTTTTGATCAAGAGATCTTATTTCTTATGACGCAAATACCGAAAGAAAGAAGACCAGTTGACTTTTATTTTTATTTTTTGTACTTTTATCCCCGTGTCATCTTATTTTCTCTCCTTGAATATTACATGTAACTACATTTCAACATGATTCGGCAAATTGCCTACATTTGGTCCTATCACGACTACATCGTATGTCCGCACGGATCGACCATGGGTTTTTTAAATCTAGTTTGTCATTACTTTACAATAGACAACAAGAAGTGAAACAGTCAGTACACCAAAGGCAAAGTAAGCAATGGTAAGTTCAAAAAACGTTGGACTATAAAGTAACACTAACTGTGTATGAATAGAAATCCAACCGTTATTTTGCTAGCAATTAATTCTTTGGATCTTATTGTATACAATTGGAGTATATACGATAAGTTTATGGAGGCTAATGGAAGTCCTGTGATAAGATTTTTCCGTTGTTTAAATTGTAGGTCGACAATTGTTAACTTGGTCATCCTTGAGCGCTACCTCCGCTCTCAGATGTGTACATTTCAGGAAAAGGGTTTTCTTTCTTGAGAAAGAGAATACAGATAAAAAATAAATTCAGTTGACTTTTATTTCTATCTTGTGTACTCCAATCTATCAGGAGAAAGAAAAAGAAGCAGTCAGTACACCATCGGCAGAGTAAGCAATGTAAGTTTTTTTGTTTGTTTTTTTAAGTTCAAAAAACTTCGGAAGATACCGTAACACTAACTGTGTGTGAATAGCAATCTAGCCGTTATTTTTGCTAGCAATTACTGTTGTCTATACAATTAGAGTATACGATAAGGCAACGGCGGCTAATGGAGGTTCCTGTGATATAAGGCTTTCCCGTTGTTTATTGTTGTATGTCGAAATATTTACACTTGATAAACCAAAGGTGAAATGAACTTACTTAACAAATTAACCAATTTGTTCCTCTTAAGCTTTGAACTAAGTGTGTGTATATTGTTACTTCCCTCTTAATATAAACGCACACAATTCTTTCAGTCTTCATTTGTCCATAAACCTGTGCCATTGAACTACATAAGACAATGTAAAGAAATAAAATGGTCAGAAAATAACGTTGTTGTGATGACATTGTTATGGTGTTCAGAGACATTACACGTAAAAGAATATATACCATTAACTACACTTGAAACATCAGCCAACAGTAAAAGAGTGGCAAAATGGGAGGAGAGATCTACCAATCACCCACCAACTTTGAATATTCCTGTTGGCGAAGAACTACCACCTGGTGCAGATGCAAGTTGGATTGAATGAATATGCCTCAATAGGTTAAGGTCTGGTGTAGGAAGATGTAAAGTCAACCTCAGCAAATGGGGATATCGAAATAATACAGAATCTGCGATTGTGGAACAGAACCACCAACAATGGATCACCTACTGTGTTGCCCTCAACTGGAGCAAATATGCACAACTGCTGACTTAGCAGTTTACAGGGTGTAACAATAAAATTTGTACAATTTTGAAAATAGGATGAAACAAGTATGCCGCTTATTTTTTGGTTTGATATTTATATTTCTATCAAGATAATTTCTTTAGCCACCAGATAAACTTTGTTCCAATAAAATCGATGGTATAAAAGTGAAGATATGGCCAATTATGTAACCTAGTCTTAAAACCGCCTGTGCCACTTTTGTCTAAGTGTTACAAAAGTGACTGAGTGATAGAGTTGAACCATGGACCAGTTGGACGATGCTCTTATGATAGGTAGTTTTAACCAATGGGGTATTCGAACTAGTCGAAATGGTTACATAATAGAATATCTCCTTGAGTTTTTGAAAGTCACAACTAAGCACTGACATAACAACCTCATCTACTAGAAATCGTGGCTGCAGCCCGGGGCTGCAGCTCAACAACTTCAACCCCAATTCACGGTGGAAGAGCGTATTTTTATGGTTGTGACATTCGGTAGCACATGGGGTCAAGCAGAAACCATACGATTGTTTATAGCTTATTTTCCAACTCCAACAAGGCATACAATTACATATAACTATGAGAAGTATCTAGACTTTGTTAAATGCTGGCAATAGTGATCACCCCAGAACAGCTAGAAGCCTAGCTGAACTTAATTTCAAAATGTTATTGTTTTGTAGTTATGGATGCAAAAGCTATTCTCAGTTTTACCAATGATATCTAAGGGATATGAGAAATTACTTTATTTATCAGATAATTTGAAAGAAATTTCATGACTTCATTTATAGAGTTTAAAGAAATATATTATTATGTTAATTATATGCAGAAACACAACTTGTAATTCTTTCGTGTCCGTTCTTTGATGTTTAATGCACGATTAGCATATCTACGCGGTTCAAACTTGATACGCGCAAACATGGCAAAAGTGGCCCAACACCTTTTCTGGTCGATTTAATTAATCGCACGTAACTTTTAAACCCAAGCTAGTAAAGAAACCAACTAAACGTCTTCTTCTAGCCAAGATATTACTGATTGTATTGCATATAACATTTGTGCCATAACTCTTTTATTTTTTTCCTGAGAAGTCAAAATGCAATTGTATAAATTTTATTGTTACACCCAGTACAATGAGAATGCTGAAAATGTGTGCAGCACTGGCTGAAACACATTTAATCTTGTGCCGTGGACATGCTAAGAAAAAGAAGAAGAACTCTTTACTGCTGGTTTGCTCTATTTCTTCAGACAACCAATGTCAAAATCAAGTTCAGTCACTCTCTGATTCTGGCAGTCAAAATTCATACTCTTCTTCTTCCATTACGCCTTGTCGTCTTTGTTCGGCATAGCGCCGCATGGCAGGTTGTTATCTCTAAGTTATCGCAGGTGTCAAAATTCCTAATTCAGAAAATAGATCAGCATCAATTTGTTCCATAGAAATATAATATAAATATAATAAAAAATATCATATTAAATAGTTTGCCGTTGTTTATTAAAATCCAATTATGGATAACAATGAGCACAAAGGTTGTACTAATTATAAGGCAGTGGAAGATAATGATACTAATACATAATACACTGTGAAAACCGCTGTTTAAAAGGTCGAACTGAACAACCAGTAGCTTAACAATAGTTAAACAAAAGATGTTCATTTTACCCGTTAAGCAGTTTTAAACAGCGTTTCAACGGTGTATTTCTGATATTTTAAATCACCACAGTTAGCACGTACACGTACAGCAGCAGCAATTATATACAGTAAGCCAAAAAATTCAGGTACCAGTTGTGTTCACCCCTGTATATCCTAAATAAAGACAAATATGTCAAAATTAAAACAAGCAGCCAATACTTGTACTCGTTAGCTCAATTTAAGACCTTACTTGTTGAAATTGATTGAGAATTAAAGAAACAGTGATCTAAAACCTAATGAAGAAACAAAATCAAAAGTTGCACTTTTGCGTTCTAATCAATGAAAGCACGACGCTAGTTTTAACGTGATAGATAATCAAAGGAAGCACGGCGCCAGTTTTCTTGTTCACGAACGATTTGTGTACAAATCAATAGGGCATGCGATGGAGTAAACTGCATCTTTTAAATTGGCATCTTCCTTGGGTTTTTGGATAGTCATGTCTTTATTTCTTGAACAATTTTAACAAAAAATGTCTTTGTTTCGGATATACATGGGATGAACGTAACTGGTACTTTAATTTTTTGACTTTCTGTATAAGAAAGATTAAGTTTTTTACCTATTGTGTTTGTGTGAATAGTCATTCGATATTTCACTCCGGAGTCCGGCAGCCAATATTGTCGTACAAAATTGCTTATTTTGCTAATTTACATACGATCAGTTCAGACGGCACAACAGTCTTAGGTTGATATTTCTAAGACATAAGGCATTTTTTAATACATAATCTATTACTAAAATTGTAATGTTCATTTTCCAAGCTCCATCCATTCATTGAATCCTCTCCATGAAGCACACAATGTATGCACAGATGATAGTGTTTTAAATGTAAACACAATAAACATTAGATACATTAGATACTTGAATAGGTGTGCGCCAGTCCGGCTGCACAATGCCCAGTTGATGCGATCTGATTGTGATGATTCACCATGGAAGTGAAATTACAGAACCCTCTGAGATCTGGGAAAAGACGCTATATAAATACCGATATTTATTTGTTTATCTTATTTTATTTATAATGCGTTGTGATTGGTCAACTATAGATGGCGGATAATACGCCTAAGATAATACGCTTAACCTTATACGTCTATCTTAGGCGTATTTAGAAGGTATTCGCCATCCATAGTCAACCTAGGAAAAACGTCGGCTGTAATTTATGCAGCTGATTAATGCTTTACGTCATATAACACCACGAGAATTTTCATTATGGATTACTAAACGTGCCATAATTAAGTACCTACAATACTGCATGACAATTGTGTTCCTTTGTTTTACTGTATAATGTTTAAGATATTCTATTCTTTAATACCTCTGTGTATTTATAACGGCTATTGGGGATACTTTACTTGGAAATATCGTAGCCTGAGAAAAACAAACTAATTCCTTCGACTTGCATTACTAAATAGTGATCGATAGAATATAACAGAAAGTACAGAACTTATCATCCAGAAGCATCGAACATAAATGTGATGCGATCAAGCAAAATCAGTCGGAACTCGGAAATATCAAATTTTCAGTTTCTTATAGGATAGTAAAAGGCATTTACATAGCTGCATTTTGCAGAAAACCCCATTGAAATTGAACAACCAGTTCCAAAGATAAGAGCAATTTAGAGTCTCCAAAACAAGAGGAAACAAAAAGAAATATTTCCTTTCTTTGGCAATATCTCAAAATCAATATTCCCGAGTTCCGACTGATTTTGCTTGATCGCATCACAAATGGGCATTTTGGCTTTTGCTCTCATAAAGTAACGAGGTTTATGTGATGCGCAGTCGAATAAGATTGTCACTACAGTTTGTCCACTCTAAAGTACAAAGTGACAACGAGCGCGTAAACAGTGCGCAGTGCTGCGTCTCTGCTGCAGGTATGCGTGCCTTCAAAGTCGGCACAACGTATGCGTCCACGTCTGTACTTTGTACTTCAGAGTAGACTGAGTGTATGTACAAAAAATTTTTAATTTCTGCCATTACCGAATATCTCACCAGGGATCTATGTAATGGGATGGGCGACTGACATCACTAGACAATAGGTGGTTGAGGTATTATATGCTTGATATAATTGATTTGATTTTTTTTACACTTTCGCTGGGATCACTGAATGGGTTTTATTCGTAAATACCTTTATTTAAATTTTAAAAAAAGGTTACAAAAGAATGGTATCTAACGTATTTAAAATGCCAAAACCTTGATGAATAAATCTGTCAGGCCAAAATTACTCATTATGAAGTTCATTTACTTATGGCAACATTTTTATTGTGAACTAATGGATGCATATTAAAGACATAATGTACGATATTATTAGATGAAATTGGTAAATGTGTAACGTTTGCACATGTCTCAACTTGCGCCTTCAGGCAAATTTGGTTGGTTTGTACAGAAATCCCCCATAGGTCCCTTTAAGTACCCCATACAACTTCATGTTAAACGGTCAAAATTGCCAATGGGGGCTCTTTAACTTCACCTTGTTATTTCAACTTAAAAACTCAAAAGGTCCATTACAACATCATAAGACTTCTTCTGATGAAGATGTGTGTCACACATCGAAAATTCAAGGTTAGTTGAATTTTTGTGCTGAAGGTCAGTTTAAGGGATCTAGAATGAGCGTTAATGCTTTACGTCATATAACACCACGCGGATTTTCATTATGGATTACTAAACGTGCCATAATTAAGTAATACGACACTGCATGACAATTGTGTTCCTTTGTTTTACTGAATAATGTTTAAGATATTCTATTCTTAAATACCTCTGTGTATTTATAACGGCTATTGGGGGATACTTTACTTGGAAATATCGTAGCCTGAGAAAAACAAACTAATTCCTTCGACTTGCATTACTAAATAGCGATCGATAGAATATAACAGAAAGTACAGAGCTTACCATCTAGAAGCATTGAACTTAAATGGGCATTTTGGCTTTTGCTCTCATAAAGTAACGAGGTTTAAGTTTTATGTGATGCGCAGTCGAAAATAATTATCACTATGTACAAACTCTGATTGATTATAACACAAAAGTGCAACCTTTGAATGTGTTTCTTCCTTAGGTTTTAGACCACCGTTTCTTTCATTCTCATCCAATCTCAACAAATGTGGTTTTAAATTAAAGCTAAATAGTACAGGTATTGGCTGCTTGTTTAAATTGTGAAATAATATCTTTATGTAGGATATACAGCGGTGAACACAACTGGTACCTTAATTTTTTTTGGCTTACTCTAGTTCAATGAACCCCATTTAACAAGCAAAGCTCAAATTTTGACCTCAACTTGTGTACCCAAAACATTACAATCACAGGTCATTATTTTTAAAGTGTCAAGAAACTGTGTCCTAAAGATTGTCATGTTTGAGATCCTAGTGTGTCTTAAGTTGGAATTATTGAAACTGTTGGGCCTCATAACTGCTAAATTGTTGGTCTTAAGTATTATAAAAGTGTACATATTTAAAATGGCAAAAACTTGATGAATAAATCTGTTCATTATGAGGCCAAAATTACTCATTATGAAGTTTATTTACTTATGGCAACATTTTTTATTGTGAACTGGTGGATGCATATTAAAGACATAATGTACGATATTATTAGATGAAATTGGTAAATTTGTAACGTTTACAAATGTCTCAACTTGCACCTTCAGGCAAATTTGGTTTGCTTGTACAGAAGTCCCCCATAGGTCCCTTTAAGTACCCCATACAACTTCATGTTAAACGGTCAAAATTGCCAATGGGGGCTCTTTAACTTCACCTTGTTATTTCAACTTAAAATTAACAGAAACTGTTCACGGCAGTTATTACTAATATTATTTCAGCAATTTGGGTAAAGAATAACAAAATTTAAATTTGACGGAAATCGTATCTTATGGCTTTATAGCCTGACGCAGTAATCATGGTCGTTCAACTCCAAACATAATCAATTCTCACTATCTAGATTAGGGAATAAAAGTACATATTTCATGTTCGTAGTGATTGACTTTACATAAAGCAAACAAAAATGATAAATGGGTGGTATTTTATAGCTATAGGTAAATAACACTGGAGATTAATACGTGTTTATGATAAATGTTGTGGTATTACTCAACGACTAGTAGAGTGATAAATGTTTTCACGTTCCATCGGCTGTTTCCTCTCATACAAAATAACACATACAATAAATGCATTAAGGTGGTACTACACACCTAGACTATTTTTGCATTTTTCTCAAAAAAATAATAACACACTGGTAACAAAAGTTATGTATATTATAGGGGCAAGGAATCCAGTTACCACAATGGAATTTAAGTTATTATGATATTATTATGATAAGAAAAGAGGTACCGCTAGAATGTACCTCATTTCTTAACATATATAATGAACCACTTGTCTTGAATCACTGAAATTTCAGTGAAGTAATTGGATTCCTTGCCCCTATAATATAACTTTTGTTACCAGTGTGTAATTATTATTTGAGAAAAATGCAACATTAGTCACAAATTTTATCAGGGGGGTGTAGTACTACCTTAAAGTGTGTAAGGAGTTAATGTGTGAGATGGGAAAAACAATTTTATTAAACCCAAGAAAGAGGAAATACAATGTATTAAACCCAAGAAAGGGGAAATGCATAAAATCCACCCGTCTGGGTTATTTTAAAGTCAAACAATACCATAGTGTGAACGAACTACGGTATCAAGAGAATTTCATACCCCGTATTTGCTCTCAGATCAATTGGAAATGGAAGATTTGCTTACAAATGTGTTTTTTAAATAATTCATGATTTGTGTTTAAATCGAAGCAATACATCAAATTGAAGCAATAATCTTATTTCTCTTGCTTGATTGTATTGTTCATTATTTAGAAAAAAATATCATTTATTTTTAATTGTACAACCTAATGGTTTTTTTTTTTATCTTTCGACAGCCATAGTGTTACTGTCTATGATTTATTAACAAATTATACATATAAAAGATGGCTGCTTTTATGATATAAAATTTTAAACACCAAAAAGGACAAAACAAAACGAACACAAGCAACACAAAAAACAATGACACAGACAAAAGGACAAATTTCCCATGTTATTTTCATCAGGTGCAGAATGAGAAAAATAATATTAAAAAAAGAGGAAATCCAAATAAAAACAGATTGGCAGGCAAAGTGACTTTAATCTTCATTAAGGTCAAACGTAAATTTCTTGAAATGTTTGCCCAATTTACCTTTACCTTCGGCAATCCTATATTCTGTATTTAGTTTCATTCTCACAAAGTTCATAAAAGCTTTGAAACTGGGAGAAGTCTTTTGAAATGTACACCTATGAATATAACAACATACAGCCTGTCTCAAAAAAAACTGTGCAAGTGAAAAGCGCCCTCTATGGCAATTAGAGAATACCGTTGTGACATAATGCTTACATCAACGTCACGGGCGCAGTCTTAGCTCTCAAATGCCGTTTGTTCTGTTCAATTTGCTTGTTCCAATTTCGAGATATGTTTATTTAACAACGTAAGGGTAAAATCACAATTGTGCCACTTTTACTAGGGAAGAGAGCTGTACATGTAAATCAGTGATTGCTGATGTTGATGCGTCTAATGCACTCCTCCTTTCGGGGCGCATGCATTAGACACATCAACATCAGCACGAGTGCATTTTTTTGTCTCATATCTCTCCCAACAATTAACATATAACATGTATAAGTGCGCAATATTTGTTTGTCTTTTAACATGTCTAAGTGACTAAGAGAACAGCATTTACCATGATAAA
The DNA here is from genome assembly GCF_039555335.1 of Amphiura filiformis. Classification (NCBI taxonomy): domain Eukaryota; kingdom Metazoa; phylum Echinodermata; class Ophiuroidea; order Amphilepidida; family Amphiuridae; genus Amphiura; species Amphiura filiformis. Next base: position 24,745,794 of record NC_092637.1, read on the forward strand.
ATCATTGACATGCACATGCAGTTAATTTTTACAGCAGAATGTGAAATATTTATTTATCTTTTAATCTCTTTTAAGTGGAAAAAGGGAATCATCATTCCTGCATCATGATAAAACAGTAAAAACAGTCAAAAATGTTGTATTGTGTAATTGATGCATTCTTTTGATTTCACGAAGAAACTCTTGATAAACTTGATGCTATCACTGTTACATGTAAAGCCCTCTTCCCTAGTAAAAGTGGCACAATTGTGATTTTACCCTTTTGTCTTTAACTAAACATATCTCGAGATTAAAACAAGGAAATTGAACAGTACAAACAACATTTGAGAGCTAAGACTACGCCCTTGACGTTGATTTAAGCATTATGTCACAACGGTATTTTCTAATTGCCAGAGAGGGCGCTTTTCACTTGCACAATTTTTTGAGACAGGCTGTATATGTACAACAACCTAATGTTTCGAAACAACCCTTAATAGTTCTTGATGAAAAATTTGAACTGGGTAGAAAATTACACCTTTGATATCACCACGTAAAATATATATCTAACAAATCAAAACAGACTTTTGATTATCGATACTTTATTTTCTTCCAAAAACTGATGTAAAATGAAATACATGATAAGCAGCATAACCTTTACCAACTGCTGAGTGCGCAAAAATTGACCGAAGTAGCCGATTATTATTATGACCATGAGATCCTATTAAGATGTTAAGATGTAAATAATCTATATTTGGAAGGAATATTTATTTTTAATCTTTTATGTTATCAATCAGTTAGTTTGCTACTGATAATATTATTATTATTATACCGGTGAGTTCTAATAGCACTCCCTAATGCATCAAATACCATTCAGAGATAATGCTGGGAAGACGTAACAAATCTAGCGGTGAGTAGCTAAGAGGTATCTACAGGTAAATGGCCCACTGTCATCAGTTGTATGACGTTAATCAATCTGCTAGGGAACACGTTCCTTGCGGTTGTGACTCTTATAGCCAAAGGAATCCACACTCCTACCAAGATTGTGATGATATCTTCTGGTATCTGTCACATTATTATTGGTGTTCTCATCTTCATTCCGTTATTGACAACTTTACCTGACGACCGATGGATTCTGGGTAATGCATTTTGTGCACTGTACGCCTTCGGAGTAAACTTCTGGTTATTAGCGAGTTTTGTAACGCAACTGTTGTTCAATTTTCATCGGTACACATATGTGACCAAACCGTTGAAGTACTATTCTATAATAACAACTCGGACAACTCTGCGTTTGTTACTTGCTTCTTGGATGCTAGCATTATCTTTATCACTTCCCGATGGATTTATTTGCAACTGGTCAGCAGAATATCGCTGCGAGTACCATGCCTGTGTTTTTGTTCCATCTTCCAATTTAAAATCTTACTTGTTACTGGGAATGACTATAATACGAAGTATATTTATGTTAATTGTGTTCGCGACCGTTGCATTTTGTCTAATTAGAATCCGCATCGTTGCAAATATTCAACATAAGAAAGCTTACGACATTCTTATAGAAAGACACGAAAACATACACCTTAAACGTCGCATACATTACCAATCACTAATACCCATTATTATGATATCTACCATTGCTTTACCAATGATCTTGGTGTTAATGTTTAACAGTATATATGTGAATCTGAATTTAACTTTCATTCAACGTGAAACTCATTTCCTACTAACTATGGGCTTGTTCGTATACACTCAAATTTTTGTTGTCGTACATCTTGTCGTGAACGCACCATTTCGAACTGCTGCTAAAGGTGTGATATGCAGACACCAATACGTTTCGAATTGCTAAAGCAAGACGTCGCTGAGTTGAAATTAAAAAGATCACGTGTACTCCTGTTGCACTGTGGAAGGCAGCATGCAGTTTAACTGCTGTGTGGAACCAGTTCCTGAGGTTAAGAATTCTCCGGTTACGATCCTCGGCAGGGGCTATGTTCCATGAGAGACCTTTTCCAGCTCGTGTATGGTAAACAGCAGTCTACCTGTTCAAAACCTGCTAATGATACTCTGTGCCACTCCTATTCGTTATGTCACTTGCCTCTGGGTAATTCCATGCGCAACTATTTGAAAATCTCTAGCAACTTTCAACCAAGAGGGCGTTAGTGCATAAGGACTATGTTCGTTTGAGTGGTTACAAACAATGTTGGACATAAGCACCTAGGTTTCATTATCATTGAGGTATAGGACTTTTTATTTTTTCGGAGAAGAGCAGGTAGTGCAACTACTTGTTTATATTTCTACATGTTCATACTACATACTCTGAAAATTTTAGAAAATTTGCACGCCTACGTTTTTTTTAAATCACATTTTTGTTCCTAAAATGGGGGTTATAGCGCCCTCCACGGGCACTCTCTCCATAGGGCTACATGTAAAGACCAGTTATAGATAAATGGCCCTAAAATAAAATGGACTCGTGCGAATGTCCTCAAATTTTGCATATGATGTAGATTTAACATTTGGAATGTAATGCAAGTGATGTCGTTGCTGCTCTTCTAAATTCATTTTTAAAATGTCCGCCCAGACCAAGGTGTAAGATACATATTACCACCACATGTGAGTTCGTCAACAATAGCTTTAGTGTCATCCGCCTTTCCGGCAGGCCAGTTTGATTTCACTCACTATGTGGATAGGAGAGTGACGATGACCGTATTTGCCGGAATCCCTAACCCTAACCCATTCCGGCAAATACGGTCACCTCTCTACTGATAGAGTGAAATCACACTGACGGCGGGGGATAATACTCGCTTTATTAGATGGTCTGAATCTATCAAACAAACATATAATACCTGAACAATCATCGTTATATTCCATCGATCCATACTGCAGAATATGTGTATACTCAACTTATAATTTGAAATTGTAAAAGTGTTAACAAATGCTTTCTTACTTAAGTATACGACAGGTGAATAACATCATTAGGCAGTGCCATCGCCAGACTATTTTCTGGGGGCGTAGAATTTTATTCGCTTGATCTTGGTGTTAATGTTTAACAGTTTATATGTGAATCTGAATTTAACTTTCATTCAACGTGAAACCCATTTCATACTAACTTTGGGCTTGTTCGTATACACTCAAATTTTAGTTGTCGTACATCTTGTCGTGAACGCACCATTTCGAACTGCTGCTAAAGATGTGATATGCAGACACCAATACGTTTCGAATTGTTAAAGCAAGACGTCGTTGAGTTGAAATGAAATAAATTTTTTTTTTTTAAACCATTCGACGACCACATGTTAGATCACGTGTACTCCTGTTGCATTGTGGAGGCGGAATGCAGTTTAACTGCTGTGTGGAACCAGTTCCTGAGGTTAAGAATTCTCCGGTTACGATCCTGGGCAGGGGTTATGTTCCATGAGAGACCTTTTCCAGCTCGTGTATGGTAATCAGCAATCTACCTGTTCAAAACCTCCTAATGATACTCTGTGCCACTCCTATTCGTTATGTCACTTGCCTCTGGGTAATTCCATGCGCAACTATTTGAAAATCTCTAGCAACTTTCAACCAAGAGGGCGTTAGTGCATAAGGACTATGTTCGATTGAGTGGTTACAAACAATGCTGGACATAAGATATATATTACTACCACATGCGAGTTCGTCAACTGTAGCTTTAGTCTCATCCGCCTTTCCGGGTCTGAAAATCAACATAGGAAAAACTAAGGTACAGGCAATCACCAAAAAGAACACACAAATAAATATAAATATCAATGGAACACCACTAGCCCAAGTTGAGGAGTTTACATACCTAGGAGGGAAGATCTGTCAATCTGGATCCTGCACCGAGGACGTAAAATTACGCATTGGGAAAGCCATAGGGACTGTTCAAAAACTCCATAAGATTTGGAGCGCCAAAGACATCCAGAGAAGCACAAAGATCGAGCTCTATATGGTACTTACGCTCTCGATACTATTGTACGGAGCGGAAACTTGGACACTAAAGAAGGAAGATGAAAACAGACTTTCAACATTTGAAATGATGTGCCTTCGTAAAATAATGGGAGTGTCACGCCTCGACAAGATCCGAAACACCACCATTCGCAAAACCCTCGACATGGAATTTACCATCCTGGACAGAATCTCAACAAAAAGACTCCGGTACTTCGGCCATATACAGAGAATGCCACCATCACGTTTTCCAAAACTAGCATTTGAGGCACATATCCATGGCAAACGCCCAAGAGGGAGACCACCAAAAAGATGGAGTGACTGCCTGAAAGCCGACTGTAACAAAGTACACATCAGCTCCTTGGTCAGCGCTAGCAGGCTAGCTCAAGACAGAAGGAAGTGGCAGGACATTATGAAGCAGATGGCACCACTCAACCCCAAGTTGGAGTGAACGCCATAGGTCAAGGTAGGTAGGTCAAGGTCTGCTGCGCTGATAGAGTGAAATCCTGGCTTTATTAGATGGTCTGAATCTATCAAACATATAATACCTCAACAATCATCGTTATATTCCATCGATCCATACTGCAGAATATATGTATACTCAACTTATAATTTGAAATTGTAAAATTGTTAACAAATGTTTTCTTACTTAAGTATACTACGGGTGAATAACATCATTAGGCAAGGCCGTCGCTAGACTATTTTCTGGGGGCGCAGAATTTTATTCGCTTGTAACGGGGCCGGATTTACCTTTTACTGGCCCCTGGGCACGGTAACATGATTACCATTCAGGGTCTTCGTATTAAAGTGTTATACCCCTCCCCCTCGTATCCATGGTTTGGTAATGGTAAAACAGCAGAGTAAATAAAAGTGACTGTGCCTAGATCTTTTCGAAGATTATTTCTCATATTAAGTTTATACCTTAAAAGCAGCTTATTATGTTAATGAAAATCAGTTTCAATTTATCTTCAAAATAAACTGTACATTATTATTCATTAACAAATGATTTTTTTAATTGAAATGAATGCGTACTTCAGTTTACACAAAACAACACTGATTGACTTCAGCAGCTCGGATCAGGGATGAAACCAATCTCCCCTAAAAAGCATTGAAAAATTACGAGTTTGGTTTTAAAAAGTTTACATTATATTATGGATATTTCTGCAGATCATATCTTAAATTACGGATGTGTACTTTTGCCTGTGATACGGGTCAGCTTTCAGAACGTATAAGGTTTTAAAAATTACACAGTTAATGGACATCACAAATAACGATAATGCTTCCATTTATCTCGGATCTAATAATATTCCATTTATTAATAGACGAATAACTAATTAAAACACTCTAATCCGCCCGCCGGTTATATTTTGATGGATATTGCATCTCCGGATCCCTTATTTGAAAGATAATTTTACTTCTTTACTGTAAACATTCAGCAATGACCCATGGACAAAGATTTTTTTTAAATTGTAACATCAAACACTTACATCCTTTCAACAGGAATAGGTGTAATTGAAGACCTGAGCGCAAGAAGACCGTAAAGTCCACTTGGCCCCTCAACATGAATACACTAAAGTTACGTATAGTTTCTTAGGGTTTTATAATGTTTAATACATGTTCCAGGGTGAAAACATCATGAAAGGTTGTGAAAGATTTGTTTTAGCCCCTGGACATGTATAAAACATTACCAAACTATATAAAACGTTACCAAACTATACGAAACTATACGCAACTTGAGTGTATACATGTTGAGGGGCCAAGTGGGCTTACGGTCTTCTTGCACTCAGGTCTTCAATTAGCCTCCTCCACCAAACCCGTCACGATACAAAAAAATGCATATATAAGTACCAAATTTGACAATTTCACAGCAAGTAATTTTTCCATATTTTTTTGCGAATTCTATATGTACTTTAAAAAGATTTTCAAAATTAATTCGAAATTTGCTTGTTTTTGCTATCTGAGTCTGGAGAAAGCACTAATGGATTTTTTTATTTCTAAAAGTTTAAACTGAATGTTGTAGTGGTAGACACCTCGGAGACTGAAGGATCAGTCAACTGCCTCCAGCCGCAAACCCTCTGCTGTCGCAGAGTATAAAAACGAATCTCGCCACAACATTAATTGGGAATCCACTAAAGTTTTAGCTAAGAATGATAGAGAGTACCCCAGTTTAGTGCGGAAGGCTCTCCAGATCAAACAGATCAATCACCAGAACTAAATCGTGATCAAGGACTGGAATTGCCAACCTCATACAACGCCCTCATTCGACCAAAAGTCGCCAATGGTCAACAAAAGGGCCATTACAACATCATAAGACTTCTTCTGATGAAGATGTGTGTCACACATCGAAAATTCAAGGTGAGTTGAATTGTCAGTTTAAACTTTCATAAATTGTTTATCATTGTTATCACTGTTGTTCATCACGGCTTAACAACGTCCGAGTCGTCTGCGTGGTTTACTTCGAGCGAAGTTTACTTACCACCCAGGCACCCCGGACGCGCGTTGTTAAATGGTGATGAACAACGGTGAAACATGATTGAATCCCTTTCAACAACAAAAACAAGCACAAGACCCCATACTTTACTTCTCTTTTGTCAACATTCAGCAAAGACCCATGAAAAAAATTGCAATTCTTACTTTTGGCTTTGAATTTCAATCGCATTCCCGATCAAACTATTGCGCATTATCTGTATGCAGCCGGATATTCAGCGCACAACATGCTATTATATACACATATTCATAGATGTATCATTTTCAAGGCTATCAACACTTAATACTATTAGTCAATATCAAATCACATGCACCTTTATCTTCTCTTCTTCTCTTTATCTGTTTAATGTCTTTGACCTGCAACAAGTCTTTGCATACGTGTCTGTAGCAATTCACTTCGTTTGAGGTTACAAAAAGGGACATGTTATTTATTGATATTACCCATCGATGGAGTAACATGGGGATAAACATGGGAAGATGGTTCTTCCGTCGTTAGTAATATAGGGTCCACAAGTTATAATTTCCCCCTAAATACTTTTTAGAATAAATCGAAAAATATTTGAAGAAATGCAAACATATAAAAAGGTATGGGTAGTCCTATTTGTTTTACACATACGGCCCAATAATATAGCGTCGTCACACGTCATTGCGTTCGGTCACAATGGTTCATTGTGTAAAAAAACCCAGTTTTTAACAGAGCTAAAGGTTGCATTTGAGTCCATAGGATTCAACTCTCAAACAATACTGTCAGCCAGGTCTATTCATGTGTTTGTTAAAGAAAACCTGACTGCTATGCACTCATGTGCAACTTTTAAAACGGCCTCTTTTGTTACACAATTAACCATTGTGATTGAACGCAATCATGTGTGACTCTACAAATGTGTAAAACAAATAGGGCTATACATGCCTTTTTACATTTTGTAAAATATTGTATGATGTATTGTTAATATTGAACAAAATTGAACAAATTTGGTATCAAAATGCGCGCAAATAAATCATCCTTCTTTTTATGTTGATATATAGTGAAAACAATTATTAGTTCTGAAGCTATACAGTCACCTACCTGGACAACCGATTCTTTAGAAATGCTTAGTCGCGCTAAAAGTCGATCGATACATGTTAAAATCAGCACAATTCAGAGATACACCTTTTTGCTATAAAATTAATTTTCTCGGTCAAATATAAAGCAATATTTTTTTTTCTTCAGTAATGTCAGTTAAAAACTTAGTGCTTGGATATACATTTTTTTTAAATCCTGGTGTTAAAATTAAGCATCAATTTGGATCTATTAGTGTAATATTTTTGATTTTTATAGGCCTTGAGTTCGCCTGCGAGCTTTTTACGGAATTGATTTTTTAGCGTCTCAAACTAATATAGTTTGCTAAATAAAGATATTTCCCACCTCTGTAAAGCACATCGTGTGGGTCTATATATTATAGTTTTGTCAGAATTTCCGTTTTATTTTACCCTTTTTCCCTTCATGCTCTAAAAATGTCAAACTCGGTGCTTTTATCTCGTGCGCAACCAGCAGAAATAGTCGATATTTTCATTGTTGTCATCCAGGGCAATTTTCCATTGAAAAGCAAAGATCATGAAGATTGCCCGACTAGCGATTTGGTAGCCCAAATCCCCAATTGGTAAATGAGGTGAATTTTAAAATTTGCTCCCGTGATAGCCTGCAATTTCAATTTATATGGATTCCATGATTATAAAAACCATTTTGTCTGTCTGTGTGTTTGTTTACCTAGGTTAGTCCGTATTAAGAGACGCACGCTTGAGGTTCATGAAAATCCACGGTCCAAACCTAGAAAAATTAGCGTGTTATTATAGGGGATTTTAATCTTCTGTCCCTCCTATCTCCATGTGAATTTTGTATGACCTACCCCCCCCCCCCCCCCTCGCGGGTTGCCATTTTCATTACACCCTTCAGACTTGTGTTCGGGTTTCTGTAGAGATTCATCAGTGTTCGGGTTTGTTTTTAATTTGACATGTAGGCCTATATATAGGCCTAACCATATTTGTCATAATTAAGCGCTATACCTATATGTATAGCTATGCTATATATTATTATGTAATATCATGTACATGTAGGCCTATAGGGTGGGGTGGGTGAAGAGGTGTGTAAGGTGGGTAGTGGGGGTGTATGTAGGGAAACTTTGGTGTGGTAATCAACACACTTTAACCATGACTTTCAATATTTAATAAGTTTTTATAAACTTCCATGTTTAACCTGGTATTGTTTTGGCTGCTTCATTAGGGCCTATGACTTTCGGTGGGTTTCCAAAAGCAGTTTCAAACAAACACAAACAAAAGGTACCATACCCAGTCACCTTCATGACAATTGAAACACTACGTCAAGTATTAACATCCAAGTTATTCTGTTTTTAGGCAAGCAATTTTAAATAATTGCTTGAACAGGTTTTTGTATAAAAACAAAAACCTGTTTAAGTTAACAATGAAAATGAATGGTTCTTATAAGGCACAATCTCTGATGAGGAACTCAAAGCGCGTAAAGCACGAAATTTACAAACAAACATAAAAACAATCAATTTATAAAGATGTTTAAAACAAAACCTGTTTAAGTTAACAATGATAATGAACGGTTCTTATAAGCCACAATCTCTGATGGTTCTTATAAGGACAATCTATTTCTGGCGTTTAAATAACGAAAGTCTGGGGCGTTACGCCGGTGCGTTACGAAGGTTATTTCTTTGGAAGTGTGTTCCAAACAGTTTGCTTGATCATAAAACATACAGCGTAATATAATGTTTTGTAAAAGAAAGTTTTGTTTAAAATATTGCCCAATTGCATGTAAGCCTTCGGGCAAAGTTGTTTTGAGGAGAAGCAAATTTCAACATATTGGTCCGAATCACTCACGTGATGATGAAATATCCTCATCGTGCTATAAACATGATCAGTATAGGAGCGCTATTAGGCCTGGGAATTTCGTTGCTATATTGAAGTTCTGGCAACACTGTATCATGCCGGTATTCCTATTAAACCCAGGGATATCGATCCACAATGCTAGTATTATTAGCCTTATATTTCACGCGTTGATTTTGAAAAAATTTCAGCCGGTGAAAAAATGGTGAAACCAAAACGTAAATTCTGACAAAACTATGATATATCGCTCACGGTGATGTGCGTTAGAAAGTTGTGAAAAATTCTTCATTAGCGTACTATATTACTTTGAAAAGCTAAAAGGTTGATCCAAGAAAAGGCTCGCGGGCAGAGTTTAAGCCTATCAAAATCGAAAATCTTACACGAAATGACTGAATTTCACGCCTAAGTTTAACACTAGGATTTGAAAAAAAATAAGTATCAAGCACTACAATTTGACCTGACATTTACTGAAAAAATGAAAATGATTGCATTTCATTTGGCCGAGAAAATTAATTTTACATTGAAAAGGTGCAACTCAAAATTTAGCTCGTTTCAACACCAAATTTGATCGTTTGTATTGCCACATTAAATGACTGAGTGAGCCTTGCTAAACAAAAGAATCGGTTGTCCAGGCTGCTAACTGTATAGGCGTGTTTATAACAGCTGCGTTACTTTTGGTGCAGACTTTATATCCAGACCACCGACCACCTTTTGCAATGGTATCTGTGGTTTTAGTAAAGTGTACAGACCTATTGTGGCTGAGCCTATTTTAATTAAAAACGTTTTTGGTGAATCATTGCCTACTTATTGCTTACGGTCTTGTTAGGATTAGACAGTAGTATACAGAGACGAGGTTGCAACGGGGGGCGCCACCATTAGGGGCGCCGAATTGACCAATTCAGCATCGATTCTGCGCTCCCTCTAAGAGATGAATATCCACATTTTCGCGCGCTTCATGCGCATATAGGCACACAATTATTTGAAAGATCAATTGTTTAGCGGTAAGCCCTATTTGTCCAAATTTTTGCGTGCTCCACGCGCATTATTTTGTTTCAAGAATGTGGAGTGGTATTATGTATCTTTAGCCCTGGGGCGCCACAACCTGTAGCTACGCCACTGGAATTAGAAAACTATATATATGCACGTATTATGTAATATAATGTCACTCCCTTGAGTCACTGCTTAAATATCGCATAACGTATGCGTGATATAGAATATAGCAAGTATCAGGTATTAGTCTAGTTGGAAGATCGGGTATCCTGCACAATCAACTTTTTAGATCAGAAAAAGTGCGTAGAAATCGATAAGATATGTTAAAATATTCACAAAAAAAATTCCCGAGGCGTCAGCATGGGTCAAATTTCATATCATTTGGATCAAGAAAAAAAAAGAATAAAAAACTTTTGACCCTTGTTTACCACTTAAGATTTGTTCTGGACTTATAACATAGCTTATCTTTTTCTACCCACTTTTTCTCATCTAGAGACGTCGATTAGAAGTTGACTTTCGAGGGTACAAGATACCATACCCCCTTCTTAGGACTAGATTGTGTTTTGGCATGTAGAATTTCAATTCTTACTTTTGGCTTTGAATTTCAATCGCATAAAACTATTGCGCGTTACCCATATGCAGTCGGGTATTCAGCGTACATGTCGTCGTCTGTATTCCATAGTGGCGTATAGTGGGCGCCGCGAATAAACAACTTTTCGAGAAAATCGGGTTTGAAGAAATGCCAATTTAAAATCGAGTTGTGTAAATCAGACATTCATTATATTTTGTAAATGATGTGAAATTTCTGTAGTAAACTAAATAGATTTTATTGTTATATATTGTTCAAAAGAAATAAATACATACTATTGCTGGCAAACTGAAAATAAAACTATACGTCACTATGGAAAACAAACAAAACGCAATACCCTAACCTAACGTTAACCGTACGCCACCTCGGTCGCCGTGTAATCCCTATGGCGTTACTTTTCGTCGTTCGTATTCCATAGTGGCGTATAGGTCCGATACGTGTACGCCACTATGACATACGATGTTTTTCATTTTTGCCGATATTTCATAATTATAAAATGTGTATAAAAAGTGGCGTATGGTCGATACGCCACTATGGAATACAAAAAATGTCACTTTGTAACTATACGCCACATTTAATTAGTTAATTACTAATTAATTAGCTAATTATGAATGAAAGAGAACATCATTAAAAACATATGTGCCAATTTTCAAAAAAATGACCAAAAATCACTATACGCCACTATGGAATACAGCCGACGATGTATCATTTTCAAGGCTATCAACGCTTAATACTAAGGGTCAATATCAAATCACATGCACCTTTATCTTCCTTTTCTTCTATTCTTCTCTTTATCTGTTTAATGTCTTTGACCTGCAATAAGTCTTTGCATACATGTCTGTAGCAATTCACTTTGTTTGAGGTTATAAAAAGGGACATTTTATTTAGAGGTTAATAAATGCGCATCGGTTATTTGGAGGGCATTTTGAAAAATCTAAACATTTTGCCTTTGGAACCGAGGAATATTCCGAGGTCCAAAGCAAAATGTTTAGATTTTTCACAATGCCCGACATATTACGAATAAATATTCCGAGAGCTACTGACTTTTTACTTTCCTTTTATATTTAGGAGAAAATTTGGTCCAAATCGCATGTTCGTAGAATTTTTAGCCGAAAATCAATTTTGCCTATACTTTTGTACATGGACAGAATTTCCCAAATTTGCATGAGTGCGCTCGTATTATGACGTCATGACGACATTATGTGATGGATGTTTGTACTTGTTTTGGTATCATTGGATAGAAGAGGCCCATAGCTATGTATTGGTACCAAATATAATGTTATATGACGTTTTTTAATTGAAAATTAGCCCCTTCCCCTTTCTTAGTCCGTGTTACAAAATAGGGCTCAGTAGTTCTAGGGTTAATATATGGATTTGTTGTACAAGTGAGCTCATTAACATTCCAAACCTCATTTGAAATCCATAGATGTTTAATATCAACTTCACTCAAGCGTACCCCTTCACCCTTATTACACAACTCGTGCATAGGTTATGGTTTATGGGGTAGGTCTAGAGACTAGTAGAGTTGTACCCTATTCACTAATCGCTCCTGTTTAATATGCACTTCACTCATGCGTACCCCTATTACACAATTCGTGCATGCCTGTAACACCACTCTCTAAGGCTGCAATCGTCATCCACTTCACTCATGCGTACCCCCCAACCCATATTACACAACTCGTGCATGCCTGTAACACCACTCTGTAAGGCTGCAATCGCGGTATGGATAACTTTCTTTGCGACTTGTTAAAATGCAGATTAAAATAACGAAGTTGGTGGAAGAAAACTACGTGAGCTTCATTTAATAACGTTGAGAGTACGATCTGAGTGAGTATTAAAAAAGCAAGTCTCGGTTTCAGCTAAGATCTGTGCTGGTCACGTCTGTTAGAAGACATGAAGTCTATTCATATAAAACCATTGACCTCTGCGACCCATGCTAGGACCGGTTAGTTATTGTTTCAAGTTTAGCACAGGTTGAATTTAGCCAAAACAACTATTTTGGCCCCACGTGGATTTAAAAATCGACGTAATGATAATATAATTTTTTGGATTAATGGGCAATAAGAAGATATATTTTACAAAAAGGGTACGTTTTTTGCTTAAGGGTACTTGCCCATCAATTTCATTCAGGGGCGTGTTTGAAAAACGGCACAGCGCATTAGTAAAAAGAATAAAAAATACTAAAATTCACACCAGGGTTCGAACCCGGGTTCGAACCACTACCAAGGCACTATGTAGATTGTGAATACTCTCAATCATCTGGGAATCATACAATGAGGGAATAAGTTCAATCTATTCAACCAGATTCACGTACCTTGGAGCAACCAACGTTGCGGCCAGTACCACTGACCTTCAGCTGGGTTGTGATGTTAAACACCTTGAGAACCAATGACGTCACCCTACTGAACTTATTCCCTCAAGGCACTATGTATGCTAAAGATGCCTACTGTGCCACGGTGACTGTGGTTAACATTCGGCGATTTTCAAAGATATACATATCAACACGTTTCTAGTGTATTGAAAATCAGATTTAGGTAGAAATACAGTCATAGAAAGACATATGATTCTACTTGTCTGTTTGTTTTTCATTTAATACAAATTAATTTTGATGAATTGAACTGGTATGACTCTTAGGACTCGTGACAAACGACGATTAATTTTGTAATAATAAAATGAAAACGCTGGGTCATTCACAACGTCATTGTAATTCATGTCAAAACCTGGGGAACGACCACGCACATACGTATATGTGTATACTTGCGCGATCGATACTCAATGATCTAGAGAATACCATATGAATATGCATCTGCTTGACACATCTGGTCACATCTGGTTAATCGAGGGCGCTGTTGCAGCTGCTGCCAATATGTTGTACCCTGTCTCTGTTTTTGTCCAAATATTTTGTCTTTTGGTCATCATCAACTTTATATCTACATACCATGGAGTAAGTGAGTATCATAATAATGTTGCTATCCAGTCAGAAAATGCTGTCTCTGAACCAACAACTGTAATTTCTTAAGCTTATCATGGACAAGAAATCCACCATATTAACTGCAGAATTTGGAACCCTGGTGATTGTTTACCTTGCATACCAGACTGCAGAATTTTGAACTCGAGTACCACAAACTGTTGGACTTCAACATCTCCTGTTAGCACAACAACCCAACACTATAGCCCTCATAATGACAATAAACAGCCCCTTATTAGCTATACTCGCAATGAACTTTGGCGACTTAAAGATAATTCTGTAGCAGTAACATCTAGTGTGAAATGTACACTTAAAGAACTTGGCATACAGAAACGCAGTAGAGGTCGCAGAGCAGGTTCCCATATTCATCGTAAGATTCCTGTTCATGTTTCACATCACAGACCTATAGCTGCATACCATTATGAAGATTACGTTTCTGACAGTAACATTGTCTTAGACCCCAATGCCAGTGTTGATTCCGGGGCTCATTCTGATTTGACTCTAAGGTCTACCGTTTGTAGACCAAGAATTTTAACACCTATTGCATGTGTTGCTGAACAGTCAACCCCCCGCAAATATGACTTTCCTGCTGTACTGCTGACCAATGCACGATCCTTGGTTAAGAAGATGGATGAGATGGAAACTATGCTTAAACTTGAGAATATTGATGTTGGTGTAATCACAGAGTCTTGGTTTCACCCAGAATTACCTTGCTCCATGTCATCAATTAGTGGTTACAATCTGTTCTCCCAGTGTCGTGATACAAGTAAAGGCGGCGGCGTTGCGGTTTATGTTATATCTCACATATCTGCCATGCATATTACAGACATAACAGTCCCTGATGAACTTGAGTGTGTTTGGGTATTGCTTGAACCTCAAATGTTACCGAGGGATGTTTCTGTTATAGCACTTTGTGCCGTGTACATCACCACCGACTCCCCCAACCAACACCTTCTTCGACAACACCTACTTGAATCAATGGACTTGTTACATGTTAAATATCCGGACATTAGTTTCGCCATTTTAGGTGATTTCAATAGAATGAACATTAATCTGATAACAAGATCTTATAATCTAAAACAAATTGTAAATTTTCCTACTCGTGAACAAGCTATACTGGACTTGATTATGACTGACTTTAGTAAATTTTATTCAGATCCATTACCTATGTCACCTGTGGGTAAGAGTGACCACATATGCATTGTTTGGAAACCCAATCCTTCCACCACTGCAAGCATAAAAATGCTGTTAGAGTTGTCCGCACCTTTAAAGATTCCCAAATCAGGGAGTTCGGCACTTGGATTCAAGATCAAAACTGGTCTAATGTGTTTGAAGCCAACAATACTCAGGAAAAGGTGGATGCTTTTTATGAACATCTTAACAGTGCAATGGAGTCATTCTTCCCACATGTCAAAGTAAAGAACCATGACAATGATAAAAGTGGATTACCCCCGAATTAAAAAAATTGATTCAGGAACGCCAAGCAGCCTTTCTGGCTGAAGACAAAACTCAGTGGCGTCAACTTCGCAATAAAGTTCAACGTGAAATTGCTAAAGCTAAAATTAATTATCATGCCAACTCTGTCCGGAATTTACAAAATAAGGACCCACGTAAATGGCACCAACAAATTAAAGTCATGACTAATGACACAAAGGCTGAGCACAACATACATGTCCCTGGTATTCAGAATTCTGATCATGTCAGTATTGCTAACAGCATCAATGAGCTATTTGTGAATGTGTCTTCCAACATCAATCCTCTGGATAACACAAAGCTTCCATCTTATTTACCAGCTTACAAATCACCACCTCAATTATATCCTTGGGACGTGTATGCTGAGCTCAGCAAGGTAAATCGAGGTAAAGCATGTGGGCCTGATGGCATCCCTCCAAGGTTAGTTAAAGAATTTGCCTATGAGCTGAGTGTTCCCTTAACAGAGGTTTTGAACACCTCCCTCATTGAGGAGTAGTCCCTTCTCAATGGAAGAAGGCCATCGTAGTCCCAATACAAAAACAAACCCACCAAGCATTGAGAAGCTACGTCCTGTCTCACTTACTGACTGCTTTGCAAAAATCGGGGAGGGTTTTATATCCAAGTGGGTTTTAGAAGATGTAAGTCATAAAATTGACCACCAACAGTTTGGTAATGTCAAAGGTGTGTCAACGTCACATTATTTAATTAGCATGCTTCACTTTCTTCATCAAGGCGCTGACAAGGCTGGCAACGTTGGCACAGTGGTACTCACGGATTTCTCAAAAGCATTTGACTTGATCGACCATACTCTGCTTATGGAGAAATTTATCCATATGGGAGTCCGTGAGTCTATTGTGCCATGGTTGTCTGACTTTGTCAGCAATAGACAACAGTGTGTTCGTTATAAACATGTTCTTTCTGATTACAAAACTGTAAATGGAGGTCTCCCACAAGGTACAAAACTAGGCCCAATAGGCTTTCAGATTATAATCAATGATGCTGTTTCAAGTAGTGTGCCTAAAACAAAATGTTGGAAGTATGTCGACGATCTGACAATTGTAGAGAACTGCATCCACCCCAAATCCAGCCAAATTCAAGATGTTTTGGATGAATTCAGTGAATGGTCTGCCAATAATAATCTGAAACTTAATCCTTTGAAATGTCAAGCCCTACAGGTCTGCTTTAAGAGGAATCCACCCAATAATGTTATCAAAATCAATGACATTCCTCTCAACTTTGTTTCTGAGGCAAAACTTTTGGGTATTTGGATGCAGGACAACCTCAAATGGGATAGAAACATTGCTGAAATTGTGTCCAAAACCAATCGTCGGTTGTATATGCTTAGGATTTTAAAAAGGTTTGGATTTAATACCCAGGAATTATGTTCAGTTTATAAAGGATATGTTAGACCATTACTTGAATACGCCGATGTAGTTTGGCATTCCTCACTCACCACAACTCAAGATTATACTTTGGAGCAGCTGCAAAAAGAGCTTGCAAAATAGTTCTGGGCAAATTGTATGATGGTTATGACAACGCTCTTAATATGTGCCAGCTAGACTCTCTAGCTGATAGGAGGGAGGACCATTGTCATAAGTTGGCCGAAGGGCTTTCTACTTCTATCCGAACAAAAGATCTCATCCCTCCTACCAGACTGGAGAGTCATGGCAGGGTCCTTCGCAATGCAAATCATATCTCTCAACTTTATGCAAGGACCGATCGTTTCAAAAACAGCGCTATTCCATACTTTATCAATTTATTGAATAACTAAGTGCCCTGAACTGTTTTGCATATTCTGACTTTTTTTAAATATGTAACATTGAGCCAATTTTAGCCTTTTAATGGTGTGTATTTATAATGTTGTTGAATGATGTCTTGAATAAGTGCAATATTTTATTTTCTATCAACAGCAGTTGCTGTATTTTTCCTTGTTAATATTTATACTGTATCTTTTAATGTTTAATTGTTTTTAATATTGTAAACCACTTGTAATTTGGCCTCAGGGCCACGATTTGTGTGTGAATAAAATATACTATATACTATACTTGCGGGAAGATAAACTATACCCTAATAGCTTACAATAGATACCCCACCTTAAATAGCTCTCATCATTACCTCGCTGTGTACGCGTAGTGTACGTAATTTTGAACTATATTTTGTTCAAAAATGATAGGAAGGGACTGTTTTCAGCTAAAATGTTGGCTGTCAGCAGATGCCCAATGGTATCAGGAAGTGTTGCAGAAAGGTAAGCGTACTCAGTCATTATGTATTCAAAATATCACATATTTATAAAATCCGAATGGGAAATCCGAAAAAAATGTCGGGTCAAAATTCTCACCCTAGAAATATTGTGAAATAAAATCGAATCCCTAAACAACGTCCAATTATTTCCATTGGGGTTTGCTACACGCGTATAGAATAAATTATGATTTGGGGCAAATTTGAGAAGAGTTATGCTTCAAGTTTCAAAATACACTGAGTGCACCTTTTTTGATCAAAAACCTCGACAATTCAAGACTCTGTAAAAACAAATCGAGAATTAGCTGGGATAATTGCAACTAAGTATATGAACGTTATGATCTAAGTTACCAGATGCATCATTAATTTCATGACTATGATATTTAGTTGTGGAAAAATATTACTTTAATATTTTGGTGGGATTATTTCTCGCCAAAAATTTGAACCAAAAGAGAGCGTACCCTTAAAAAACATTCCTGATGGTGACGTCGATCATAGCGATAGTGTTGAGACAGAATATAACCCAGAATGTTGCTTTTTATATAATGAGACTTGGAATCACGTACTGCCTCTTGGCCATGACGACTTCTTAACTGCTTGAATAAGTTCATCAAGACTGTTAGATATCATACAATTCGTCGTCCGTATTCCATAGTGGCGTATAGTGGGGCGCCGCGAATAAACAACTTTTCGAGAAAATCGGGTTTGAAGAAATGCCAATTTAAAATCGAGTTGTGTAAATCAGACATTCATTATGTTTTGTAAATGATGTGAAATATCTGTAGTAAACTAAATAGATTTTATTGTTATATAGTTTTCAAAAGAAATAAATACATACTATTGCTGGCAAACTGATAATAAACCTATACGTCACTATGGAAAACGAACAAAACGCAATACCCTAACCTTACGTTAACCGTACGCCACCTCGGTCGCCGTGTAATCCCTATGGCGTTACTTTTCGTCGTTCGTATTCCATAGTGGCGTATAGGTCCGATACGCGTACGCCACTATGACATACGATGTTTTCATTTTTGCCGATATTTCATAATTATAAAATGTGTATAAAAAGTGGCGTATGGTCGATACGCCACTATGGAATACAAAAATGTCACTTTGTAACTATACGCCACATTTAATTAATTAATTACTATTTAATTAGTTAATTATGACTTATGACTTATGAGAACATCATTAAAAACATATGTGCCAATTTTCCAAAAAATGACCAAAAATCACTATACGCCACTATGGAATACAGCCGACGAATTGGTAAATTGTGTTTTACAAGTCCAATAAATTAGTCACGTTTTAGACGTTTTGTGTAACGATCGGAAGACTTCATTAAATGCGATGAACCAGCAACACTCCTACTCTCATCTCCAGATTGTTCAGTTCTTTGTAGTAGCTAGTCGTGAGTATGTTAGTAGAAGCAATGTGGATCAGAGAAGCAATGTTGATCAAAAAACGGGTGGACAATCAACCGCGATGAAGGGACATATTGTTCCTATGGGTTTTCATTGTCAATTCGAGCTGTAAACATGAATTAAAATAAACTTTACATTATTTCAGAAACGTTCCCTACAGAATAAAGGTGTTCATCAAACGTCAATGCTTCCGGTAATATTACATATGGGTGTTACTGTGTTATTGTTTCTGTCCAGATTTGAAGACCTGAGTGCAAGAAGACCGTAAGTCCACTTGGCCCCTAAACATGTATACACTAAACCTGCGTATAGTTTCTTGATAATGTTTAATACATGTTCAGGGGCCAAAACAGATCTTTCACAACCTTTCATGAGGTTTTGACCCTGGAACATGTATTACACATTATCAAACCCTAAGAAACTATACGTAACTTTAATAGTGTATACATGTTGAGGGGCCAAGTGGACTTACGGTCTTCTTGCGCTCAGGCCTTCCTTTGGGTACAAACAGGTTTGTTTGTTTGTTTGTTTGTTTACCCAGGTTGGTCCGTGAGGGACACATGCACCGTTCCAAGCTTATACAATAAAAATGGACAAGTCTGGATAGCCAGTGTAGGCTAATATAAAATGCATGCTGGCCCAGATAGCTTTGATAACCAAAGCAAATAGAAAATAGCAAGGAGAAGGAGAAAGGAGAGTAGGCCACACCCAAACACAAAGTTTACTCTTAGCCCTTGCTTCGTGAGCAAGGAAACTGGAATTCCAATCTCAAGCCCCGATGCAAAGGCTTTATTATGAGCTGATCAGAGTATATGTAACCTCTACCAGTGAGTGATTTATGCACAGCGCCCATTAAACAGTCCGGTCCGACTGCCTGATCAGGAAATACTGCCGAGTCAGGCAGCATGTTGCCTGCTCATGCAACATGGTAGCCCACAATGCAATGCTCTATTTCAAATAGAGCATCTTTTACTTTACCGTTATTTCTTGGTTTAGAGTAAAGAAGTAGGTAAAATATATAAAATTATCAATGGATGTACAATTAGTAGTAGTATTTTTCATCCATTTTAGTTAAAATAAAGTTAATTTGCATATTTAAATCAAATTTTTTAAAAATCGTTAGAAATTGTTTTGTTATTTAAATTATTTTCCTCCCGGTGAAATTTTTTTTCGCCCGGTGAAAAATTGTCAACTTACATGTAGCTCATGTGTGTCAAAGTAAAATTTCCACCGATCTTTTATAAAATCACCATGAACAATTTAGTCCTTAGTCTGTCAAATAATTCGGAAGGGTTACCAAAGCCTGTGTTGCCTGACTCGGCAACATGCTGCCTAACTCGGCAGTATTTCCTGATCAGGCAGTCGGACCGGACTGTTAAAGGTTAGGGTCTGTGTCGGTTCTTACCTGTGTGTGCCGCACGCTTAACCTATAGACTTTAGGGTTCGGGTTTTGGTTATGGTCATGGTTAGGATTAGGGTTAGGGTTAGCGTTAACTAGCGTCTTGCGGCCCATTATGGTTGCAGAAAATAAATACGCATGCCGCACGCCTACCGTCATGCACTCGCTTTATGATGAGTTATAATGTTACACTGTGATGTAATCTATTATTTTTTATAACATTAATATTATTTGTAACAATTAATTGTACATTAAATATCTGGAACAATTCATTTTATTCAATATTATTATCAATCTGATAAGGTATTTAGAATTAAGCATGTCCAACCTTAACGTATATTCAACCCTAAATATGTACATAAAGTGGTTTTGTTTTGGAAAGGCTGACGTTGTGTCTCTGTTCTCATTAGAAATGGGATACATGACTCTTCTTATTTGCATGTGACGCCACTGATATATTATATAATAAATCTTTTGTGCTCGACGTGTTTGGCTCTTATTAATAACTAAAATTGTAATAATATAAGAAGATGTTCTATTTCTTGAGGTTTAAGTCACTAGAGACGTCGTTCGCGTGTTGATGTGAGATTTGGTGTTATCGTTTCAGCAATTTTAATACATAATCCATTTTTCTCGTGTATTATAACCGATTCACCCACACGTAATAACTTTACTTGAACAAAAAAAGCAATGAAATTAATAATAATTTATCACATTCGTGTTGACAAAATCAATTTTATTTAACTTTAGACCGAGCAAACGATCTGCTGTTCAATCACACTATGTTTAAAATAAATCTTTTGGGATTTTTAGAAATTACCAAACAGCCTGCATGGATGAGATTTAAACCTTTCTAGAATATTGTTGAGCTCCATGTGAGCTCTTAGATCAATTCAAGGTAGAGTATTTAGAACACGCAAAAACATTTTCATATCAGCATGTTCATGAAGGATTTGTTATGATCTTGTCACGATTCTCCTTTTGGGTATTATACTACCCCGTACCATCTTAATTTAATCAGGAGGTCGAAATGTTTTCTCTTTACTTGGCACAATTAAATCTGAACGTATTATATTGGTGATTAAACAAAAGGAGACCAAACAATATCAAACCTATTGTTTTCATATAAATCAATACATTCTTATTCACGAAACTCGTTCTGGGGTTTGCTGTAGGTTGCTGGGAAGTGATAATTCCCGTTGTTAGACAAGTCAATCTATGGTTTGAACTAGCCAAATTGGAAGAAACATGTTTTTTGTTGTGCTTTTAATATCCCCAAACAACATCGAACTTACAAATCCTTAAACCGAAGATCTAATCTAATTCTTCTTACTTACTAAAAACTTTTAAGATTCCTCGTAGTGTATAGTAATTCAACTAAAGACTTCATAATAAGTAAGTTCCCGTTTCTATTTGGCTTTATATCATGCTAATACGCTGGCGAAGTTACATAATAATCGGATTAACTACCATAGCAATAGGTGAAAACAATATTTGAATATACCGCGCTGCAATGATACGTTCACGCGATACCTCTGTATTGAACCATATCATGCTGATTACTTGCACTTGTAAGATTAGTATCTTTGAAAAGACCAGTATTGTATTCAATCTATGATTGCAGACATACACAGGTGATGAGTGTATCCTGCTTGTAGTGCTTTTACCTGCGGATCAAAATGTTTCACGGTTGTCACTATTTATAGACCTTATCCATCACCCAAGAATGGCCTCAACGAAGGATTGTTCCTTGAGGAATTTTCCCAGTTCATGCAGGATTTATCCATTGCTCAAGGTGATTTAGTTGTAGTTGGTGACCTGAATCTCCATGTAGATATCCTTAATGATCCCGGTACTCGCAAGTTCAGTGAACTTATGAACATTCTCGGCCTCAGACAGTCTGTTACTGGACCAACACATCGCTGTGGCCACACGCTGGACGTTGTCATATCGCGCGAAAACGACAGTCTTGTAGAGAACACTTGTGTTCATGACCTTATTTCAGATCATACACTTGTTGAGTGCACACTTAAGGTCGGTAAGCCTCCTGTTCCAAGAACCACAATCACTTCGCGGAAATACAGATCCATTGACTCTGATAATCTTAATAGCGACATTGTGGCAAGTGAGCAAACCACTTCGCTACCTGAAAATCTTAATGCTGCTGCTGATCAGTACAATAAGGTACTGTCAGATTTATTGGATCATCATGCACCATCATGTACTATAACCGTGGTCCCTCGTGTTAAACAACCATGGTACAGTGACTCTTTACATCAAGCTAAACGTGATCGTCGTATGGCAGAGCGAAAATAGATCTCGAGTGGACTTACCGTTGATTTTGATCATTTCAAAGAGCTTAAAAACAAATATAATACTTCTCTGTACACTGCAAAATGTGAATTCTTCAATCAGAAGATCCTTGATTGTGGTAATGACTTTAAGGGGTACTACACCTGCTCAATTTTGTGCCTATTTTTGCATTTTTCTCAATATTATAGCGCATTGGTGACAAGTAAGATATGTATATTATAGGGGCAAGGACTACAACTACTGCACTGGAACTTTTATTTCAGCACAGACAGCAATTGTGGAGTTACAGTCAAAAATGAGTGAAAACCAATATTTGAACAATAAATCAATAACTACTTGCCTTGAGTTGCTGAATTTTCAGTGCAGTAGTTGTAGTCCTTGCCCCTATAATATACATAACTTACATGTCATCAATGCGCTATAATTTTTAAGAAAATGCAAAATTAGGCACATAATTGGGCAGGGGTGTAGTACCCCCTTAAGTCGATGTTTGCTGTCATCGGGGACATCCTTCAGAATAAGAAATCATCTAAACTGCTTGATCACAACTGTTCGTATGAGTTGGCAAATCGCTTTCCATCTTATTTTTCATCTAAGATACAGGAAATCAGGTTGAGTCAAGTGATCCTGTTCCTTCCAATAATCAAACAGCAACTTCGGAGTTGTCTTGGACAGAGTTCAGCACGGTTTCTGAAACAGATGTTAAGGACATTATTATGGAGTCTTCTAGTACCTCTGGGCTTCTTGATGCCATGCCCACCTGGTTAATCAAGAAATTACTTGATTCGCTGCTGCGTATTATCCCATACATCGTGAATATGTCCCTCAAAGAAGGAGATGTTCCATCTTCAATGAAATCTGCTGTGATTAAGCCGTTAATCAAGAAACAGAACTTGGATGCTAACAACTTGAAAAACTATCGCCCTGTCAGCAATCTCTTCTTCCTGTCAAAAGTCCTTGAACGCGTTGTCACTAAGCAGCTCAAACATTATCACAATCTCAATGAACCTTTCCAATCGGCATATAAGCAATTCCACAGCACAGAGTCTGCTTTGCTGTCGGTGCACAATGACATTCTATGTGCAATGGAAAACCAAGGTGTTACCTTGCTTGTTTTGTTGGACCTTAGCAGTTCATTTCACACTATCGATCACGCTGTGTTACCTGTCAGATTACAACATCGTCTTGGAGTAAAAGCTACCATCTTGGTACTGGTTTTCATCGTATCTTTCGGATCGGAATCAATGTGTACACATAAACGGGAAGTTCTCTGCTACACAACATCTGCAATATGGAGTACCACAGGGGTCTGTGCTTGGGCCCTTGTTGTTTTCGATTTACATCCTTCCTCTTGGTGACATTATTCGTAGACACGGGATGAAGTTTCATATCTACGCTTTAAGTTTATGTGTCTGTCTGCCCCACATCTTCAAGTGGTGTGAATCTTGCTGTGTCCAAACTTGAGCAGTGTGTGAATGATATAAATATATGGATGTCTGCAAATTTTCTCAAGTTGAACGCTGATCAAACCGAGGTCATTATGCTTGGTTATAGATCCCAACTGGCCACGATCCATCTTCCGAATGTTAACATCGCGGGTGTTGATATAGCTGTCAAATCTGACCCAGTGAAGAACATTGGAGTTATGTTTGACCCAGGTTTGACAGTGGCTGCTCAAGTTGCAAATATCACCAAGTCCGCCAATTTCCAACTTGTCAATATTGGTAGGGCGAGGAAAATGTTAACCATGGACGCCGCCAAATTAGCTGTTCACACCTTAGTCACATCTAGACTTGATTATTGCAACAGTTTATTAGCAGGTATCAACAACAATCTCCTCAAAAGACTCCAGAACGCACTGCAGCTAGGTTGATCACCAGAAAGCAAAAATACGACCCCATCTCTGACAATCTCATCAACTTGCATTGGTTGCCTGTTAAGCAAAGAATTGACTTTAAGATCATGGTTCTAACAAACAAATCTCTCCACCAACAGGCTCCAGAATATCTTTCTAGCAAGCTCCAAATACAGACTGACCGCAGGCCGTTACGTTCCTCCTCTGCACCATTACTGTTCGAACCTAGAACTCACCATAGAACATTTGCAGACCGTGCTTGTACATGCTACGCACCTCGTCAATGGAACCGGCTGCCGAAACATATCAGAAATGCAAACTCTCATTTTCAAAAGACTCTTGAAATGCCATTTGTTTAATGTTGCCTATGGACTGTAATTTTATTTGGTTTAAGTGTTTATCAGCGCCTTAGTACAATTGTTTGGTTTTAGGCGCTTTATAAATTTCAGTTGTGTTGTATTGTATTGTATCGTATCGTATTGTATTGTATTGTATTGTATTGTATTGTATTGTATTGTATTGTATTGTATTGTATTGTATTGTATTGTATTGTATTGTATTGTATTGTATTGTATCTGCACAATTACAAAGGCAAACTTGCGGTTTTTTTAGTGTATAGGATACAACGTTTTCAATGCCTTAATCTTCAAAGTAGATCTGTGGACATTTTGGGAAAACAGTTACTTTAATTTGGATTATTTCCTCAAAGACCTGGTACCTGTCAATTGCAAATTTGACACGCGACCGGAGGGTTCGTGACGCTGACAAACATCAATTCACAGTATACTATTTCTACCGAATAGTGATTTCAAAGTGTTAGTTTGCATTTAGAAGGCTCAATTCCAAATGTTTTTTCAAGGTTTTAATGTATCAAGGTTAACTATCATAGATTTTAGAGCATTGACGGCATAAATCAAAGTTCTTTATATTATTATATTCGCTGTTACAAAGATCATTTTTAAAGGTGATAATTACAAAATAAAAGTCTGTTTGTTTATTTTGTTAGTTTATTGCAACTTTTTCTAAATCCTTATGATGAGAGGAATGCAGGCTGTATCAAAATGTTTGGTACACATCAGTTTTTGATGTTTATTGACAAGCCTGTTCTTCAATATGCACCATTGGGTCCTTTTGAAATGCCCATTATTTATAGTCTTATGACTTTTCATAACATTCATCTATAAATACGGTAGCTCCTGTGCCCGGCTCCTGTGTTGCATTTGGTGTGGTAGCCTTGTCCAAATCACTGGAAACTGATGGGTACCGATCATTTGGATACACCCTGTACATTCAGAGATACAACAACAGCGATTGTGGGATAGGCTTTTACGACGGGAGTTCATAACAGTTAGTAAGTTTTTTATCATGTTGTTTACTGATGGCTCTGAAAAGAGCCGTTCCCAGAAAACTTCCCCTTGACAACAAAGAACAAGCAGACCTCGCCCATGTGCTGATGCAACTGCAGAGAGTTTGCCACAAAGTAGGTTGCCCCGTACATCCTTGTGTGATTATTAAAATGATTGCCAGCCCTTTGCATACCGATGTTACAAGTGAATAAACATGATTTACATAGAGAATGGTGTTCTTAAGTTGGCCATTTACGTATACTTAGAGCCTACGTAGTTAACATTGACAATTGTGAGTTAGTCGAGGCATTTTATTAAACTTGGCATACAAAAAAAATAGGAGCACTATGGCCAAACGGAACGGGCTCCGACCCGCAATCGGAAGGTTGCGGGTTCGAGCGCTTGCGACGCCGTCGTGGTGTGTCCTTGAGTAAGGCACTTTATCGCGATTACTCCTCTCCACCCAGGTGTATAAATAGGTAACGGCATTCTTTTAAAAATGCTGGGAAGGTAACAGACTCACTGTGGAGGAGGTGTGGTGATCGCCCACAGCAACATTTCACGGCGGAGTCTGGCATAACCGCTAACGAAAGAGAGATGGGCACTCCGTCCTGTAAAATACAGGTTCGACTCCTTTACCTTTACCTTACAAAAAATGACCAAAATTGCACATGGCAAATTATTAAAAATGTATATATTTTTTTTTCATATTTAATAGTCCTCGAAGTAAAATTTACAAATCTAATGATATGTACTTGAAGTGTATGCAGCTGGAGGAAAATCCGAAGATCTTTCATATTGGAAATACACATTTTTTCCCCAAAAGACCAAATTTCTTAGGTCTTTTGAAAAAAAAAGTGTATATCTATAATATAGTCAAAAAGTTTCAAATGATCGTCCGCCTTTCCTCCCAGCTATATACTTTGCGTATATATCATTAGATTTATAAATTTTACTGGAGGACTGTTAAATGTCAAAAATATCAATTTTTAATAATTTGCCATCCAATTTGTATAATACAAATCACGAATTTCAAAAACATATTTGATATCAAAAGGACATTCTTCGGATTCAGAATGCAATTCTATATATCTGATGTACTCTCTGGCCCCACAAAAAAATACAGTGCAAAGGTGGGTGACCGACCCCTTCAGTGACACATATGAGTTAATTAAATGACACATTTAATGGACAAGTCGCTTAAAAAATCCCAATGGGATTGACATTTTAAACGTGCTAAAGGTGGCGATCTCAATTTATGGCATCATGCTGAAAAGGAGGAAACAGAAGTTTGATAACGTGCACTGAGCATTTCAAGAAACACTTTATTATGAGATTGCTAGAGAAACAAAGCACAAATCAAACATTTCAACCGGTCCATTATAATTATGTATTTACACTATTAGATTAGCGTAAGAATACCCATGGATTTCGGATGCTACTAAATGTCGAAATATTGTCACGTGATATAACTAAGCCTGAAACCTGCATCACCGCATTAAGAGGGTACTACACCCATTGCATTTTGTTTTGCATTTTTTGAAAAAATAAGAAAAAAATTGGACAAAATGGTATGCAAAATGAAGGGGCAAATCTTCTCGATCTATTGGTGGCATCGGTATCAATGTAGACTACCCCGTAGTCCATTTGCCCATTGTGCATACTCTGGATATTGTATTTAAGCTTAAAACTCTGATTTAATTAATGTGTGCACAATTGATAGATTTTCACATCTGATCAGTCACCCTACTCCCTCTGTTTGTTAGCTTCCCAAGTGGACTACTGACATTGCCTTGCGGTTAAGATTTTTAACACGGGACTCTATGGAGAGTTAGGCCAATTTCTGGCCTAACTAAAATTGTCCATGATGTAATGCATCTTTAAATGGATCTGCCTTGTGATTGGTCGCCCATACCTCGCTATGGTTTAAATCGTCTGGGCCCGCGCCATTACCATTAACTACACCGTAAACAACTGTCTGTGGTATTTGCGGCGCTTTTGTGTTGACGCGAAAGTTAATCTCTCATCAAACATCTAGCGCGTCCGGCTTAGTACTTGTGGTTAATGGACTGATAGACAAGTATGCTTGACAGTGTGTTTTTAGAGAGCAAAGTCCAGGGGGTAAAGTTCTGCTTACAATTCAAAGTTCATAGTCGAAATTTCGGGTTCGCTATCAATAAACTGGTAGATTCCAAAAGAATTGTTCAGTATTAAAGCGAGCCATTATAATTATGCAAGATATTAAATGTTGCATTCAATTACTTTTATTGTCACTAATCGTCTGATATTTTTAACACTTTATGACCATTTTACTATTGAATACTTTAATTTTAATAAACATCAGTATAATTTTGAGTTCAACGAAATGGGTTCATCATGACTAATAATAACATATTTTTAATAAAATTCGACTATGGCATAGTCTAGTATCAATGTAGCTTACATGCTTTTCAAGGTAGAAGCCAAAAAGAGGTACATCAGTCATGTACCTTCTTTTTGGCTTCTACCTTTAAAAGCATGTAAGCTACATTGATACCGATGCCACCAACAGAACGAGAAGATTTGCATACCACTTTGTCCAATTTTGTTTTCTAATTTCTTCACAAAATGCAAAAAACCGCATAAAAATACAATGGGTGTAGTACCCCCTTAAATCACAAATTCTGCTGAAGATTTGTGAATTTACATACCTTTAAAATTGTGACCAAGTAGTCAGTACACATTGGTTTTTTTTTCTCTCAAGTGTGGCTCCGAAATAATACCTTATAGTTTGGAATTATTAAAGCACGGAAAAGAAACATACGAAAACCCCGTCTGGTCTAAAGGTTTGAGTTTGCGCTGAACGCGGATTCTGCCCATGCCAAACACTATCTAAAAAAGGCTAACTACTCTCAATTATTGAATTGCCATACGGAGAAACGACACATCAAATCGACTGCTGTCCTGATGATTGTTTAAAAAATACTCAGTTTACAAATAACGTTTATCCATTTGATGTCCTTATATAGAATTACAACTTGTACTCAGTATAACGTTACCACTGTGCCAGTAGCTGCATCTACATTTCCTGACTATTCTGGTAATGAAATCTGTGACATCTTTGTTACTGTTCTAAGGTTGCATTCTCATTGATTGGTTTGAATTTGAAATCCTATAGAAATCTGGATCGTAATGATCGTAACGTAAGTAAATGAGACGAATCACAGAGACTGCACATTTGTGACCAAAATGCACATTACTCTAGACAATCAAAATTTCAATTTTTATTTTGAGTTGAAGTTGGTAACCATGGTAAACACCGCCCTCTACCTCATTTTGGTTTGCTAAAAACTTTCAGCCCCCAAGTCTAATTGCGTCCTTATTACTCTAGGTCTAAGGTTAAGTTTCAATGTTTAGGCTACATTGTCAAAAAATCAAAGTTACTCTGAATGTGGGTTAACTCAAAGTGGATTCAACTTCAATAAAAAGAAAAGTTTGTGCCAGCTGCAATGTTACTGCGGTAGAATATAGACGTAACCCCTGGATTGCAAATAACATACACGCGACGGTTGGTGACAGCTAACAGACCAGGGGCGTAGTTAAGCCGGTGGGCATGGTGGATGAAGTCCAGGGGCCCTGAGGGTTCAGGGGCCCCGGTCAAAAGCGAAAATAAAAATAGGGCTGATAAAATGAGGTGTTAAAAGATCCCCGCACTGCTTCTTGTCCATGTGCTCCAGAGGCTCTTGCTACGCCCCTGTAACAGACATCAATTAACAGTATACTATTTCTACGTAATAGTAAACTCAACGATAATTGACGCGTCTTTCGTAAGTCTGTCTAAATCTTTTGTGTGTTGTTTAAACGGGAAACATATTCATCTTTACTTGAATCAAGTACTCTTTCACTAAAAAGTCATTCTAACTCTCGCCAAGGATTACATCAGCTTTAACTACAAGGAAGTGTATTGCCCTGTGGGCTTTGTAATGATAGTTTTGCTTGACAATCGTCAGCCACTCCGTCTACATAATTAAAGTCTCCCGGAATATAATTGCCTTATCCAAACTTCATTACTGTCCGTTGTGTTTTTCTTTTTACTGCTCTTTTACATGGTTGAAGTAAAAGGGAACCTGGAAAGGTGTCTTGAAGGTGGTTAGTGTAAATATTTACTTTTCAATAATGCTTGCTACTTCTAGGTCATTCCAGTTGAAATCCATACATCCCCTATGTAAGAAAATTACTTAATATTTAACGCACGGAGTGTGAATTTCAAATAGGGTTACCTGAAGTTAAAATCTACACCCATGTCTACACCCATGTAAAATCTACACCCATGTTTATGGGGGTTTCAACTGAATAGCTGATCCGGCGAAATCCCACATTGACCTGTTCAGGCTTCAACAGTTAAGGTCGGTTAAGGTTAGCTACTAAATGTATTTTAAACTGTTGCGATTTGGTAGTTCACAGCATCTTGCGAATGGTAGTGAGCTTTGTCAAAAATTGCATTAATCATTCCAGAAATCAAATATCGCAGATATGCTTTTGTAGGTCCTGTGGTTCTTGAGTTATATTTTAATGAGGGCTGACACAATACTTACGTACATATCTCATTAACAAAAATATATCAAGCAAGCTTTCATGTTGTAGAATGAACTTTGTACAAATTACAATCGAAATTCTTTAGAATAATCGTCGGCCCATCCTTTGCGCTTATTGTATTGATATTTTATTTATTATTATCACCTTACCCCAGGATTATTATTAAGTAATAGTGATTTCCGTGATATTTACCTTTTAGCCGAAATCTCATTTTGGCTTATATATATATGCTTCGTGTATATCTGTGATTTCCCAATGTGACGAGAGCACACTCACATTATAACGTCATAGTGACATTACTTGGGGATGTTTGTACTTATTTTGGTATCACTGAATTTGTATCTTTGTCCATGAACCACAAAACTAGAACATTACACAATTTCGTCAAACTTGATATTTAGATTTAGTTGTAAATATTAGAAAGGGAACTTCCACATATTATGCTTTTACACTAAACCTACGGGTGAATACCAACATATCAAGTGCCAATTCAATTCATGGAAACAAAGTAGTATTTTTTGTAATGACGCAGCTCTGTACACTAAAGCGGTTATTGTACCACAAAGATGGACCAAGCTAGGTACTTCAACCGGCTTTAAAGACTGTTAGGATTGATAATAGAACCCCGGCTTTATTTTTATTTTTTAATTCTTTATTTTTCACATTTATTTTTATTTTTTATTTTATTTTTTATTTTTGTTGGTTTTTTTGTTTTTTGACACCGCTGTTCACTCAGTGAGTCACATGTTTTTTAGTTTTTGAGAGGTTTAATTTGTAAAATACCCAAAAATCTTCTTTTTGTGTTCTTTACATTTTTCTTTTTCATTTAACACCACCCAGGTGTCACTTTTTTCCGAAATATTAAATACCAATATGGACTCAATATGAATAGTTTCCCGGAGTGTCACCCTGGGCATATGCCCTTATTTGCAGTGGCGTAGCGTCATAGGGGCACGGGGGCACGTGCCCCCCAATCGATCTGAAATTGTAAAAAATCCCATAGGAAAATGGCCGAAAAACGGCTTGTACCCCCAATCAGACCCAGTGCCCCCCCCGCAATCGGATGACCTACGCCCCTGCGTATTTACCACCAACTGGGGTCATACATTGTTTTTCGGGGTAGGCCTATTTAATTTGAAAACAAGAAGATTAAACCAGTCTTATGAGGAATGTTACCGTGAGTGGAGAAAATATATTATATATTCTTTACTTTTTCTCTTGTTTTGATTTGATACCACCCTGGCTTCATGTTTTGTTGGCATTTCAAGATATGTTTATTCAAAATCAAAGTGTGAGTAACTAAAACACAAACACACATATAGACTAGACCATCTGGGTCCAGTAAAAACACTTACAAAAGCATTCATAACGGTACAAACAACTCAAGGGTCGTAAATATTTTGTTATGACGAGCTACATACTTTTTCCAGTGAGACCAATTTCACTTTAATGTGTCTTACATTGCAATAACTTTTATCGTTACAGTGTGGGTATGTTCAAACATTTTAATCCTGAAGAAAATGCGACAATATGTGAAATATAGCTGACTTTGTTCCCGAAAACTGCTTGCTCACTGCTCCGGTATTAAAGTATAGGATGGTGCTTCAGAATAGCGATTTTTTATTTTCAAAATAAATATCGGCAGGCTAAATCGTTTTCTATTTCACGCATTGGTGTATAATATTTCCATATTTGTCTTTGAATTTCGATCTCATGTCGCCTTACCCATAATTCAGTTCACATCCTGGCATTTTACAGCTGTAACATTGGGTTATTCCAGTTGAAATCCTTACACCCCCTATGAAAGACATGACCTTAATCTTCCACACAAGGAGTGTGAATTTCAAATGGAGCCATCTTTTCAGTATCGTCTGCTCCAAAATGGGTTATTCCAGTTGAAATCCATACACCCCCTATGAAAGACATGGCCTTAATCTTCCACACAGGGAGTGTGAATTCCAAGTGGTGTCATCCATTCAGGTAACATCACTTGAAATTCATACTCCCTGTGTGGGAGATTAAGGTCATGTCTTCCATAGGGGGCGTATGGATTTCAACTGGAATAGCCCATTTTCAAGGTTATCAACACACCAAATACAAAGTCAATAACAAATCATAGATGTTTTCTTTTCAATGTCTTTGACCGCAGCCGCCTTTTATGTTTTATTGTGCTAGCGGTCATGTCAAATCCATGAACAAAGAAAATATTGTTTCTTGTTTTCAACATATTTTTCCCGAATTGAGTGTCATTTTAGGCATCTCGCTTGCCACGTCAAGTCTGGATATTCCTGTGTTATATCCAGTAGCGAAGCCAGCAAGGGGGACAGGGAGCAGAGAGTGCCCCCTGGCAAAAAATAAAAGAGAAAATCTAGAGGGCAAAGCAAAAGTAAAGGGGCAAGGAACCCCTTTTCCACCAAAATTCACCCCGATCATGGGCAAAAATATTGTAAAATACAAAATTTTTATGCGCTACGCGCCCACATTGTCACAATAAAGCCCTTTTCATCCAAATCATGGGCAAAAATAGAGTAAAATACGCGCGCACATCATCCCAGTAAAGCCTTTTGTTAAAGCTCGAAGACATGTACAGTCTCTCTAAAAAACAAAACCGGTATATGCATGTATGACGCAACTGCAATTGTTTTTTCGTCTGTGCCCCAAAATTTTATTCCAATCCCCCACCCGACCAAGAAATCTGGCTACGCCCTTGGTTATCTCGTTATTTCTCTCTCTCTGATTTGACATACATTTGATAATAACAGCAAAAGGTTGCACAAATTCTGAAACTTAGCCACTCACATACCTCAAATATAGCCTCCTTATAGCCACCACTTTAGGTAAATTCATTTCATTATCACCACCATAATGTTAACTCATAGAAAGCACATTTTCTTCCCAAAAGAAATTGGCGTACCCAAGTGAATAACTACCCAGGTGTTATAAGCAAAATACTTTCAGGTTAGCCTTAGCACTTCGTGAAAAAAATATTTCAAACTTTTGTCACTCAAATCAACATCGATATTTAAAATGCTCTCATTATATTTCCAAGAATTGTTGTGCAATGCGAGTAATTATTCAATGACAATCTGCGCTTAAGGCCAAACAATTACCTGATGGGTGTAAAATACCGATTTTCTTTCCAAATCCAATTACCCTGATATAATTTCTTTCATAAGGCCGTATTATATAACGTCTTACAGTTTCAATATACATATTTCAATATAAACAACAAGGAAACTTTTTACATCCTTCCTTTGAGGTGTAACACTAGTATGATTTGTCCACCGAAGGAGAAGAGGTTGTGATACCCACGGTTGTTTGAATGGATCATTTATAAGTTTTTCAAACAAAACATCATGTACAACCAAATTTTAGGCTTAAACAGCTAAAAGTGATGAACTCTATGCCAAATACAAAACTATCAGAAACAAATTAAGTAAAGAACTTAAGTATGCTAAACAAACTTTCTTTGACAATCTCCTTGACAATGATTCTCCTAGCAAACGTTTTTGGAGTTATTGCAAATCCAGGTTAGGTAAATCTCCAATTCCTGATAGCGTTCACCATAACGGCACTTCTGGTACCACTTCGGCTGAGATTGCCAATATTTTTTGTAATTTCTTTTCCGAATGCTTCAATGACTCCAATATTTCTGACATTCCATCTCTCCATTATGACATTTCTTCCTTTATCTCTCTTTGCAGTTGTTCCAGCGATGACATCCACCCCTTAATCTCCAAGCTTAACAACAACTCAGCCGCTGGGATTGATGGAATCACAAGCCTCATGTTGAAACACACCGTGGTTACTGTCCCGCCTATTCTTTCTGATATTTTCAACTTGAGTCTCATAACTGGCCGTATTCCTGATGCATGGAAACTGTCTCGAGTGATCCCTGTTTTCAAGTCTGGGGATCCTCACGCTGCCGCTAACTACAGACCTATCTCTTTGCAACCAATTTGCAGTAAGCTTCTGGAAAAGGTTATTCATAGTCAAGTTTTGCAGCATCTCATCAACAATAATATTCTCACAAACAGACAGTTTGGTTTCTTACCCAAGTCTTCCACCACGGATACACTCTCAACTGCTCTTTATGAATGGTATAATCACCTTGAGGATCGCAAAAGCATCGCCATGGCTCTTTTTGACCTATCCAAAGCCTTTGACCGCGTCCCCCACAGCCCTCTGCTCCATAAACTCAGAGCTGTTGGTATTTCCGGTCCCCGGTCCACTCCTCTCTTGGTTCAGGTCTTACCTGTCCAACAGGTCCCAGTTGGTTGCTATCCGTGGTGTGGACTCACAATCTGTTCCTGTGCTTTCTGGAGTTCCCCAGGGCTCTGTCCTGGGGCCTCTGTTGTTTCTTGTCTATGTTAATGACTTGTGTCTTTCTTCCTTTTCTTTAAACAGTTCTCTTGTTCTTTATGCAGACGATACTACTCTCTTCAAGCCTATCTCTGCTCCTGATGACTTGGTTGATTTCCAATCCGACATTGATTCCATCCATTCTTGGTTCTCCCTTAATCACCTTTCTGTCAATTCCTCCAAAACAAAAGTCATGGTCATTTCCACTAAGAAGGACCCTTTTCCGGATCTCAATCTCACTCTTAACAGCCTGCCTATTGAACGTGTGTCATCTGCGAAATTTCTTGGTGTCTGGCTATCTGACAAGCTTTCCTGGAATCTTCACATTGATAACATATGCAGAAAAGCTCGCAAAATCATCGGCTTCATTCATAGATCTTTCCAATCAGCCCCCTTCAGCATCCGCCGTTCTTTGTACTTGGCCTTGGTTCGCCCCATTCTGGAGTATGGTTGTACTACTTGGCATCCTCTTAACATAACCCTTACCAACCGTCTAGAGTCTACCCAAAGATTCGCCTGTCGTGTCATTCTTCAGTCTTGGAACCTCTCCCATGAG
The DNA here is from genome assembly GCF_039555335.1 of Amphiura filiformis. Taxonomy (NCBI): domain Eukaryota; kingdom Metazoa; phylum Echinodermata; class Ophiuroidea; order Amphilepidida; family Amphiuridae; genus Amphiura; species Amphiura filiformis. The sequence continues at coordinate 24,781,158 of NC_092637.1, forward strand.
GACCTTCTATTGGATTCCGACCTGCCTCTTCTTAGTAAGCGTCGTGATGTTGCTTCTCTGTGTCACTTATTTAAAATCTTTGCCAATCTTTGTTCTTCTCCCAACCCTTTCCAGCCTCATCCCAGACCTGGTCTACGAAACCTCAATTCCCGCGCTGTTCAAGTTCCTTTCCGCCGGCTTTCATTGTCCCAGAGATCATTTTATCCGTTTGCCTCCTCCATCTGGAATTATCTCCCTGAAGCTATTGTCAATGCTTCTTCCCTTCAGGCCTTCAAATTGGCCATCCAGTCCCACCTCCTCTAACCAGTTCGCATAATTTATGTTTTGTTTTATTTTATTCTGTATTGATTATATGTATTTTCTAGTAATGTTTCTGATTTTAATGTAAGGGCAATCCTTCAATTTATTGTGTTATCAATATTGGATCTGCCTGGCCTTGTGCCAAATGTTATAAATTAAATAAATCATGCTAATGTATACAGATGCTATTGAGTCATTCTCAAGTTTAATTTCCCCTCTTTTACAAAATTATTCACTTTTATAGCATTTTTATAGCTTTTTCGGATATAAAATGTATCTATTAATGACAAAATTTGTGGCGCTATTTTGTTAGTGGAAATTACTCTTTCATAGCTGTTTTAATGGCAGTATTAATCACCTAGAAGAAATATGATTTATGATAAATAGCGCCATCTATAGTTTGCATTTAGTTAATATTGAAGCCAATTCTATATACATCAAACAACCGTGTACCCCTCCCGTATCAGATTTTTTCCGGCACATTAAAACGCCACAATTTATCGCCAAATGACTAGAGCTCATTGTGGGTGATACTTTGTACTCATTTTAACCTGAAAACCCTACCAGAAGTAAAAATGGTCCTTGGGGTGAGACATCCATAGCACATGTTATGATTTTCTTTTTTGGCTCTTATGGAAATATTCTAAAATAAATTGATTTCAAATTTGAACAGTGATTGTTATAAAATTTTAATTAGAATAGTGATTTCTTTACATATGTAGCTAAATAATGAATGATTCTATGATTTTTAACCGAAAATTTTTTTTGGTCTATATTTTGTGTACCACAGATATTTTCCATATTTCTTGCGGGCGTACTCACATAATGACGTCATGATGACATAAGATGGAGACTGTTAGTCCTTATTTTGGTATCAATATTTTTGTACCTTTACTTATAGTATATAATTCAGGGAGTTGTAACAACCCCGTCGTTTTACGTGTTACACAAAATGCTTCCTATAGATGATGGTTAATACCAGTGGCGGCGTCAGGATTTTTTCGGGGGGCTTTGGGAGGACAAAGTGACTTTCAGGGGGAGCAAGATCAACACATTTTGCACAAAATTGCTGCAAAAATGGACATTTTCGTAAATTTTGGGTTGTTATATGGGGAAACTGGGGGAGGGGGCAAAAGTTCTGGCTGGGGGATTTGACCCTATGCCCCCTGGGGCCGTCACTGGCTAATACAAAAAGAGAAACATCGCCGGAGAGTAAGGGAGCGTTGCGTTTTAGACCCGATAGAGCTGCCCTGGACGACCCTGGACGAAACAAGCTTATCTACCCGATGAAATATAAAGACATGGACGGAGAAGCATGACCCCGTGCATTCAAACAGCAATTTGTGGTGGCCAATTTCATGTGCTTTGATCAAGTCGTCAATTAGTTTGGTCACCGATTATATTGATCGTAACTGGACTAGAATGTATTACCTATTATAACAATTGCATTTTTACCAGATCGATTCTCACGCGGGCAGTCGTAACGCACATCTCAATTATCTGATTTATGCATGTGACCTTTTCATTCTTCATTGGTTCCAAGGGACGATGGTTTAAAAAACACGGCCCGATTATATTCGTCTAGCTTGATCATCTGACCCGCAAACACTTGCGGGTGGAATTCACAAGTGTCCCTAATATAAAACTGACAGCAGCTGTAATTGTGTAGGTACCGCAGTTTTACCTTTTTGTTCTCCTGATAATTTTTCAAAGTGTCAGATTGGTGAACCCTTTCTCCTGTCGTGACTTTAAAACTTTAATATGTTCGTGACAAATATAATACATTTACACACAGGGCTTGTTGAGCATTAATTCCTATGATTACCCAAAAAACCTATTTTGATCTGGCTCTGTATAAATTAAAAGCTATAAAAAACATAACAAGCGAGTAGGCTCCTTAACCAACGCCCTTACGTGGAATCCATTAGCCTTTCAGATATTTTGTTTCTTGCAGGCAACAGGTGCAGTAAAGTCTGCATCTGACCGGTTGTTATGTATGGCAATGGAACATTTTGATAAATAAAATGAATTTATGTCTTTTGCCCGAGTAACCTGAATGACGAAATATTTTTTGTCGTAATAATTTGAAACACGATATTATATAATAATATAAACCTATATTCTTGCACTTTACAGTAGTTAAAATTGTTTACAAATTGTTTAAAATTTGATACTCTTTTGAAGCGGCATGAACATAAATGCAGAAGACATACCAAGCCTTGACAAAAAGGACATAATGAGCGGTAAAATAATCTTTAATAAAATGATCGAATAGAAACTTTGCAGGTGAATGCAACTCTATGCTAGAGGACACCCACTGGATTTTACTACTAATCCAATAAATCGGGGATAAATTTTCAGTCAGGGTTGAGGAAAAGTGTTCACAATGTTTCGTTCACCTGCTTCTTTAATACCCATAGGCTAAGAACATTATGTTCCATTGAGGAATGTTCGCATTAGGTGGAAAAATATTTTGAAGAACTTGTTTGAACTTGTTTAATTGGATGTGCCTTTTGTGTGTTTTTGTATAATCTAGGCACTTCAATCCATGTATGGTTTCGGATTTTGGATATTAGCCTTATTTGCTTATTTTCTGAATTGACAAGAAAAGATAAATATTTGACTTAAGTAAAGGTAAAGGAGTCCAACCTGTGTAGCTCTGTATTGCACTCGACAATTTCGGCGCCCGGGAATTTTGAATATCGCGTGTTGAGAGACGGATGTTTTTATTCGTTTTTATGGTCACTATGAGTTTGTTTTAAATAAAACCACGTGATTCATGCTTGATAATTATTTTTCTTACATATACGGCATAATGTTGTGATTGCCTGACACTGCCTTTAAAGGATGGGAAAGAAGGCAAAAATGACGTTTCAATTAGGTGTAAATCATAATTTGATATGTAGCCTTTATTGCACACTGTGTGTTCTCATTCATATTACAGACGCATCGTGGTCAAAAATTGAAAGTGGCTGATAGTAAAAAAATAATCCTCATCAGGATAAAACTGTTCACTTCATTTTTCACACCAGGTCACTATTGACTATAGTATTTATAAAAACTTGGCTTCTTTACCTTAGTGCACTTTTTGAACTCACCCTGTAATATATCTTTTCTCCATGCAGTAAGGGGCTGTGCAATAATTATGAGTCCCCCGGGAGGTAAAATTTCCAAACGGCTCGCCAAAATCGCTTGCCCCCCCCCCCCACTCGGCCCACCAAAAATCGCCTGCCCCCCCCCCCTCTCTCGGCCCACCAAAAATTCTCCCCCCCTTGAACATGCCAAATTTTTGGGATCCCAAATTTCCAACCTTAAATGGTCTAGATGTATGTTACGAGCGCAGCGAGCAGGAGAATTTGCATATTTAAGCGGTTCCGTAGTGTTTTCCTAAGCCTTTTAGAGCGTTTTATTAAAAAGGCGCCCCCATGAATGTGTGCCAAAAATCGCTTGCCCCCCCCCCCCTCGGCTTGCCAAAATTGCTTGCCCTCCCTTTCGGCTCGCCAAAATTTCTTGCCCCCCCACATTTTAACCTCCCCCAGGGCTCATAATTATTGCACAGCCTCTAAATCACTAAAAACATATTGTTCTTTTTTAGACACTCTGTATCAAACATGTTGCTTAGTAAATTGAAGAACTAAACCCTTGGGACTAAACAGCACTATATTAAACAATGTTACAGTTGACAAGTAATGCAAATTGCAATGCCCTTGTATCATACACATCATGTATCACAATCTCTCTGCACCAATCAAGCGACGTAACATTACCCTAGAGAATGGCTCCAATGTTACGACAGCTGTAGCTACTCACAATATCCATTATCTATTTGCCTTTTTATTTCAAACTAAAAATGTGGAGCTTGTTTACAGTAGCTATATACGGAAAGATTATACTGCAATCGTCATTGATTTCGCAGTACTTATATGCCTAATAATGTATACGCTAGCTTGCTATTGGTGTGTTAATAGTGAGCCAGCTTATCTCGTTTGGCATGTTTGGTAAACAATTTTTAAGAAAGCTTTAAGGTAAGGCTTGCCAGGTGAAAGTGATTTTTGTAAATACTGGTCAGAAAATGTTCATATTCGGTCACAATGTGGGACAACATAATAGAATTGAAAAAAATGTGTAAAATCAGTGATGCGTGACGGTTGCCATGGAAACGGCGGCCATTTTGGATTTTTCAAATATTACGCTTGCGCGCAGTTTTATAGTAACTTCCTGAAGTCCAATTTCCATGAACTTAGTTATTCAGACTAAATCAGTCTAACAAGCAATGAAGAGATTTTGCAAGAAAAGTGTTGCTAATTACCTTAACGAGCTCGTGAATTTTGAAATGTGATGTTTTCCCGCCAAAATTTAAAGAAAATTATCCATATTTAACGATATGAACAATTTTTCAAAAAAGTCTCTTCATTGTTTGTTGTAATGAATTATTGTGAATAACTGTGCCAAATTTTATCAAGATCTGATGACTAGAAGTATTTCAAAAACTGCGCGCAAGGGTCAAAAAGCCGAAACTTAGCATTTTGCGTAATTTGCACTTAAAGTCTAGAAACACTGAATTTTTAAAATTTGGTAAAACTATTCAACTTATCAGATGTGAAAGTGTCAAATAACTTGTAAGCGTTGTTAATACCTGCAAACTAGTCAACATTTTCGACAAAATGTACCATTAAATAACTTAATTCTACAAAAATGTTAAAAATTGCCCCGCAAAACAATAAAATACATAAGAATTTTAACGCATGTTAAAGTATAGGAAAACTGACTTTTTCGTCGAATTTCGCGTGCACGAATTTCACTTACTTGGGCGCCATTTCTAAATTTAGGGTTTTAAATTCGGGTTCCCCAAAATCTTGCATGTGTAAGGGGGGCAAAGAATTTTTGGCACGTCAAAAGGAGGGGCAAAGAATTTTGGGCACGTCAAAATTCACCACCCGAGGTACACATAATTATGCACAGCCCCAGGGTAATATAACAACTATCTCTCGACAGTTGAACTTGCTACAGGGCGTCCGAGAAAAAAAATAACATTTTATTATCATGCAAACTTTAAGAAGGTGAACCTCATTCCGCAGATTGTGTTTCAAACATTCCGATAATCATTATAACTTTCGTCGTGTAACATCAATTAAATTTATGATCACCTCTGTTAAAGACCTGGGCGCTCATTTCATCTTCGGGAACAATCGATATATCTTTTCCTCGGGCAGTAAATCACTCAAGTATGTTCTTTCTGAGACACCATGTAGCAAACATCTTGAATCACAAATTGACGAGCTAAACCCTCAGGAATAAACCGTCCTATGTTAGACACTGTTTTTTTCACAAATCAAGCCACATAACATTACCTTAGAGAATGGCTTCAATGTTACGACAGGTGCAGCTACTCACAATATCCATTATATAATTGTCTTTTTATTCTAAACAAAACATGGTTCTTTCCTGTTCATGTATAATAAGCCTGGTGCATTAGTGTTTGGGATCAATTGTACCACTATTTTTTTTATTCCAAAAAACAAAACAAAAAATATTTTTTCACAAAATAGTTTTCAAAATACTCTGAGTGGTAAAGAGCGGTATTGTATTCACTTATGATCGCATACATATATTCGCCGTAGAAGTGACGTAATTAATCGTATTAACTACCATAGCAATTTTAGGAATACAATTTTAAATATATCGTCCTGCACTACAACATTCACGCGGTACCTATGCATTGAACCACAGATGTCAAAGAAAGGCTGATCACTTGCACCTGTAAGATTATTATCTTTGAAAAGAGCGGTATTCAATCGATGTTTGCTGACATACACAGGTGATTAGTGCAATCTGCTTGTAGTGCAGGGCGATCTAATCAAAAATTGTATTCCTCTGTTGCTATTGTAGTTACGGCAAATAGGCATGACAGGTGATGAGTACAGCCTACTTATAGTGCAGGGCAAAATGTTCAAATATTGTTTGACCCGTCGCTATGGTAATCAATCCTGTTACATCACTACTTTTACGGCGAATATATTAAATAACGAAGACACTGTAACATCGTATATTCTACGTCGAATACCCCGGGGTCGAATATCCGAAGCAGGTAAGGCCCTTAATGCAAAGGGCGAAAAGCAGTGTTTTCAAAATAATTGTATGTTTATGACTCCCAATCAGTTAGGACGCGGGACTACCGATTGTTATTGTTCTGCAAGGCTCACTCAGTCATTTAATAAGGCAATACAAACGATCGAATTTGGTATTCAAGTGAACAAAATTTTGAGTTACACCTTTTCAGTGTAAACATTTTTTTCTCGGCCAAATGAAAAGCAATAATTTTCATTTTTTCAGTAAATGTCAGGAAAAACTGTAATGCTTGATACTATATTTTTTTTCAAATCTTAGTGTTAAACTTAGTCGTGAAATTCAGTCATTTAGTGTAAGATTTTCGATTTTGATAGGCTTCAACTCTGCCCGCGAGCCTTTTTTTGGATCAATATTTCAAAGTAATATAGTTCGCTAAAGAAGGATTTTTCCCAACTTTCTAACGCACATCACCGTGAGCGATATATCATAGTTTTGTCAGAATTTCCGTTTTGATTCCATAATTTTTGACTACCAGCTGAAAAATTTTCAAATCCACGCGTGAAATCTTAGGCTAATACTAGCATTGTGGATCGATATCTCTGGGTGCCCGGCCTGGATACAGTGTTGTCAGAACTTCAATATAGCAAAGAAATTACCTAGTGTTTCAATTGTCATGAAGGTGACTGGGTATAGTGCCTTTTGTTTGTGTTTGTTTGAAATTGCTTAAACCCACCGAAAGTCATAATGAAGCAGCCAAAACAATACAAAGTTAAGCATGGAAGTTTATAACAACCTATTATAATGACCTAAAGGAAAAATCATTTATGGCAACAATGAGCCTTGCATTGTAAGTCATGGTTAAAATGTGTTGAGTACCCACCCCACCCCCATAGGCCTACATAATATTACATACCGGTACCTTATAATATTTATATAGCACGGCTATAGCTATAGCCTACATTTAGAAAGTAGGTCCTATAGCGCTAAATTATGACAAATAGGCCTACACAAACCCGAACGCAAGTCTGAAGGGTGTAATGAAAATGCCAACCCGCGATGGGGGGGTCATTCAAAATTCACCTGGAGATAGGAGGGACAGAAAATTAAAATCCCTCTAATAACACGCGAATTTTTCTAGGTTTGGACAGTGGATTTTCCCAAGGACCTCATCCTAGGTAAATAAACAAACAAACAAACAGACAAAATGGTTTTCATAATCATGGAATCCATAGCCCCTATAAATTGAAATTGCAGGCTATCACGGGAGCAAATTCCAAAAATTCACCTCATTTACCAGAATTGGGGATTTGGGCTACCAAATCGCTGGTCAGGCAATCCTGGTTTTCAATGGAAAAGGGACCTGGTTGACAACAATTGAAATATCGATTATTTCTGCTGGTTGTTCTCGAGATAAAGTACTGAGTTTGACATTTTCGGAGCACGAAGGGAAAAAGGGTAAAATAAAAACGGAAATTCTGACAAAACTATAATATATAGACCCACACGATGTGCGTTACAGAGGTGGGAAATATCTTTCTTTAGCAAACTATATTAGTTTGAGACGCTAAAAAATGAATTCTGTAAAAAGCTCACGGGCGAACTAAAGGCCTATAAAAATCAAAAATATCACACTAAAAGACAAAATATGATGCTTGAATTTTAACACCAGGATTTTAAAAAATGTATATCCAAGCACTATGTCTTTAACTGACATTACTGAAGAAAAAAAAAATATTGCTTTATATTTGACCGAGAAAATAAATTTCATAGCAAAAAGGTGTATCTCTGAATTGTGCTGATTTTAACATGTATCGATCGACTTTTAGCGCGACTATGCATTTCTAAAGAATTGGTAGTCCCGCGTCCTAACTGCAATGTTATTACTATTTGTTACATGTTCAGAGGTACATTGCCCATAAAAGCAATTAAGCATCTTCGTCATATCATAACACCTCTATTCACATCTCTGAATGATTTATTAGCGGAAACCAACATTAGTATAAAATTGCCTACATTATACTGTTATTGCATCCGACAGAAATAATTTATGGTCTTTAATGCATAGGGTGAAAAGACTGTGCTTTTAATAAATTGTTTGTTTATGACTCCAATGTTATTACTATTTGTTACACTGCCCAATAAAGGAATTATATTGAGTAGCACATGCACAAACCATTAATTTAAAGCAAAATAACGACATATTTTGTGCCAAGTTTAGATACCGTGTTTGATTTATTAGCGGAAGAAAACAAAAACAGTACAATAAAAAGTTAATTGCCTACAGAAATCGGTCAGATTAAAGTAGTAATTTTAAAAATCAATGGAAAAGGAAACAAGACAAAACAAGCTAGAAGTAGCTTTTTACTGTGAAGGATCCGGGCACAACGGGGCCACAGAACATTTAATTTCTACAAATGGGATAATTAAAGCAATATAAAATGACTTTTCTAGATTTATTGCACATGGCAATATCTTAATGAGCTTATACACAATAACCTATATAGATATATCTGGTCGATTGACATCTATCCTTATGCTTCCAAGTGTTTTACTTTTTACATGGTATACACATGACTTCAATCACCTCGGTCATATTTTTCCAAATTATCGCTAAAATATTATTCTGCGACATATCGTCAGCCTGCTACGCTAATTGCCCAAGTCATTCTTGTGGAATACATCTTTTTTGATGTATTCCACAAGCTAATGAAGAATGCAGCTGGAAATTTGATTAATTAGGGGTTTATTTTCAGTGCAGTAGTTGTAGTCCTTGCCCCTATAATATACATATCTTACTTGTCACCAATGTGCTTTAGTTTTTGAGAAAAGTGCAAAAATAGGCACAAATTGGCCAGGGGTGTAGTACCACCTTAAGGAGTAAGAACACGCTCTATACACTGTAATTTGACATTATTACAGCATTTAGTACTAGTGAAACAGAAAGAAAGATTGCTTTAAAGTTTTAACAAATATCGCCTGTAAACTTGACACTTAATGTATTAAAATACATTTGTGCGTAGTTGCAAACACGGCGTGTTTAAAAATAAATAAAAATCTGACTTTTTCTTTTACACTAGCTTCCCCTTTCGGCACTCCTGATTCGCCTATTCTGCTAAATGCACGATATCCACTGGTTGCTTGTTCTTGTTAAAAAATCCTGATGTCGATGAATTGTGCCGGGAATTTTGTTTCTAATCGCACACATATTGAATTCGACAAATCGTCATATTTCATTTTTCCTAGTACTCTCTTGATATTAATTAGCTGTTTTCTTCTTGCCGTCCTTTACATGCATGTAAGCATCCTCATGTTTCTTAACTTTTTTTAATTCTTTTTTGATTCTGTAATACCAACGCCTTTGAGATTCCAGTGGCAAAGCCAGTGGCAACTGCCGTACGTTCGGCGATCTCCCCAAAAATGTCAGCTCGTGTGCATTCAGGATTTTCGCGTCTAAATTTTACAGTGAGACATAAATTGTCTTTCTCACGTTTCAAGAATGCCAACCCTTTCAATCGTTTACGGCTTGATAATTGGAGAAGTTCTCCATTTGAATAACTTTATTTAAGTAAGCTTATACTAAATTTGTTTGTTTACGGAAGTTATTGACAGCACCGTAAGTACTTTGTTTATTACTTTTTTTGTCGTTAACGTCCAAATGAGGAGCCGCATTACCTTTTACATCATTCATAAAACGTCGCAAACGTCCACAATTATGTGACAAAAGTCAATGGTTCTTTCAGGGTCGATGCTGTGTAATATTTTTTCATTTTTTATTCTTCCAAATTGCCATAAACAACCTCTTCTCATGCGAATAGCGTATTATTAGTATAGTATAAAATACTTCGATGCCTTGCAAAGGAGTTTTTTCAGGTAAATGACACCACTCTCTCGAGCAAGCGAATCGGACCATAGACGGACGCTCTATCCATTATAGGCTACAAGCTCCCACTGATGAAAGGTGGTTAAAACTGGGTCTAATGTAAGCAGTCGAGGTATACAATGGGGCACAAGAACAAATAAACACAATAGGGAAGGATTGCTCGCAACAAGTGGAAACTGAATATAAAAAGAAAGAATGAACAATTTACCAACCCAAAGTATTACAATTAAAGAGGAACAAACGTTGGCCTGGTCAACTGGCCAGTTGGTAGGTGACCTTGTCCTTATAGATCACACTCCTGTATACTTGTGTACATGTCTGGACTTAGGTGGTGTCTGGACTGACATGCCCTGGGCCACATAACTCAATTATGTAGTTCATTATTCCAGATGTGCTTGTTCCTCTTTAAACAAGACAACAAATTAACTTGTCTTGTTTGATTGCCCATCCACCACAAACTGGTCGTAAAGTCAGCATTTTCCATTTTGAGATAAAATCAAAAACAGTAATTGGATTTCTATGTTGAATATACTAGGAATTTGACCTTTGATGAACTATCACTTCCAGATGTCCGATGAAGCTGGTTGAGGTGTCATTTTGAAGCTGAAAGTGAATTATTTCGAAATCTGCAATAAAAAAGAAAATGATCTAGAGCCGAATTTACTACCACTTCGTGGTGGGTGGTCACATTTAGTTGCCCGCATCGCATATCTTTTGGAATACATTTATGTCATGTATATTGCTTTATATGGGTAGACGTATTTTGAGTAAACGTTAAGAAAAGACTTCAAATTGTTGTTATGAAGTAATTTCCTAGAAAATTATATACATATCACATTTTCCATCTTAAATATGGCGTCAAAGTCATAGATCTCTTTGTGAAACGCGTTATTCCATATTTGCTTCCGATCGTGCCGTGATCGCATTAGAGATATTTACATTGTGTAAAATAGGCATTAGAGATATGCGATAGTATGTACAATTCAGTTTGGTTGATCTTCCGAATACGAAGCAGATAAGACAACGTTCAGGAATACTTACATGAGTCGTGAGGTATTATGATATATAGTATTTCCCAAAATGTCCTTTAATGTTAGTCAACCAAGTATTTGATGATTTGATTATGTGAAACGCATTATACTTAAATTCGTTTTTATTTATATAAACCTCTTATAAATATAGTCAATATCAAAATGGTAAAATATGATATGATCCTATTCATAAGGTTATACTTTGCTTTAAAATATCATATACGAATTAAGTCGATTTTGACAGCAAATGCGACGGCAAATTATTATGATAATTATTGTGCGGTATGTACTTTCAGCATTTACGAGACGATTTCTTTCAAGGAGGAGGAGGGCACATATCATATTTCGTTCGCGCCAGCATCACTATTATAAATTGGCATTGAGTGAACACCACTTCTCCTATCATCTTACTTTCCCAGCATATTCCTTGTGCTCGCAGTACCCAAATTATGCATTTGTGTTGGGAGGAGTAATATCGTCTTTTCAGTGTCTGCGTCGCAATCAGGATTGAGCCCACAGATATCAGAAGTCGAACTATACTACAACTTTAATATTCCTTCGTCTGCTGAAATAGAAAGGAAAACGAAAGGTCATTGAAATGTTATGCAACAACGGCACAAACATGATGAATTTTGATACCCGGTGATTGAAACTATAAAACAATTACACGAAAGAGCAAAGAAATGGTTTGAAGCAGCATAAGAATCGTTACTAGCGGTTGCAGTAGCGACAGAGTGTGTTTGACACCCTCTTCACAACTTTGTAGTCGGCAAACATAGTTAGTGTAGTCAGCAAAACTATGCCCTCAACAGCAAATTACAATGCGTCGTAGAAATGGGAAATATCCCTGAACGCATGAGACGTTGTATTTATTGCAATCATTTGCTTAAAAGAAATTACTATTGAACATCATTGTCTCCACCTCCTCCCCCCCCCTATTCCTCTTTTCGCTTCTAAAATTTTAAGCGTATACTGAGTGGCGTAGTGATTTTGGTCATTTATATGAAATTTGGCCACGGTTATCACGTTCTTAAAATACACCAAGTAAGAAAGCTCAACTTTACTTACTTAATTAAGTGACCTCGTATGTTCACAATTCCGGAAGAATTCAACATCCTCCGTTTCACAAACGATCAACATCCGCTTACAAACACACAGTTTACAGTGAACAGTCGTCTTAAGGCATTTAAATAAAGGCACTTAATTTAATGCCTACGTGACCAGATGGGAGCTGACATTACAGCGTCTACAGGATGTCTTGAAAAGTGACCTTTGGCACAGCGGGTGGTCTTCCTGTGTATTTCAATTGGAAACGCGGGATGCATGTCCAAATTTTCTAGCAAATTTGTCTTTTTTTTTCAACTTTGTAGTAATATTGTAAGAGTTTCCGTCGATTACTTTTTTTTTCGTCGACCGAAACTTTCAAAATTTAGTTCTTGAAAACATACTAAAAAAACAGAATCCCCGTATGTATAATTAAGTTGCAATTTTGATGATATTTGTATGAAAAATTTTTATCTCTAGCACATCTACTGATCACTTGGTGGGCTTGGTATGGCGGCGCCCATGGGTCACGTGGGCATTAAATTTAGTGCCTTTTATTTAATACCCTATGGTAACTGGTGAAAAGGAAGGATCCGCGCAAAATTGTATATTATATAAGGCTTATTTACTGGAGCCCACTATTTAGATACACGTTTTGCAATTTACATTTGTAACTACATGAGGTTTTCCCGCCCATCAACGAAATTTTACACTTGTATATTTTACTGAGTTTGTCTTAATACATCTGTAACATATATCTTTAAAATAAACAGAACCTTTCAGATCCCATATAAAAACAAAGCTTATTTACTTTATTCTGTTATGTTTCCATATTGGTATTTCGTTTCTTTATTCTATCATGTGTCCATATGGTATTTCGTTTTTCATTTCATACTCTCAATACAGCTATCTAATGCAACATTTATATTCCACTGAGTACGTCTGGAATCTTTTTAATAGCCTATATCTCCAACTTGAGTGAGGAGAAATAGCTCTTAATGCGCTAACATGCCTAAGGTGTAGAATTGGAGTATACCACTCGTAAATCAACAGCTTCTTCCTGCTTTATTCAATAATGCATACTTATTCACGCCAATGTTGCAACTGTTTCTTTATATTCTCTCACGACACTTACGTGTCCATACATCGTTTATATAGTTTATTACATACTCAAGCATGCTTACACTTGCACGAAAGAGCGATAAATCTGCTGCGCTAGATTTTTATAAATATTTTTATAAAATTGGCACTGACCATTTTATACCAGTATCAGACATCATGTACAAGGTAATTTACATTGCATAAATACCAATGATATCTTTTCAAGGTACAACGTTTACTTTGGTTATATATGTACATATGCCTTCTTGTATCATACCATGAAGATGTGCGAAATTGTGTCCATCATACTAAAGACCATTTCCACAGTGATTTCGTTTTTTAATTTAAAATTAAATCCTAATAAATGCCAAGCTATCTACATCTGTTACATGAGAAATCCACCTCCCCGCACTGAGCTTAAAATTGGTAACACTTCTCTGGAGTATGTTCAACATGCCAAAGTTCTTGGTATTTACATCCAGGCGGATCTCAAATGGGATACTCAAGTTAATCATATATGCAAAAATGCCAACAAAATATTGTTTATTCTTAGTAAGTTAAAACGTTTTGGTTTCAACACCACTGAATTGATCACCATTTATTCTCCTGGAATATGCCGATGTGATCTGGTATTCTTCTCTTACTGTTAAACATGCCTTGATGATTGAACGTATCCAGAAGAGGGCCTGCAAGATTATATTAGGTCATAACAAGTTCAAGGACCCCCTTTCCACTAGGAGGGAAAGTCATTGCCTTACATTTGCTCAGTCGCTTCCATCCTGTGAACGCACTAGCAAGCTTCTCCCTCGTAGAAGGAAGGAGGTCCATGGTAGGAGTCTCAGGAATGATGATGAGTTTTCCAGGCTGACAATGCGCACTGAAAGATTCGCCAACAGCCCGGTGCCCTACTATATCCATCTTCTCAATAAGTAGGTTGGCTCGCCGCTGGCTTCCATCTTTTCTTCTTTTTCCTGAGACTCCATCCAAAGTTGTTGTTTTTTGGTTGCTCACATTTTGATATGTCTCATCTTGGTCTGTTTTTGTATAATCTTGTATTTTTGTATATTTATATTTATTTTTTGTTATTTTGTAATACGGTACTCAATTCAGCCTTTGGCTGCGACGTATTTGTTTAATAAAACCTAAACCTAAACCTAAACCATTTATCAAAGCGATTTACATTTATTCATATTTATTAAAATATGTCATTTGCCATGCAATGCCCAAGGCATGCTCATACCTTTGCGCGGCGCTCAATGGACAATATTCCTAATAGCTCCCCATTTCACCCATGTATAGAGAGGGGCAAGCGAGGTAAAGCGCCTAGCCCAAGTGCACAACACGATGGCACCGCAGGAGCTCGAACTCGCAACCCTCCGATTGCTAGGTAGAGCCCGTGCTGCTGCGCCACCGTGCCCCTAATGTCCATAGTACGATAGAAAGTGACATCTGCCAATCGACGCACCGATACCGCTACAGGACTAAGCTAAATATGGGGCCTTTCGTAGATGCACAACACCCCTTACCGTTAAATGCTTTATGGTTGTAAGTGTAGTTATTGTTTTAACTTTTGTCTTAACAGAAAGAGCTACGGGTCTCCCCATCATAGTGATACCAAATTTAGTGTAATCGTCTTGCTCTATGAAAAAGGATGTTCATCCAGGACCAATTACTAGTAATTAGCCCCTTTGGCCAAATTTCAAAAACAGTCAGTTGGTAGGACCTTATATTGTGTAGTAGGCGTAACTCAAATATGCCTGCATCCCATTCATAACATTAATACAATAAAATAAACTTCTTGTATCATGATAAACTCGATAGTTGGTCTCAATTGAACTTACGATTCTGCTAGTTATAACTGCAAGTTGCTGCCAACAAATTATGCAGTACATATGTTTACATTAATTATGTTTGCAACTATCTTGAATATGGTGGTCCTTTCCAAAGCAAAGAGCAGTGACCAGCATGGCAAATATTTCTGATTGGCTCCCTCCGCTTTGGAGGGAAATTTTAAAAGTTAGCACTGACTAGTATAAGGAGGCGATGTAATATTTACAGTATTTATACGTTTGAAGATATGATACATTATGTCAAGTGGCAATGCAATTCATGGAAACAAAGTAATGCTTTTCTGTAATGACGCCGTTCTATAATACACTAAAGCGGTTGTTGCACCGTACAGCTGGACCACATTTTATTGTTTGCTCTATCTCAACGGTATACATCGGTCACGGTTCGAATCGTTCTGACTTCTGATTTTTTCTCTCTTCAAATAACAAAATGCCAGGATTTGAAAAACAATTCTAAACACACCTAGATGTAGAGCTCTTACATTTAATTTCAGATCATTTGCATGGTACCATCTACAGAGAAGGGTTGCAATATGATAGCAGTGGTTTTAAGGCACGAGTTTGCATTTAAATGGCCGAATGTCTAAAGTGTTTGTGAAGGATCTCCCTGAATATAAATGCTTAGATTTCAAGTCTACATAAATATTTAAACAAGAATTGTTGTGCAATGCGAGTAATTATGTAATGACAATCTGCGCTTAAGGCCAAACAATTACCTGATGGGTATAAAATACAGATTTTATTTCCAAATCCAATTACCTTGGTATCTTTCCTTTCATAAGACCGCATTTTATAACGCCTTTCAGTTCCAACATTTTTCAATTTGATGAAAATGATAAGGCCTGGAGAATAATTAAACAAGGGCAGCAGTGTAGAGTTACAACAGGCAACTCCTTGAAACTTATCTTAGCCAGTAGTGGTACAAAAGTTGTCATAATTGTGTAAAGTTTTCAAACTTTGCAGTTCTTGTGTTTTGGAAAGACGAAAATACGCCAAAGGCGGTAGTGAAAGCCAATAGTGCTTAATTGTCTTGTCAACTCAAAGAAGTGACGGACTGAAATATCTCTATCAACGAACTGTGGTATTTTTGCTGGACCAACAAGACTGACTGCCAAGTGCAGCTTGCTCAAGTGTTCTCAGAGAGAGGATTTTACGGTCAACATAGAAGACCAATTGGAAAACACTAGCACAGCAGCAGCTAGAATAGTGAAAACATGATCTTCAGGACAATCCCAAATTTTGATAAATAAATTATTTCGTGGCGATTAAAACCTGAATGACGAGGAATATTTTTTTTTCAGAATTAGAAACAC
Source organism: Amphiura filiformis (assembly GCF_039555335.1). Classification (NCBI taxonomy): domain Eukaryota; kingdom Metazoa; phylum Echinodermata; class Ophiuroidea; order Amphilepidida; family Amphiuridae; genus Amphiura; species Amphiura filiformis. The sequence goes on from NC_092637.1 coordinate 24,797,746, forward strand.
TATTTTATACCATAGATATAATAATGAACCCATAATATTCTTGCACATTACTGTAGTTGCAAATATTAACAAGTTGTTTATAATGTCATACGACTTTGAATCGGAATTTGCAGAAATTTACAAGACGTATCACGTTATTACCAATGATAAAAGGGAAACAAATCTCATTAAAATGTTCGAATAGGAGCGGGGAATTAATCTTATTAAAATGATCGAAGACGACCTTGGCAGGTGAATGCAATTCTATGCAATAGGATATTGACTGGATTTTTACTACTGATCCAATAAATCCGGGATATATTTTTAGTAGATGTTGAAGAAAGGTGTTCAAATTAATGTTTGGTTCACCTGGATCTTACCCTTGGGCTGAAACATTAATTGTTACATGAGAAATGTTCGGATTGAGTTTAATCATTACTACTTGTGCTATTCACTCAACAACATCTTTGACCAACTCATCACGCCCTCTATAGAGGTTCATGTTGCCTATAAAAGGAAGCAGTCAGATGTGATGGGTTGCCAGTCTGAAGAAACCACTAGTGTAGTGGTGAAACGTCACTAAAAATGTGAGTTTAACATCTTCATTTTTCTTGGATTTGCATAAAACGAACTATGTTAACAGTGAAATCTGACAATCCAAATGAACTTGTTCAAAGATTTTACCTAGAAGATTGACGAACTAATCTTACGGGACTAAAACGTCCTATGTTAAACACTGTTACAGCTGACAACTAATGCAAATTATAATGGCCCTTATTCACGTCGTGCACATCAAGTTTCATAGTCTTTTTTTACAAAACAAGCGACCTAACATTACCCTAGAGAATGGCTGCAATGTTACGACAGGTGCAGCTACTCACAATATCCAAACTAAACATGAGAACCAAGTTTGTTTCCTGATAAGCTGCGTGCATTCGTTCGTGGAATCAATTGTACCACGGTCATTTGTTTTATTCCAGAAATTCAGAAAACATACATTTTCCTGCAAAAAAAGTGTTCAAATAGTGTGAAGAGTGTACACCTGTAAATAAGAATCTCCTATACCCTTTGGAGGGAAAACCATGTATCAAACATTTTACCTAGACGATTGACGATCTAATCTCACGGGAATAAACTGTTCTATGTGAGACACTGTTAAAGCTGACAACTAATCCAAGTTTCATAGTATTTTTTCACAAATCAAGCGACGTAACATTACCCTAGAGAAACTTAAGGCGTGAGATTTTCTAAAATAGCCAATATACTTTGCACCTGAAAATAAAATTGCACACACAAAAACGTGACATTGCGTGATTCGAGCACTTAGTCACTTAGTCTTTTCTGTCCTCTTGCCTTTTGGATATGGACACGACAAGGCATCCTCATCATGTTTACAAGTTCAATAGTGGTCAAGTATGCTACGGATATCTTGATCTCGTTTGGCTGCTTCGCAATAAGAAAGCCTTAAGTAAGATATTACATTTACCATTCACAGCCAGTTACGAAAACACATAATGTAACAAACGGACTTGCATTTGCTGTTGAATAAAAAACCTGTACAACATCGGACACCCTTGAAATGGTAAGAATTTATAATTAATGGTCAGGGGGTTAGCTTGCAACCGCTGAATTTCATTGGTCCCTGCATGTCGTCTATCACATGGTAGACGGCAGCGGTCGCTTCGTCGCCTAACACGCCTGTCGAGGAGCGCGAGTTGTATGCTCAACTAAAACGGAAAACAAATTTTATTCATTTCAGAATGAGGCGCGCTTTCATGTCGTCGTTGTCGTCGCTTTCCGGATATGTTACCATTGCGTACGCTACGACTGGGGTCTGCTCTCCAGGCTTTCTGTCTTGGGTCTGTGTCAGAGTTTGTATGTCTATTTCTTTCTGGATTTTCAGGGAGTCTGTACATGTCCTAAACAGTTTAGTCGTCTTTTTTTTTTTCCAATGGTTCTGTATTTATGTGTAGATCAGCATTTGCCATTTTGTCTCATTTTGAAATGGATATTGTTCTTCTAAGTAGAGATCTTTGGAAAACATCTTCTTTGTGTTCTGTTTTGTTGTCTTTGTCCATAATTCACTGTTGTATAGAAATATGACCCATACATGAGAAATTGTTTGATTTGATTATATGTTACTATTGCTAGATATTTTCTCCTTTGATCTGAGCTGGATTTGAAATAGGAGTGATCTTTCATGATAGTATCTTACATTTTGATATATAAAGATATTATGAAGTGTTTATAATAATATTTAACTGACAGTCCAAATAGTATGCTCTAATTTGAAGACTTTTTAACATCAAACTACAGTGTAGATAGACTGTATGACATAGTTTGATGTAGCAGACAGTCCTGATAAGCCACTGGTTCAAGATACTTTGCCCATTGAATTCATTAACAATTCTGAATTTGTGCTTTAAAATGAGAATAGATCACTACAGTATTGCAACATTGAATTATTAAAAAAATAAATACCATGTTTCTTAAAAAGCTATCATTGCAACAGCATGGACAGAAGCACAAAAGACGTACCAATTCATACGCCCTGACAACATGAGTGGGGAATAATCTCATTAAAATGATCGAAGAACCTTAGCAGGTGAATACAACTCTATGCAATAGGATACCTAGATTTTACTACTAATCCAATAAATCCGGGATAAATTTTCAGTGGAAGTTGATAATAAAGTGTTCAAAATGTTTCGCTTACATGTGTCTTCCCCTAAGGCTAAGAACATAAATGTTCAGATCAGAGGAAAACAACAACTTTTTCTCGACAGGTGAATTATAATTACTTACTTGAACTTGCTAAAAATACAGGGTGTCTGAAAAATAACATAATTGATACTTTATTAAATTGTTCGTCCGTTCTTTATCATGCAAACTTAAATAAGATGTCCCATTTTGAACCCCATTCCACAGATTGAATTCTGTTTCGTCATGTTAGACCAATTAGATATGATCACCTGTGATGGGCGCTCATTTCATCTTTGGAAATGATTGAAATATTTTTTCTCCAGGCAATAAATCACTCAAACATGTTCTTTCTGGGACACCCTGTAGCAAACATCTTTCCTCGTAAATTGACGAACTGAGCTCCTGGGACTAAACTGTACTGCTTTAGACAATGTTGACAACTAATGCAAATTGTAATGGACTCACTCATGGGACTAAACTGTACTGCTTTAGACAATGTTGACAACTTATGCAAATTGTATAATGGCCTCATTCATGTGATGTACATCAATTTACATAGTCTTATTGTCTTTTTGCACCAATCAAGTCACATAACATTACCCTAGAGAATGGTTCCAATGTTACGACAGGTGCAGCTACTCACAATATCCATTATGTATTTGTCTTTCAATTCCAAACTAAACATGGGTACAAAGTATGTTTTCTGTTCATGTTTAGTTAGCTGCGTGCATTAGTTTGTGGGATCAATTATTTTAAATCCAGAAAAACAATTCCTGCACAAATGTAAACAGAGTTTACAAAATACTGTTAACGTGATATCAAGCTGGCATCAATATTCTAAATATTTTTCTTGTGTCTCTGAAAAAGTGTCAAATAAGAGAGCAAAAACAAAGAGTTTCTTTTATGGTTAGTTGCTGCCCTAAACTATTGAAGGGTTCACGGGGGCGTTAAGCGTAATCATTTTGATTTACCCACTGTTAGGTTCCACAGTTTCACCGCTGATGTTGTTTCAAGCCCCGTGAGATAAGAAGACGATCTAGAGTGTTTGATTCGGAGTTTCTTTAATAAATAAGTGAGTACCCTATAGCATTCAATCATCGATATTTATATATATTGAATTCGTGAAACATGTGAAAACTAGTTATATTCTTAGGTTGATTGAAAGACAAAAAGAGATCTTTTAATTTTCAAATTAATAGCAACATGTTAAGGAGTAAGAACACGCTCTGTACACTGCACTTTGACAGCATATTTAATACTAGTGAAACAGGATGAAAGATTGTTTCAAAGTTTTAACAAATCGACTTTACTTTGTTATGTTTAATAAGATCTTGAAAAGTAAGCTGAATTTCAAGGTTGTAAAGTAGGTTTTTGACTTACAACGGAATTGACTTTATACTTTAGGGATTCCTTGATTCCTACGCTACTGCTACACGTTCCCTTTTAACGATTAAATCTGAATTAAAAGATCTTATCCCAGAAACAAGCAGTTGCCCTTTTGGCTAACTACATGACATTCATAAATGCCGTAAAAAGATCGTTTTGAACATCTAACGATGTCATCTGATGTGTGGATATCATTTATGAAGTTTCAGCAATGGCAGGTGTCACCCGAAGTTATATATTATTTTTCATACGTGGTGTTGTGATTTAAACTATTTTCCAAAATTGTCTTTTAATTTTAGTCAGCCAAATATTTGATGCAATAGTAGATTATGTAAAACGCATTATACCTAAATCATTTTCTGTTCATATAAACTTCTTTTAAGCATAGTCAATATCAAAATAATACAAATATGATTGGATCCTATTCATAAGGTTATGAATTTATTAAGGATGTATAAACGCATTTTGCAAGCAAAATCGACATCAAATTGTATAGCATTTTATTATTATGATTATTATTGTGCGGTCTGTACTTTCAGCATTTACGCGACCTTTTCTTTCAAGGAGGAGTAGTGCACATATCATATTTCGTTCGCGCCACCATCACTATTATAAATTGGCATTGAGTGAACACCACTTTACCTATCATCTTACTTTCCAAGCATATTCCTTGCGGTCGCCGTACCAAATTTATGCATCGGTGTTGGGAGGAGTAATATCGTCTTTTCAGTGTCTGCGTTGCCGTCAGGATTGAGCCCACAGAAATCTTTTGATCAGAAGTCGAACTATACTACAACTTTAATATTCCCTCGTCTGCTGTAATCGAAAGGAAAACAAAATGGCATTGGCAACGGCACTAAATTACAAACATGATGAATTGATTGAAACTAAAATACAATTACACGAAAGAGCAAAGAAATGGTTTGAAGCAGAATAAGAACCGGCAATTCATCATCCACCATGCACGGCCGTTGCTAGAGGGTGTATGGGGGCTTGACACCCTCTTCACAACTTTATAGTCCCTGATAGTCGGCGAACATAGTTAGTATGCCCTCAACGGCGTAGAAATGGGAAATATCCGTCCCTGAACGCATGAGACGTGGTATCAATTGCACAAATTTAAGCAAAGAAATTACTATTGAGCATCTTTGTCTCCACTCCCGCCCCACCCCTCTTTTCACTTGTCAAATTTTAAGCGCGAGTGAAACAAATTTGGGGTCAACAATTAGTGTTGGGAGGAGTAGTATTGACTTTTCAGTGTCTACGTTGCCATCAGGATTGAGCACACAGATATCTTTTGCTCAGAAGTCGAACTACACTACAACTTTAATATTCCCTTGTCTGCTGTAATAGAAAGGAAAACAAAAGGTCGATGACATGTTATGCAATAACGGCACTAAATTACAAACACTGGATGAATTTTGATACACAATGATTTAAACTATAAAATGATTACACGAAAGAGCAAAGAAATGATTTGAAGCAGCACAAGAATCGGCGATTCATCATCCAGCATGCAAGGCCGTTGCTAGAGGGTGTGTGGTAGTTTGACACCCCCTTCATACAAACATTCAAACATAGTTAGTGTAGTCTGCAAAACCATGGCCTCAACGGCAAATTGCAATGCGTCGTAGAAATGAGAAATATATGTCCCTGAACGCATGAGATGTTGTATTAATTGCAATAATTTGGTTAAAAGAAATTACTATTGAGCATCTTTGTCTCCACTCCCGCCCCACCCCTCTTTCCACTTGTCAAATTTTAAGCGCTTGGGAAGCAAATTTGGGGTCAGGTCAACAATTTCACAATTTCAGTCGGCAATAAGGCCGTACACCTCATCTCCCTCTTTCCGACTGGTCTAGCATGCGAAGTGCTCTAACAACTCGTTGGTCGCAACACATAGGGTAATGATTTTGGTCATTTTTATGAAATTTGGCCCACGGTTTTAAAATATCAAGTTCGTCAAGTACACCAAGTAAGAAAGCTCAACTTATACTTAGTTAATTAATAACTTTAATTAATTAACTGAACTATGTTAACAATTTCAGGAAATTTCAACATCCTTCGGTTTACATACTGACATACAAACAACACTTTTACAGTTTACAATGAAAAGGAAGCATTCAAGCAAAAGTAGATACTCTTAACACTGCAAAACCATTTTAACCAACATTATACATATAAACATCTCAAAAAAGGAACTAACCCCCCTTAAATAATGACCATTATTCAAAAACGGGTGATTGTATTGCAAATCTGTAAAATGCATTGGAAGCAGAATTTATTTCTGCACATTTTGACACCACATTTGCAGCAATTGACTAAATATTGACGTCACAGCGTGCATTTAAATCAATGTAACCCAAGATATGAAAGTTGCAGTAAATTGTATTGATTTTGTATTCAGTGTAATGGAAGAAAATCTGTGTAATGATATCTGAGTGTTTTTGTATTGTAAAAATTTGCATGTAAGTGCAACTTTCAAATCTGGACCTCACTACATTCAATTGACCGGTGTTTTATTGTTTTCTATGATATCGTATCAAATGAGGTGTCAAAATGCGCAGAAATAAATTCTGCTTCCAACGCATTTTACAGATTTGTAATACAATAGCCCCTTTTTGAATAATGGCCATTATTTAAGGGGGGTTAGTTACTTTTTTTGAGATGTTTATAAGGCTTATGTATTGGGACCCACTCTTCTTATATACGTTTTCCACTTGACATTTGGAATTACACATTATGGGGTTTTTCCGTCCATCAACGAAATATTACACTTCACTGAATCTTAAACAGAGCCTTTCAGATCGCATATAAAAACAAAGCTTGTTTTGCTTTATTCTATCATGTTTCCATATGGTATTTCGTTTTCAATTCATACTCTCAATATAGCTATCTAATGTAACATTTATATTCCACTGAGTACGTCTGGAATCTTTTAATAGCCTATATCTCCACGTTAAGTGAGGCGAAACAACTCTTAATGCGCTAACATGCCTAAGGTGTTGAATTGGAGTATACCACTCGTAAATCAACAGCTTCTTCCTGCTTTATTCAATAATGCATACTTATTCACGCCAATGTTGCAACTGTTTCTTTATATTCTCTCACGACACTTACGTGTCCATAATTTTTTTATATAGTTTATTACATTCACAAGCATGCTTACACTTGCACGAAAGAGCGATAAATCTGCCGCGCTAGATTTTTCAAATATGTAACACGTACCATTTGTATCCGTGCATTATATTTACACCATTATATAAAACAAGTTCATACACTCCTAGATAGAGAGGACCAATCAGAGCAAACGTTAGTAAATTCATAGCCGTGCATAAATGTTGTACAATTGCACGGGCGCGCACTCCGCGTAGTACTCGCAGTGCTCTCGGATGCGTTCATTTTACTTGCGGGTTGGTGCATTTATATTTGCTTGCATTTCCCAACATTTTTGGTGACAATTTAGTTATAAAAATTGCAAAAATCACGGGATCTTTTTTCTTGCTTAATAAATGCGTATCACTCGTTGCTCGAGAAATTGTACAAATTAATGCACTTGTGCTGAGATGTTGATGCGTCTAATGCACCCCCCTTCGTGGTTCGTGCATTATTAGACGCATCAACATCTCAGCACAAGTGCATTATTTTGTACAATTTCACTCTCAACAAGTGATACGCATTTATTAACCTATAAAGAATAATAAAAAAACTTCTTGTATCATGATTCCGCTATTTATATAATCTGCAAGTTGCTGCCATCAAGTTCTGCAGTACACATGTTTACATAAATTTAATTATGATGGTCCCTTCCAAAGAGCAGTGACCAGCATGGCAAATGTTTCGGATTTGAGTCTCCGCTTTGAAGTTAAATGTCAAAAGTCATCACTGACTAGTATTGGGAGGCTACTTTCTTTCTTTTCTTTTTGTAGATTTGAATGGCGCTTTCAACACATTGGTTATTTGCGCCAGTACTCACTCCTTTGTTAAATTGCACCTGTATATCTTCATTCAGTCACAAAACGTTATATGCTTCACTGCATCTTAGTTATTTCCTATCTTCTTTATGCCACGTTGTATGTCTCTTGCTGTATGTGTATACTCGTACGATGAATCCAAGTTTATTTCTTTGCAGACGTAGTTAAAAACCAAACGGTATCTCTTCAGAGCCACATCAGGCTGAGTCAGCCGAGGAAGGGCTAGAACGTGGTCAAAACTTTACATGATCCTCCGCTAGCTTGACTTCCTCGCATCCAAGCCTGTTCCCCATTGCCCAAGTTTGCGTTACCCATCCGACACCACGTGGAGGTTTGGGTTGAGTTGCCCGCGAACAAATACTATGCCAGACATTGGGAGGCGATTTAATCTTTACAGTATATACTTTTGACGATATGATACAACATGTCAAGGGCTAATGCAATTCATGGAAACGAAGTAATACTTTTTTGTAATGACGCAACTCTATACACTAAATCGGTTGTTGCACCATGCACCGTAAAGCTGGACCAACCGAGGTACTTTGCATTTAAAGACTGTTTAGTAGGAGTTAGAACCCCCGGTTTTCGTTTCATCTTTTCATTCATTTTTTTTCTTTTATTTGACACCACCCAGTGGGTCGCACCTTTTTGAAAGTTTGAAAAATAGAAACTTAGAAAAATTCCCAAAAATGTGTACATCTTTAAAGCTAGTAAGAGTGACACTCCGGCGTTTTGTATTATTGTTAACATATTTTGCTTGCATTTGACCTTTCATTTTTCGAGATATTTAATATAAAAAATGGGCGCAAAATATGAATAACTTACCGGAGTATCACCACAAGCAGGGAAAATATTCTTTACTCTTTTCTTTTATTTGATAACCCGGGTTTTATGAGGAGTGTCAGCCCTGGTGGAGAAAATATGTTATTATATTCTTAACTTTCTCTTTCACTTGATCCCACCCGGGGGCCATACCTTGTTGTCATTTCAATATCCATTTAAGATCAAAATTTAAGTGACGGAGTAACTCAAACTTAAACAAACATATAGATTATATCTTGGTCCAGTAAAAACCTAACAACTCAAGGGTCGTAAGTAATTTATTTTGTTATGATGAGCTAAATCGTTTCCCAGTGAGACCAATATCACTTACATTGTAACACTGTTATTTTATCGTTACTGCTGTATGAGCATATTCAACCATTTTAATCCTAAGAAAAATGCGACAATATGTGTATACATAGCTGAGTTTGTTCCCGTAAACCTTTTGCTCACTGTTCTCGTATTAAAACAATGGATGGTGCTTCGGCACAACGATTTTTTTATTTTCAAAATAAACTTGGCGTATAGCATTTCAATTCCCATCTTTGTCTTTGAATTACAATCACATTTCCGATCACACAATTTCGCCTTATCCAGATTCAGCTCACATACTGGCATTTGCCCAATTTTCTACAGTATATTATTGGGCTATTCCAGTTGAAATCCATACACCCCTATGGAAGACATGACTTTAATATACCACACAAGGAGTGTGAATTTCAAATGTAGTCACCCATTCAGGTAAGCCCATTTGAAATTCACACGCCCTGTGTAGGAGATTAAGGCCATTTCTTCCATAGGGGGTGTATGGATTTCAACTGGAATAGCCAATTTTCAAGGTTATCAACACACCAAATACAAAGTCAATAACACATCATAGATGTTTTCTTTTCAATGTCTTTGACCGCAACCGCATTTTACATTATATTACACAAGAGGTCATATGAATCCATTAACAAAGAAAAAAAATTCCACGTATTTTGTTTCAACATATATTTTTCCCGAATGAGTGAAATTTTGGGCATCTCACTTACCACTTTAAGTCAGCAAATTGGCAACAGTAACATATACCGGGTGAAATTTCTAAAAGTCTAGTAGTGCAAATTCATGGAGGATCGGAATTACCTTAGTTTTGGTCTCAACGTTAAACATGCATTATAAGATGTACATCACAAATTGCGGTAACATTAAAAAAGTCAAGTGGTTAGGGCAAACGTAAGTTGGGTAATAATAATAATAATAATAATTATAATAAAACGGCATTTATCCACGCTTTCTGGATACTCAGATCCCTCAAAGCGCCCCACGGGTCGATATGCTGCCATGGGCAGCGCAAGTTGACCTCAATGCTGATTGTGATAGACAACAGGCCTGGGCTGATCCTCTGTTCTTTACAAAAAGGCCTGCAACTTTTACATATTGCTCTTCTGGTACATGGGACCACCATGGGACCGACACACTATGCACCCACTGTTGTGTCTGCATGTTTAAGGACATAATGAGTTGGATAGAGGATAAATGAAAAAGCTCATGATCTTATAACCTTCCGACCGATAGCCTAGTACACCAAACTACATGACCACCCTCTACCTCTAGGCTAATACTGTAGCCTTCTACAAAAAAGCGACAGCGGTTAAAGACAATGAAAAAGATAACATGATATGTTATTGATTTAATATTTTTAAGTTTTAAACCTGAAAATGATATAAATGTAGTCAAGTCTGTAAAGTACCATGATGTGAACATGTCATGGTGTGATTCAGACCAAGCAGGGGTTGCGGCAATAATCTTCAAGGGCTTCAACGACTAAGTCTTCCCCGTCCCCTCCCTAAATTTGCGTGCAAAGCTGTAAAAACAAAGTCCAAAAAAAATCCAAATTTGCGAGCGTAGCGGCAATCAAAAAAATCAGGCTTGTATGCTTTTTGATCAAGGGATGGGGTATGAACGTTTGGACAGTATTTATTGTGGGACATTAGAGCACATCAGACATGTCGAATTGCATTCTGAATACGAAGAATGTCCTTCTGATATCAAATAATTTTGATTTTTTTTAATTCGCAATGTAATACATTTTATGGCAAATGATTAAAATTGATATTTTTGATATTTAACAGTACTCGAAGTAAACTTTATAAATCTGATGATTTATACTTAAAGTGTATGTAGGTGGGATGAAAAGCCGACGATCAATTGAAAATGTTGACCTTTCATATTGAAGATATGGATTTTTTCCCAAAAAGACCAAAAAATTTTTTTTGGTAAAAAAAAAAAAAAAAATCCATATCTCCAATATGAAAGGTCAACATTTTCAATTGATCGTCGGCTTTTCCTCCCAGCTACATACACTTTAAGAATATATCATTAGATTTATAAACTTTACTTCGAGAACTGTTATATATCAATGTGAACAATTTTAATAATTTGTCATAAAATTTGTATCCCAGCAAACACAAAAACGTTTTTAAAACGTTTTAAATAAGTTATATTTTGGGTTTTGTTTTATGTAAAAACGTTTTAATAACATCAAAATGTCGGATTATATAAAGGTCATGAAATCGTTTTAAAACGTTTTGTATGAAAACACACTACAACAATATTTTTAAAATGTTTTCGAAATGTCATTGTAAACTATTTTTGCAAACATTTTGGCCAAATATTTGGTCAAAACTTAAATAACATTATGTTAAAATATTTGCACCCAGCAAACACAGAAATGTTCTTAAAATGTTTTTTACAAAACGTTTTAATAACATTTAAATGTCGGGTTATATAAGGTCGTAAAAACATTTTAAAAACGTTATTGGATATATTTTGGGAAAACATTTTTTGCAAAATATTTTTTCAACCCCAAAATAACATTCTGTTTAGAATGGTTTGTACCAAGTTTTCAAAAATGTTTTTGCAGTAAATTACAAACAAATGTTTTTTAATGTTATGAAAACGTTTTATACAATTAATGTACCCGACATTTAAATGTTTTCTGACAACCTTTTATTACCTTTTGCGAATGATGTCGAAAACGTTTTGTGTTTGCTGGGATTATATCGTGAATTTCAAAAAATGAAAATTATTTGATATCAGAAAGACATTCTTCGTATTCAGAATGCAATTCGATATATCTGATGTGCTCTCATGTCCCACAATAAATACTGTCGAAACGCTCAAAACGCTCATTCCAGATCCCTTAAACAAGGTCAAAATTTTAGGTCCACTTTTTACAAAATGTCCTGGAAAAAAAGTCCGATTTTTATTGTTTGCTCTATCTCAACAGTATCCATCGCTCACGGTTCGAATCGTTCTGACTTCTCTCTCTTTAGGACAAAATGCCAGAATTTGAAAAACAATTCTAAACACACCTAAATGTAGAGCTCTTACATTTAATTTCAGATCGCCATCTGCATGATACCATCTACAGAGAAGGGTTGCATTATGCAATATAATATCAGTGAGTTTTAAGGCACTGGTCGAATTTCTAAAGTGTTTGTGAAGGATCTCCCTGAATATAAAAGTTGTCATAATTGTGAAAAGTTTTCAAACTTTGTAGTTCTTGTGTTCTGGAGAGACGAAAATATGCCAAAGGCGGTAGTGAAAGCCAATAGTGCCTAATTGTCTTGTCAACTCAAAGAATTGACAGACTGAAATATCTCTATCAACGAACTGTAGTATTTTGCTGGACTAACAAGACTGAATGTCAAGTGAAGCTAATAGCTTGCTCAAGTGATCTCAGAGAGAGGAGTTTACAGTCATTTGGAAAACACTAGCACAGCAGCAGCTAGAATAATGAAAACATGATCTTCAGGACAATGCCAAATTTTGATAAATAAATAAAATTCGTGGCGATTGCTCGATTTACATGAATGACGAGGAATATTTTTGTCAGAATTAGAAACACGATTTTATAGTTATATTAATATGAACCCATAATAGTCTTGCACATTACTGTAGATGCAAATATTAACAAGTTGTTTAAAATGTGATACGACTTAGAATCGGAATTTGCAGATATTTATAAGACGTATCATTTTATAATCCCTGACAAAAGGAAAAATCTTATTAAAATGATCGAATAAGAGCGAGGAATTAATCTCATTAAAATGATCGAAGACGACCTTGGCAGGTGAATGCAACTCTATGCAATAGGATATTGACTGGATTTTTTCTACTAATCCAATAAATCCGGGATAAATTTTTAGTAGAGGTTAAAAAAAGGTGTTCAAATTAATGTTTGGTTTACCTGGATCTTACCCTTAGGCTGCGATCACATAAAAGTATACGGTATACGGTATTCGCTATACGAAATACGCTCATTCGATCAAACTGAGTTCATATAGGAGTATGCTATGTGAACTCAGCCTGATCGAATGAGCATATTTCGTATAGCGAATAGCGCAAGTATAGATCAGTTTACCAATTTTCTTCGTCTAATCAAATGCTTGTAACTTTACTTCTTGAGGTCACACTGCATTCAATGAGTTGTCATAATGTGCAGAATTAGATAGTGCATCTATTCAAAACAATGAATTTACCCACATATGGTTTAGTTTTAAAATTAGGACGGTATACGCTGCACTAAAATCGAACACGCACGATTCCCACTATACTATACTATACGCAGGTATACGGCCTTTTCGAAAGGTGCCCCCTTATGTGACCCGGTACTATGAAATAACCTTGCTCAATTTAAGCTATACGCGTGCACCTGCAAAACGTGCACCGTATACCCGAATAGTATACTTAGATGTGATCGTAGCCTTATGTGACCCGGTACTATGAAATTTCCTTGCTCGATTTAAGCTATACGCGTGCACCTGCAAAAAACTTGCACCGTATACCCGAATAGTATACTTCTATGTAATCGCAGCCTTTGGCTAAAACGTTAAATATTCCATGAGGAATGTTCGGATTAGTTGAAAAATAACTACTATCTCACGATAAGTGAGAAATTGCTTGAACAGACAGGGAACAGTATTGGCGATTTTTGCAATCGTCAGTTCCTTTCTTTATTTTGCCAACTTTAAGAAGATACCCATTTGAATCCCACTCCCCTAATCAAATTATGTGTCAAATAACCTGCTAATAATCATTACTACCTGTGCTATGCAACCTCAAATAAGGTTAGTAACTATTTTCAACTGTTGCGATTTGGTCGCTCGCAGCATCCAGCTAATGGTAGTGAGCTAACAGGACTAAACTAAACATGGTGTATTTAAAATGCCACACCCAATTTGAGTTCTGCCTTCATTTGATTTTAGGGTTTATGGCTAGAGTTTAGGGTTTGAATTAAGTTTAGGATTAGGGTTAGCTTAAGGGTAAGAATTAGGGTTACGAAAATGAAAATAACACCGGAATTTGTTCATTGGTAGCGAGTTCAAATTATCATTAGATTTTAAAGTTTGATACCTGGGTTTCAGTTCGTAGATGCATAACACCACTTACCGTAAAATGTTTTTTTACTGAAATCTCATCATGCTTACTTTTCAAAAAATATGAAAGTCCACTTACTCTGTAAAATTTGCATCAGAAAACAATGGCCATCGTCTAATCATATCATAAAAGATAAGAAATCGTTATCATAATATTAAAATCAGTGAGTAATATTCGGATTTTGTATCAGATTCATTAATGCCAAATGTTTTGTTAAAATCGATAACCTTTTTGGTGTATTTCGATTCACTGAGCTGAAAGCAAAGGCATAATTATCTTGTATAACATTAATTACTTCCATACTAATGTACTAATGTGAGTTAATATTGAAAAATGTTAATGGTGAATAAAAGCCGGTCACTTTCCTGTAACTGATTCGAGTCTTATGCAAATTTCACAGAATATAAGTATTCGTTCTTTGTTTAGCAGCAACAAAACATTTATAGAAACTATCGGTAGGGAAGGAGTAAAAAGGGGAGTTAGTTGCTTGTGTATGTTGCTATTGAACCCTAGAACTACGAAGGGGGATCCCCTAAGGTTAATCATCCGCCAAACGACGTGAGCTAATCTTAGATCCATCCTTTGCGCTCATTTGTAGTGAAAAAATTTTACCCGCAGCACCTTACCCGGTGGTAGGACCAACCATCAAAAATCATGACTATATAAGGAAGTTAGTGAAGCCCAGCATTGGGCTTTTAAAGTAAAATGCATGATTTTCTTGTATTATGGGCTCTTATGATGTATTTTGCTGAGTAGCTCTAGGGTTAAAAGTCATCAAATGGTGGCCCCTTCTAAATATCATTACTAAAAGGGTCAACATTTAATTTAGGATAATCAATCAAAAAACCCTGATACAGCTTCTTTATATAAACTGCAAGAAAACGCTACAGGGTGTCCCAGAATGATCTATAGGGCAATTCCACGGTAACGGAAGGACATTTGCACTCTAAAACGACATTTCAAACTTGGATATCAAAAACACCTTTATTAGTTATATCAAACAAATGTTACCATTTCATTACTATTACTGCTACCTTCAAATTCCACATCTTTTTTTCGCAGAAATACCTTTCGCGTATGAAATATGAATATTAATGAGCTCGGTAACGGAAGGACGGTAAAACGGACATGGATTTTTTACCTAAATTTCTTTTGCATAAATTATGTGAATTTTGTAAGGCAACATTGTTTTCAAGATGGGAAATGTAATCCTTTGAGTGTTAGCTACTTAGTATCACTTTTCATTTGAAATTATGTGTTTCGGTAATATAATTACAATGCCTTAAGTGGATTAGCCATGGTAACGGAAGGACGGTCACGGAAGGACAAAAGGTTTACTCAATTTTAGGGGATAATAAAATACATAAGAAATACAAAAATCATGAAAAACACCACAGTTTGTCAAACTTTCAACTCTCATTGAGCAATTTTGTACAAAAAACCTGTAACAACATCTTAATGAGAATGTGTAAATTGGATCCAAAGTAAGGCAGTTTTTCTTTAAAAAGTCAAAAAATTTGACCAAAAAACAGGTTTTTTGAAGAAATTTCACTGTAAACATATTTTTAATTATCTGTAAGATAGCTCAAATGATAAAGCACATTGAACTCTTTCATCTGATACCAAATGTGTCATTGTAGCATTTGTAGTTTCAAAGTTCTAAGCATTTTTCAATTTTTTTCTCATGTCCACTTTGGTGTGGAATTGCCCTATACCGGAAAAGATGGAATTTTTTAGGTATGAAGGGCATATTGAATGGTCATATTGTTTTGCATTTTAAGTTATACATATATTTAGCTTTCTCAGATTTTTTAGATTTTAAAAATTGGACGTTTTCTAGCAGAAGTTATAGAAGATTGCGTAAAAATTATGAATTCTAAGTTTTGACAACGCAACCTATTTTGAAAATCTGTAACATTACTAACCGTTCAGCACAAAGTTATTTGGAAAAAGTTATGCAGGTATTTTAGTTGTGCCCTGTTTATATTTCCACTAAATAGCCGATATCCATCTATTATTTATGACGTTACGAAGCAATCATTATATGGAATTAAGGATTTGTGGCCTAATCCCATTCTCTCTTTGGCGGTAGTTTTAAATATAGTTACTGTGGTGTGAGGTCCATGTCATTTGAAATGCTTGCAGAGATCGAACTGGTTGTGGTACAGAAACGACGGCTCCTCAATTTACTGTACAGCAGCGTGGATTTCTTTCAAAAACTTACTGGCAAACCGGCAGCTATGTTGGGACGCAAAGAAGATTCATTAGACGATAGTGTATAACGTAAAGAAGTTTGACGAGCACGGAACTGTCAGGAATCGGCAGAGTCAAGCTCCAGGTGCTCGTAAGAATGTAAGAACTAGAGCGAACATTGCAGCTGTCCGGCAAGCTTTAAGGCGCAACCCCAACAGTAGTTGTCGTCGAAATGCTGTGCCAAACATCCCACGTTCTTCATTTAATCATATCGTGCCATTTTTCAAAGGTATGCGAGTCGTTATTCATCGATTTTACATTATTGCATGCCATGCCAAAACAAATAAAGGTAGCGTGCTGAAATTAACAGAATAAGTAGGAGACATGTCCAACATTATAATGCTGGTATCAAAAATAGATACACTGCCCGTCTTCTATTTTTAGTTATGTTTGCAAACACGGTACAAATCATTCTGGGACACCCTGTATTAAACAGGACTGTTAAATAACCTATTTCGCATATTTATACATCCGATGTACGTATATTCGTGGGTGAAGCCGAATTCGTGGGTAAGGCTACAAGTACTATAGTACAGTTTGGGGTTTGCCTTTCCTAAGTGAAAGTAGGTGCATACACTGTAAGTACTGTAAAAATTATACCATACACATGGCTTGAATATGTGCTGATTTAGATTTCAAATAAATATTCTGCTTGCATTTCAGGGCTAGTACCAGTGTGTATCAGCAATTTAAACCATCGGAGATTTTTTTTTAAGTGGTATACGATTTACAATTTTAAAGCATGTGTCAAACGAAATTCAAAAAATGTAAATTAAAGTTATGACAATTATATTTCGTGGATAACATTTGATTCAAGCTGAATATTATTGAAAATGTACACAAGAAAAGCCTGAAGGTTTTAGATGTGCCTGACAGAATTTATTTTTACATAAGCAAACATATTGGCATGTTCAGACTCCCTATTCATGGTTTAATTGTATTCAAAATCAGAAATAATGTAATCATGACTTTTAGAGGCCCATTCAGTGATTTGCTCATCGGGACGATCGTAAAAATTATCAAAATTCAGATTTTGGTACCTTTGTCATTGTCATAGATGTGCTAACATAGCCTGCCAGTGGTTCAGCCGAAAGCCGTGTATTTAAGACAAAATAAGACATTTTACACAAATCTGTAATTTAGATACTGACAGTATCTAAATTAGCAACATGTATTTGAATGGGGCTTCAACTTCAACGTCAGTACTGCTGTTTTCTTCGTTTTTTGCCAAATTTGTAATTTCAAAAATACCAAATGACAATTTGAATGACTTATCATTCACTTTTAAGCAATTTATAAACAATTTCAATTTTTTTACACTTGCGTTGGGATCACTGAATGGGTCTTTAAATAGTGCTAAAGCATTTTTTTCGTCACTAAAAACGTGAGTAAATCAACTTCGTTTTTACTTGGAATTGTTCAAAATGAACAAAATTCACAGCGCTAAAGCATTTGGGGGAAATTACCCAAAAATGTCAATTTCTATTTACATTGAAAGGTCTACAAAAACAAATTGCCAACGCAGATTTATCTGCTGTGACTAACACCATATGATTAACCTATGACCTCAATTAACAAAGAAGCACATTCCATGACATGACTCATGCCAATATCGGGAATTCCCCCATGACGTGATCTCCGCTTTTCAACCACAGGTTCGATTTTGTGAAGGTGTGTGTGAAACTTATATGAATGCTTATGACATAAATCAATGTTGCATCTATGTTGTATTTTGATGTAGCTAAATTATGTCCATAATCACTGGAAACAGATGAATACCAATCAATTTAATTTAGCCTCACTTTCATGTGTTATTTCCCGTGGACTTTATCTGAAATTTCAGCTATAAACGTATAGTCAGTGGATTTACAGTGAGAGTGTTTTTCAGTCGCACGGGCTTGCTTGCGTCACGTGCAGAATTCAAGCTTCGTACACTAGAGGTTATGGAAAACGGTAAGCGTAATTCAAACTTGGCTTTTAAAAATGTTTTGCTTGAGCCTGATCCCATCAGGCCACAAGCGAGTGTCCAAGGTCAAACATAAACTGTGAGCAGGTGGGCAATCATTACCAAAGACTCATCACAGAATATTTGTCTCTATTTTGCCACGGTTAAAACGTGTATTTTACTCAATTTATAATAACTCCTTAAAACATGTCAAATTAATCTGGAAAATGAAGGGTGTAATTTGCTTGCCGTTGATTTCTGATGATGAGCTCTAATTTAGGGGTAAGGTGCATAATAGACTTCTTACGGGTCAATTTGACCATGCTGGTTTAAGAGAGTATACTTACCCTTAAGTTAAGGTCAAAATATTTTAGTGTCATCCCAAGTAAAAAGCTTTTTTCCATGACTGCTTTTAAAGAAAGAAAAAACGTTCAAGGAAGTACAGTTCAATATAATAATACATTTATTGATCAAACGAATTTTATGATTTCTTGATCTGGGCCACTGACCAAATTAAACGTCTTCAGACTTTGGATTGAATCAGTCTTACCAAAATATTTACAGCTTCGTATACTAAAATATATAAGGGTGAAAATGGAGGGGCGGATATATGCCTATTATTATTATTATAGTAGTAGTAGTAGTAGTAGTAGTAGTAGTAGTAGTAGTAGTAGTAGTAGTAGTAGTAGTAGTAGTAGTAGTAGTAGTAGTAGTAGTTGAACAGTTCTGACAACCCTATTTCGATATTCACTTTGAACTCAACTTGTCTAACATTCAATGCATTGTGAGAATGTGCTTATCTTTAACATGTGCATTGGCCATAAAGCGATATATTATGCACTACATGTACATGTACATGTACACGAGTCATGCATGTATGAGTCATAACAAACCGCCGTACGCCATTATGTATTGAGGCTGAAATAAAGAATGCAGTTATTTTAGATATGAAAGATATATACGATAGTTCAGCTTTTTTCAAATAACGTTGATATGGTTTTTATTTTCGGATTATACGATATAATATTAGACACCACTCATTACGTCTTCAAACATATGAATTGCAAACACTGTGGTATTGTCAGGGGCGTAGCAAGAGCTTCGGGGGCCATGGACAAGGAGCAATGCGGGGTCCTTTTAACATCTCCTTTATTAGCTTTATCCCTAAGAGAACAACCCGAAAGTTCGACGAAGTCCTATAAACAAAAGTCCTTTTGTTAGGAGGCTGTACCCCTCCACTCCCTCTAACGTAATTGTGAAATATCGAAAATTCCAGTATCTAGGCAAATAAGAAAACTAAGTGAACCAAAAATATATGGTTTAATTAGCCATAAATTGCCAAATGGCCATTTGCGATAAGATTTACATTTTCATCCTATACATTAAGAACACAGGAATCAAGAGGCAAATATTTTTAATCTTTGTTATGGGTTTTGATTGGGAATGATGTTAACAGTGGTTAACGTGTTTATTCATCTGTCATTGATGATGAGAGGGGTATGCCACCTTTTTAACACGCCGGGCTAGAAATAAACAATGCTTATTTCATTTTCGCTTTTCCTCGGGGCCCATGGACTTCGTCCACCCTGTCCACCCGCTTGCTACGCCCCAGGGTATTATTAAGGGTTTTTGGGCCGGGCAAATTACTGAGTGAGCATTTTATTTAGCCTGACACAATACATGCTTACTACTTTTTCTTTCAGATTGCAATGGTGCAAAATGGCAACAGCTTTGCCAATAGACAGGATTGAATATGGAGAACTCACATTCCAAGAACAAATCGGACAAGGAGGATTTGGTGTAGTTAACCACGTGTCTTTTAATACACCTTTCAATGGTTACCAGCAAGCTGCTGCCAAATCTTTGTTCAACCTAGAAGATGGAGAAATCCAAGTAATGAGTCAGCTTTCCCACAAAAATATTGTCAAGTTGATAGGATTTTCCCAAGCAGGGCCAATGCATGTTATTCTGATGGAATATGCCCCAAATGGTTCGTTGCATGATTATCTATCTGATTCTTCCAAGCCTTTGACGAATGAGTTAAAGCAAAAATGGGCCGAAGAATCTGCTCTAGCCATCCAGTATCTCCATGATCTGAACTATATGCATAGGGATATAAAGCCGTCTAACTGCCTTCTCTTTGACGACAACCTGTTGAAGCTATGTGACTTTGGCCTTGCACGCAAACTAAAGCATTCCGAATCAACATCTAGTCAAAAAGGGAATGATCAAGGACGGTTTGTCTTTTCAAAGCCTGCTGACATCTATGCGTATGGGATGTTGATATTGGAGATCTGTACCAGGAAACCCCCCTTTCAAACCTGGGAATGGCATAAAGTGGTCTTTGAAGTAGGTGGTGGAGCCAAGCCTACTATCCCAAGAGATTGCTCAAAAGATCATGCAAAAATCATGCAACAATGCTGGGAATACAACCCTAAACAACGACCTACTATTGCATCAATTCTTGCTGTTCTTAAATGCGATAGAGAAGGTACCGTATCTGATATATTTCGTTTAAAGCAATAATGTGCAATTGAATTGCATGAACAATACATTCCCCCCAATAATTCGTGACTTTCATGATCAGACTATGTTCTTTTTTAATTTTTAAATGCGGGTAAAACTGACAGAAATTTGCTACTTCAATTCAGCGCTTATTATAAAACTAATTCTTTCTGTAATTAAGGCATTTCCGGTTAAGTCTTTCATAAGGATTCAGCAAAGTGACCAAATCACACATAATGGATTTTAATCATTAGATTTATTTGAGCCGATCAAACAAAGTAAGGACAATGTTGTTCTGGAATATTACCAAGTTTGAGATTATGAGCTGATTTTATTGTTCTTTATTGTTTCAATACACAATGTTTTGAAGTATATCATTCACCATATCTTAAATAATAACCAACATTATGGAGCTTACTCTGAACATTGGACCAAATTGATTTGTCAAAATACACCTAATAGTTGCCAGTAAGTTATTACCAAATCTACTATACTACAAGTCCATATTCCGTACGTAATCCGCTTGACTTGTTCGTCATGTGAAACACCTTATTGAATAGTTTTGAATAGATACACGAGTTCGAATAGATACACGAGTCCAATTCATGAGATTAATCAAAATAAAGAATTACATTTTACCAGAAGATGCCCAAATACATGTCTGACATTTGAGACATGTCTTGAATGAAAACATGACTGTGTGTCTTACTAGGGTTTTTAGATCATTTCTGTTTATGATGTTTTCTTTTGTTAAATATATAGCTTAAGTGTTACATGAATACAATTATCATATTATGATGAGCAATATTATTATTATTTTTTTTACATAGCCTTGTACACTTGGTCATTGGAAAACGATATTAAACCTCCTCAGACTGCTTACAATATTGCCTGCATTCCTGGTAATGGAGATCTAGTAACCTGCAACTACCTGAGCAACAAGATTGACATTCTTGACAGTGACGGAAAGTACAAACTCTCATTTACACCAACGGAACAGGACTCTAACCAACCAATTGCTGTTGTTGGTATTTTTGTATCACCACAACAAGACATCTTAGTAGTAGGTTTGGGGTTCAAATCTATACTTGTGTGTGATAAGCAAGGCAAGTATCGTCACTGCTTCAACACCTTGACTCAAGGTGAGGATGAGAACACGAATGTTAAACTGTGGTGTATTGCCATAGATAAGGAAGAGAAAGTATTGGTGTGTGATAGGGCAAGGGGTCTCATTACAATCCATACATATCCTGATGGTAATGTGGTCAAGAAGATCAATTGCCATTCAATTGGTTATAATCCAAGAATGGCTGTCAATAGTAAGAATCAAATCCTGATTCATTCCCATCCAATAGGTTCAGTGTACAGTAAGGTAGTAGCAATAGATTACTCAGGTAATGAGGTGTTTAGCTTCACACCCAGGGTAGATGAGGATGTTACAAGTGATGAGGTATGGCCAGGTGGGATAGTGTGTGCTGATGGGGATAACATATAGGCCTATGTTGCTATGAAAGTACTATCTACACAGAACACAGGTCACATTCATGCCTACAGCCCCACAGGTACATTCCTACAATGCATAGCCAAGGGCTTGTACCTTCCTTATGATATGTCTATGACATCTGATAGCTCACTGGTGCTTGCTAATGGAGCCACAATCCAAATCTACAGCCTTAAGTGAGATGCTAGAAGTTCAAGGTCAGGTATATTATTTTAACTATCATAATATCTTATAAGGTAACAATATATCAAGAAAAGGATGGTAGGACAATCACAAGAGCAGAGCTCGAAAAACGTGATTGCCCTCAGTGCAAAAAACAACAACACGCCTACAAACATGACAAACAACAGACAAGGACGTGGTGCAAACGGCAGACTGATAGGACTAGTGCAGACAGACAACGACGTTGGCAATGGCATTTAAGGAAAAAGTATGGAGAGGGATAGAAGTATGTATGTTAAGTTACAATACAATGATACAATATTATGATACAGGGCATTTGTGGATAAAATAAATGAGTGTAAAGAAAATAAATATTCGTTATAGTTGCATTTAAAATAATTCGGAGACGAGGCCATTTTGATTCCATTGCTCTGGAATTCTATTCCCAACGTAATCAAAATAAAAACAGATAAAATTAACAATTATTGAACACAACAGTGTTTCTGTTTGCAATGTAGCTCCTGAACCACTCCAAGGCCTTCTCACGAACTACATAATGGTGAAGCTTGTCAACGAGAATATCGTGATTGATCGTATCGAGGTCCAGGAAAATACCCAATGTATGGTGGCCTTTATCAAGATGAGAAACGATCCTATTGTATGCCTCTAAAACAGTCATGTAGGATGAGTAATGAATAAAATGTAAGAATATTATAAAGTCTCTTATAAATAATACGTCCAAATATTTTTTATCTCCATAAAGAGCTTCTTTACATGCCGTACGGCCGTAGCCAGAGGTTTCCAGTGATGTAAAAATCTCAACTTTTCTTGAGAAAAGTGGGGGATGATGCTATGGATCAAGAAATGCCCTTTTAATGCATCGGGTGAAAAAATCGTACTTTAATATATGTCATGCGATCAAGCAAAATCAGTCGGAACTCGGAAATATTGATTTTGAGATGAAGCCAAACAAATGAAATATTTCCTTTTGTTTCCCGTTGTTTTGGAAACTCTTTAATTGCTCATATCTTTGGTTGTTCAATTTTAATGGGATTTTCCGAAAAGCGCAGCTTTGTAAATGTTTTTTAATATCCTATAAGAAACTGAAAATTCAATATTTCCGAGTTTCGACTGATTTTGCTTGATCGTACACTACGAATGTGCTATAATTTTGTTTTATTTCGTGTTTAAAAAATATATATCATAAGCTTTAAAATGGTCTATCATTTGACTTCAAACGATATCCAGAAGTAAGCTTGTTGAACTTTGCTCCTTCAACAAAATGGTACCTTTTTTCGGTTCTACATGTGTCTCCTTCAAGCAGTCGTAATTGGCGGCTATTTCAAATCATCCCCAAGTCAACGAGGTCAGGAATGTCCTCTCATTGTTAATTTTTGGTTATATACATACCTAGGCAAAATATAATGCTTTGTAATCCAAATAAAGACCAGAGCTATTAAGACATCTAAGGTAGAAGCTTATTATCCTCTTCAACAATAGGATTATTTATTGGTTTAAAAGGTGTTTGACTGGCGCTATCAAAATGAGATACATGTAGAACCAAAGTAGGTACGTATAAATGCGACCTTCACGCACATTTCACACTGTAACTCAGAATACCACAATTGGAGGAACACTATCCGATCAAAAATGTTTTACTATTGGTGTGCCCCAAGGGACAATCTTGGGACCATTGTTATTTTCTATTTTTGTGAACGATTTTTCAAGTAATCTCACATGTAAGACTGTACTCTATGCTGATGATACAGCACGTATGTATTCAAGTAAATGTGCTGATGATATGTGCACTAAACTAAATGACAATTTAAATAATGTTGAAAAATGGTTAGAAAGAAATAAGCTTTCTCTGAACGTGTCAAAAACTAAATACATATGATATGTGGTACACAAAAGGGCATAGAAAAATGTGAAAACATAAATTTATCTATAAGTGGTAAGGACATTGAACGTGTTGACAATTTTAAGTATCTTGGGACATGGATTGATCCGTTGCTAAAGTGGGATGATCATGTTCAAAATACCTGTAAAAAGATCTCTCAGCGTATTGGCCTAGTGAGTAGATTAAGAAAGTGTGTTTCACCCAAAGTTACCAAATTACTTGCCAATACACTCGTAATGCCGTTTTTTTATTATTGCAATCTTGTATGGAACAATTGCTATAAGGATCTTAGTAACAAATTACAAGTTCTCCAAAATAGACTTGCGAGGTTAGTACTTAACGAAGGCCCAAGGGCACGTGTTTTGGATATGTATGATGTTCTAAAATGGAGAACTTTGACAAACCGTTCTCAATATCAATCTTATTAATCTTGTTCATAAATGCTTGACAGGGAATGCCCCAGATTACCTGCGAACTAAATTTTCCTATGTTAACACCCACCACGCCTACGTAACAAAGTCAAGCTCAGGTCTATGTCTTTACCATAACAAGGTGTCGTCAGAAGCAGGAAAAAGAACTTTTCATTATCGAGGTGTTACAGCGTGGAATGAGATGCCACAACATATAAGGTTAATAAATTACAACTCAAACTTGTTCAAACGGGCACTTCACAATAATTTCTGAATTTTTAATATTTTGTCAAATGTATATATGAAAAATGTAAATAATGCGCCAAAGTTTTACTTTATGACTTTTAAAGATTGATGTATTTTGATGTATGCTTCAATATTTTGAATGTTGAGTGTTATTAATTATTTAACATATATTATGTTTTATGACCCAGTGAATATGTAAATAACTAGCCAAGGTCTTTACTATAATTTTAATGACTTAAGATATTATTTGATGTATTTTGATGTATGTTTGGATGTTTTGAGTTATTAAGTATTGTAAGTATACATGACGCAGAGAAGTGTAAATAACTAGCCAAAGTTTTTTACTTTATGACTTTAATGACGTTTGATATTTGATGTATTTTGATATATGGTTCTATTTGGATGCTTGTATTTTTAATCATTCTAATATGTATAATTCTACCAATTACTATGTACTTTATATTTTATGACATGACACAGGGCCCCTGTAATAGCAGATTTATCTGGTAACCCTGTATAAATATGGTTTTAATAAATAATAAATAAATAAATACAATTTGCCGACTTTACGGCTCATTCGTAGTGTACGGTCACATATTGTATGTTTATGACTCCAATTTTATTACTATTTGCTACATGTTCAGTTTTATACTGCCCATAAAAGCAATTATTTTGAGTAGCACACGCACAAACCGTTGATTCAAAGCAGAATAACAACATATTTTGTTTAGATACCGTGTTTGATTTATTAGCGGAAGAAAATAAAAATAGTACAATAAAAAGTTATTTGCCCACAGTATACTGTTATTGCATCCGACAGAAATCGGTCAGATTAAAGTAGTAATTTCAAAAAAATCAATGGAAAAGGAAAGTAAGAAACAAGATAGAACAGGCGAGGTGTAGCATTTTACTATAAAGGACCCGGGCACAACGGGACCACAACACATTTTATTTCTTTTAATGAGATAATTGAGGCAATTATTATAAAAATGACTTTTCTAGATTTATTGCACATGGCAATATCTTAATGAGCGTTGCACAGTTACCCAGATATATCAGGTCGATTTCACACGTATTCTTATGATTTCAAGTGTTTTACTTGTTTATAATTATTATGCACATGACCTCAGTCAGCTCGGTCAGAGTTTTCTAAATTATCGCTAAAATATTATTCTGCGACATATGTCAGCTTTGACGCAGTTAATGTTTTTAACCAATAATGTGACCAAATCCAGCAAAAGTTTATATAAGTAACAATAATAAGTAATGAGTAACCTCATATAGGCGTTTTTTATCTAAATTAAGGTGTTCCCGTCATACTCTCAAGATTGAAACAGGTAGAAGACTGAAATTGGATTTGGACGACCGGGTTTGTGATCTGTGCAGGGATGCGAATATTGAAGATATTGCTCCTTGTTTTTAAGTGTGTGAATAACATTGCTCCTCCATATCTGGCTTCCAACTTACTTAATTACACACCTTCCCGCACTGGACTGCGCTCGTCTGCAGATACTACCCGGTTAGTTGAACATACCATTCACTCCAGGAAACTTCAATCCGCTGCTGACAGATCTTTTTACTTCGCTGCTCCAAAGTTATGGAACCAACTTCCAGCAGCCCTTCGTTCTGCAACATCTCCTCATATATTTAAGAAGAATTTGAAAACATACATGTTCCCATATTGACTTGTCTTTGTTCATTCTTTGCTCTTTAGTGTAGTATTTTATTATGTATCATCACACCCGCTGTGGTCTTCATGAAATGGCGGGCTACAAAAGCCTTATTGTATGTATGTATGTATGTATGTATGTAAGATGAATATCATTTTGTTAGTTTCGAACCGAGTCCCCCAAAATTCATTTCTCTCATGTGTTCTGATACACCATCTGACATCAGTGGTCTCTCATTATTTGTTTTTCATGCTATGAAACTTCGTGAAATGATTGAATTTATGTAATTATATCTCCATGTTATGTCTTCCTCATATTTAATTACTATATTTATAATGCAAAGGGCCAAGGAACTATTATGTACAAATAAATTGAAACTGAAACTGGCATAAATTAAACTCCCTCATTGAGTCGTTAATGATAAATTTATATATTAAACCTATTGAATACTTCTTGCTTTCGATGGAATCGCCCAACCTCAGTTTTAATACAAGAAGTGGTTTCAAGGCGTATACGAGTATCGTCAGTATTTGTTATTTCTTTAGAAAAGCATCAGGGCGCCTATATTTAACATTGACTGACACATCACATGTGAGAGTGAAGGTAAAGGATGTAACGCCAGGCAGCATTTATAGTTTAACTCTAAGCAGCATTTATAGTTTATAGTTTTTCATCTGTTTTTCTTGCCCTTAGTGCGATATTGTTTATGGTAAGCCTGGTTGGAGGCCAACTTCACAATTAGAGTTGCTGCCTTAAAGTATTGAGGTGTACAAGGGGGCGTTCACCGGGATCATTTTGATTCAGTTAGGTCACACAGTTTCACCGCTGATGTTGTTCAAAGCCACGTCAGATAAAGAGAGGGTGATACGGGATTTCTTTAATAAATAATTGAGTACCCTATAGCATTCAATCATCGATATTTATATTGAATTCGTGAGGAATATTAATTTTCTTGGGTTGTGAGAAAGACAGACAGAGATCTTTTGATTTTTAAATTAAGAGCAACATTTTGAGGAGTAAGAACACGGTCTACCTAGCAAACATAAAAAACGTTTTTAAAACGTTTTAAATAAGTTATATTTTGGGTTTTGGTTTAGGTAAAAACGTTTTAATAACATTAAAATGTCGGGTTATATAAAGGTCATGAAATCGTTTTAAAACGTTTTGTATGAAAACACACTACAACAATATTTTTAAAATGTTTTCGAAAATGTCATTGTAAACTATTTTTGCAAACATTTTTGGCCAAATATTTTGTCAATACTTAAATAACATTATGTTAAAACATTTGCACCCAGCAAACACAGAAATGTTCTTAAAATGTTTTTACAAAACGTTTTAATAACATTTAAATGTCGGGTTATATAAAGGTCGTGAAAACATTTTAAAAACGTTATTGTAAATATTTTGGGCAAACATTTTTTTGCAAAATATTTTTTCAACCCCCAAAATAACATTCTGTTTAGAATGATTTTCAAAAAGTTTTCAAAATGTTTTTGGAATGTTATTAAAACGTTTTTATACCCTTTATATAACCCGACATTTAAATGTCTTCTGTAAAACATTTGTGTTTGCTGTGCAGTAAATTACCAACAAATGTTATTTAATGTTATGAAAACGTTTTATACCATTAATGTACCCTTTATATAACCCGACATTTAAACGTTTTCTGACAACCTTTTATAACCTTTTGCGAATGATGTCGAAAACGTTTTGTGTTTGCTGGGTATACACTCTAATTTGACAGTATTGCAGCATCTTTACTACTAGTGAAACAGGCAGGAAGATTGCTTTAAACTTTTAACAAATCGACCAGTTACTTCACTTTGTTTTAATGTTTAATAAGATGTTCCTTAAAAAGATGTAGTAGGCCTGACGTTTGACTAAAAACGCAACTGACTTTATACTTTAGGGATTCCTTGATAAAACATATATGATTAAAAAACAAGGTTGTTACATGCGTAAATTAATCAAGCACAATTGAGTCTATCCACAGATACGGGCCCACGTCATGTCATCACTGTAACTGTTTCATAATTAATCATCCTATTATTAGAATACCTTTATAATATAACACGTGTTGTATTTTCCATTGTAACCTGTTTGAGTATAAAAAGGTTTAGGATTAAAATGCTGGAAATTCAATTAAATAGGACTTAACCGACTCTTTAACATGTTTAATAGAATGTTACGAGTAATAGGGTTGACCCTAGTCTTTTGATTTGATTAGATTAGTTCAAGTTTGACAAGTAAAGTAGATAATGGTTCTACGCATCCTGCACAAGAATTAAATCAATAAATTAAATTAAATAGGACTTAACCGACTATGATATCTATCATGACTATCATAGTTTGTTCGCATGTATTTTGCTTGTTGCACTATTAAATTGCACATATAAGGTTAATCACACAGCGCGTACACGAACAAACACATGGACTGTTTGTCGACATGCTTGCAGACAACCACAAAACAGCATTGATGTCATTTACCAAACTTGAGCTTGAGGTGAATCAAAGAATAGACAGTCATGAAATGGTTTAATTGCTGCAACAGATGACCGATTTATTATCATTGAAGACCGAGTTCTGCAGTCTAAATAAATGAAGGTCGTAAAAAATATGACGCAATTTCTAAAAACTATACGGTTCGTATTAACAAGAGAATTTCGGCTTGTGCAGTTCTCAGAGCATTGACCTCAATCACCTTGATGTTTTTTGTAAAAAATATTTCCTATAATATTTTTTGGGAAAAAAAAGGAAATATTATTGAAAAAAAATGCAAATTAGCTCATTATCATAATAACAAATATGCAACTTATAGTCAAAATATTGAAAAGAAAGATACAGAAAAAAATTAAAATATTTATAAAAATATGACAATTTTTTTTTTAAATAGGGTGGTTTGTAGCAAGGTCCTCAACGCAAAGCAATGAAGGCATCGACCACAATTTCAAATTTCGAATCACATTTTCTTTATGGGGTAAATGTATAAAAAAAAACGAACTCTTTTCCGATTACATGTTATATTATAGTCC
Source organism: Amphiura filiformis (assembly GCF_039555335.1). Taxonomy (NCBI): domain Eukaryota; kingdom Metazoa; phylum Echinodermata; class Ophiuroidea; order Amphilepidida; family Amphiuridae; genus Amphiura; species Amphiura filiformis. The sequence continues at coordinate 24,827,661 of NC_092637.1, forward strand.
TATTATGTGAAACATTAAATGGAAGCAAGTTACGACAAAGCAGTAAGCGGGGCTGTGCGTCCGGGAAGCGAGTTATGTCAAGGCCATCAAGCCATGAAAGCGAGCTATGCCAAGTCTGGGAAGCAGGGTTACAAGCAAGTGAGTTACGGCAATGATTGCAAATCCGGCAATGAACTACTAAGTCCTGCAAGCGAGTTACTTTAAGTCCGGGAAGTGAGTTACGCCAAGACCGTCAAGTCCAGGAAGCGAGTTATGCTAATACTGGTGAGTCCTGTAAGCGAGTTGCCCCAATGTCATCAAGTCATGCAAGCGAGTTACGGCATGGCAAACGATTCCTAGAAGCGAGTGACGCTAAGTCCGGGAAGCGAGATACGCCAAGTCCTGCGAGTTACGGCAAGTCCGGAAAGGAAGTTACGGAAAGTCCGGGAAGCGGGTACATGGCGTTAGTCCGACACTCCGCTAGTCCGACACGCCGCTAGTCCAAATCTGAAATGCACTCCACCAGTCCGACACACCGCTAGTCCGAATGTAAAATACACTCTGCCAGTCCGACAGACCGCTAGTCCGAAAATGAAAACCACTGCGCTAGTCCGAAAATGAAAACCACAGCGCTAGTCCGAATCTGGAAAACAAGTACACTCACATGTCGATTTGATGATCCGGAGTTGAAGGAAACACTATTGACGTCTCCATGAAATAACAAGCAGCTTTATAAATAATTGAATTGTATTTTGTTTGAGTCAACTTATACGAGTCAAAGTAATATATTTGAGTTGCATACATGCGTATGTATGCACAAACAAAAGTGTGTGCCCATAAACACTTGCAAACTCAAGTGTTACCCATAAACACTTGTGAATACGTGTGCGTACCAATCATATTTTTTTCACGCGCGTGCATACCAACAACCACAAGTGCGTACCCATAAACACTTTTTGCTTTTACACTTTGGCGCCCCCTTTCGCCATTCTTGCTTCGCCTATTCTGCTAAATGCACTATACCCATTGGTTGCTTGTTCTTGTAAAACACCCTGATACCGATGAATTTTGCTCGTAATTGCACACATATTGAAATCGTCATTATTTCCTATTTCATATTTCCCCTTTTTTTTTCTTCTTTTTTTTCAGCCATTATCAATCCACTGCAGGATGAAGGCCTCAGCATGATGTCTCCATGTGTCTCTGTTTTGTGCTTGTTGGTACCAGTTCACTTCTCCCCAGTACTTTTGCAGCTCGTCCCTCCATCGCTTCCGTTGACGTCCTCTATTTCGCTTCCTCCTAATAAGGTGTCCAATGTGTGAGTGTTGAGCTCCAACGATTGTCTTGTCTGCGGCAGCTGATATGGCCGGCCCAGGTCCATTTTCTGCTTTTGATGGTTTCCAAGATGTCTTGAACTTGGGTCTGCTCCCTGATCCATTTGTTGGTTTTCCTGTCCTTGTAGGTGATGTTTAATAATGCTTCTTTCCATGTTGTGCTGGGCTGCTGCTAGTTTTCTTTCCATTTTTGATGTTAAAGTCCATGATTCAGCCCCATATGAAATAGCTGGGGAGGATGCATTGGTTGTAGACCTTTCGTTTAAGGCATATTGGAAGATTGCCTTTGATGATGGTGCTGTATCTTCCAAAGGCTTGCCACCCGGCTTTAATTCTCCTTCGAATTTCAGAGTCTTTATTTGTCCAAGATATACATATTCCTCGACCTGCTCAATTTCAACCCCTTTTACTTTCACTATCTTTGGGACTGTTTCTAATCCTACCATGACCTTTGTTTTCTTCATATTCATTTTTAGTCCGGTTATCCAACTCTTGCAGCATTGTCTCAAGTTCATTTAGTATTAATTAATTTGCTGCTTTCTTCTTGCCATTCTTTACATGCATGTATACATCCTCGTGGTACTTGACTGTTTTTTAATTTATTTTTTTTAATTATTATTTTTTTTATTTTTTTATTCAGCAATACCGATGCCTTTTCGAAATTACCCTGAGACATAAAATTTCTTTCTCACAGTTCAAGAATGCTGACCCTTTCAATCGTTTACGGCTTGATAATTGGAGAAGTTCTCCTTTTGAATAACTTTATTTAAGTAAGCTTATGGTAAATTTGTTTGTTTACGAAAGTAGAAAAGTTATTGACAACACCGTAAGTACTTTGTTTATTGCTTTTTTGCCGATAACGTCCAAATAAGAAGCCGCATTACTTTTAACATCATTCATAGAGCGTCGCAAACGTTAAGGATGTATAAACGCATTTTGCCAGCAAAGTCGACAGCAAATTGAATGTATGGCATTTTATCATTATTATAATTATTGTACCGTCTATACTTTAATCATTTACGCGACGTTTTCTTTCAAGTTGGATGAGGGCACATATCACATTTCGTTCGCGCCATAATCACTATTATAAATTGGCATTGAGTGAACACCACTTTACCTATCATCTTACTTTCCCAGCATATTCCTTGCGGTCGCCGTACCAAATTTATGCATCGGTGTTGGGAGGACAAAAGGTCATTGGCAACGGCACTAAATTACAAACATGATGAATTGATTGAAACTAATACAATTACACGAAAGAGCAAAGAAATGGTTTTAAGGCCAGAGTAATGGAAGACACATTCGTCCACGCCCGAATTTGAGATTTCTTGATATTTATCAACACTTAAGCTGAATTTATACTCGATCGCCTTTGCAGAAAAGCTATTTGGATACTTACATTTCCAGAGCGTCAAGCCGATCAATCGATTCAAATCACTGAGGCAAAACGACGTCGCTTTTGCAAGTTGAAGAAATCTCAATTTCCCTGCGATATCGCTTGACACGTGAATGCGTCAACCAATCATATACATCCATCTGGATCTATTATTTTGCTAATTAATTTGCCTTTCTCGATTATTATTTTTGGTGATGAATTAATTCAAAGCAATAATTATTGACACAACTGATGTTTTAAAAATGTATTTTGTGGCATTTAGAATATTTTGATTGTCGTCTGCAATCGCTGTCGCCGTGATAAGTATAAATGCAACAGCGACGGGCGATGCATCGCAAAATTCGGCGATTGCCCATCGCTTTTCAAAAGCGTTTAATCGCAATCGCTCGGCGATCGAGTATAAATTCAGCTTAAGATGTATTCTTCCACTTGAAGCTGATAAAATACAACTTGCTAATATTTACTCGTATTTTTGCTAGATTTATTTCACTCTTTTCAACTCTAAAAAGTCACATGGCTCAAGACAGCTTGGTAAATTGGCGGGAAATAATGAGTCAGAAATGCGCGAATGCGAACTATTGTGATTACGCGCGCGATTCTCGTCGTGTGACGCGGCGCAACTCTGCGCGTATGTCCAACGCAGTCAAGGCACATTCGGTATGTTGTTAACGCCAGCAAATGTGGTGTAAACAAAACAAAAATTTGCAGTCAAAATGCCACTTAGATTGTTTAATTATTTTGAATTTTGGCGCACTGAAAGCAGATATTATAGATTCATTGGTGCAAAAAGATGCATATTTAGACCATGCACCAGATACAGCTTTCACAAGCGTGAAAGTCTTACCGTTTTAAAATATAAGGACGTTTTGTGCAAAATGTTGACATTTCTTTACTAAAACGTCGATTTCTAAGAGTTCACTTTTGACAACATTGCACGATTTTTGTGACAAGATAACTCGAAAAGTATGCAAGCAAAGGGTAAACTTTTTGCACTATCGTTTAGAGTACATCAAAGTCTAGGGAAGGTTTTTCATTTTTTCAAAATATTTGTTTTAAACAAAAATATACACCATTACGTGCAATTTTTAGCTTAATAGAGTGACAAAATTGTTTTTTTCACAATTTTTTCAATATTTCGAAAAAAGAGACGAATTTCAAAAAAAATTTAAAAAAACATCCCTAAGTTCATATCTCTTCTTCATGAAAGGCTAACTGAATTTTATTTACTCCGAACGTATTTTTTTCTAAGTTGTCACAAAAATATTGGGGTAAAAAAGTGATTTTTTGTGATTTTTTGAAAAACTCAAGATTTTTTGAACAAATCTGACGTCACCATGAGATTCCTTGGCTCATTTCCTTTCCATAAAGGTATAGTTTTATATACTTTGGACATACAATTAAGAAAAAATGATGCTCGAAAAGGTCCATGTTCTCTCCCATTACTCTGGCTTTAAGCAGAATAAGAACCGGCAATTCATCATCCAGCATGCACGGCTGCTCCTACCACTCTTTCCGCTTGTCAAATTTTAAGCGCGAGTGAAACAAATTTGGGGTCAACAATTTGTGTTGGGAGGAGTAGTATCGACTTTTCAGTGTCTGCGTTACCATCAGGATTGAGCACACAGATATCTTTTGCTCAGAAGTCGAACTACACTACAACTTTAATATTCCCTCGTTTGCTGTAATAGAAAGGAAAACAAAAGGTCATTGAAATGTTATGCAATAACGGCACTAAATTACAAACACTGGATGAATATTGATACACGATGATTTAAACTATAAAATAATTACACGGAAGAGCAAATAAAATGGTTTGAAGTAGCATACGACCGGCGATCCATCATGGGGCACGTTGGCGCAGCGGTACCGGATCTGCCTTGTAATCGGTGGATTGCGAGTTCGAGCCCCGGCGTTGACATCGTGTTGTGCTCTTGGGCAAGGCGCTTTACCTTACTTGCCTCTCTCTACCCAGGGGTGATATGGGGAGCTGTTATGAATGTTGTCCATTGAGCGCCGCCCAATGGTATGAGCATGCCTTGGGCATTGTATGGTAGCTTACATATTCTAACGACAGTGCTTTGGTTCATGTGTACATGTGATGTGAAAGGCGCTGTATAAATACCAACATTTATTTTTAACATTTTTATCCAACATGCAGGGCCGTCACTAGATGGTGTGTGCGGATTTAAAGAAATTACTATTGACCATAACTGTCTCCACCCATCATAATTTGATTCCACTTCCTCTCTTTCCTTCCTAAGCGCATGGGAAACAAATTTTGGGCCAATAATTTCACAATTTCAGTCAGCAAAAAAGGCCATACACCTCCCCTTCCCAACTGGTCTAGGGACGGCCCTGCCATCGTGCCATGCAAGGTGCTCTACCAACTCCTTAGACGCAACACATAGTGGAGAAGTGATTTCGTCATTTTTATGAAATTTGTCCCACGGTTTGAAATATTTTAAAGTTCTTAAATTACACCTAGGCTGGTTTACATACTGACATACAATATCCACTTACAAACACTTTTACAGTTAACAGTGAAAAGGAGGCATCTCCACTCAAAAAAAACAGATACTTTTAACATTACAAAAAAAATACCTAAAATTGTACTCATATAAGGCTCGTGTACTGGGCCCACTCTTTACATATACGTTTTCCACTTGACATTTGGAATAACACATTATGGGATTTTCCCGCCCATCAACGAAATATATACACTTCACTGAGTCTTAAACAGAGCCTTTCAGATCGCATATAAAAACAAAGCTTGTTTTGCCTTATTCTGTCATGTTTCCATATGGTATTTCGTTTTCAATTCATACTCTCAATACAGCTATCTAATGCAATATTTATATTCCACTGAGTACGTCTGGAATCTTTTTAATAGCCTATATCTCCACGTTAAGTGAGGCGAAACAGCTCTTAATGCGCTAACATGCTTAAGGTGTTGAATTGGAGTATACCACTCGTAAATCAACAGCTTCTTCCTGCTTTATTCATTAAACCATTGCTGTGACGTCAGTCTATTCAATAAACTGTAGATTATTTTCTACGAATCAACACTTTTCTGCACGAATCTACAGTTAAGTGTGGATTCGTACAGAGAAGTGTGGATTCGTACAAAACATGTAATCTACAGTTTATTGAATAGAATTACGGCTGTTTCTAAATTAAGTGATAGGAAAAGGAACATTATCATAATATCATGAACAAATAAAATAAAATGAACGACATTCAAAAATTATGAAACCATTTTACACTAAAAAATACAATGAATACAATACTTTATTTGTACATGCGCTGAACTTACGTTTTTCCAAAATTATATAATAGGCCTACTGAGTTTTTTATAATTGTAGGCCTATAGGCCTACAAAATTGTATTTGTATGTAAAATAATAACGCAAATTGTGCATTTTGAGTGTAATTCGGCCATTACACTTTCATTTGTGTCATAAATATATTATTCCGCCAAGATTTGCATAGACATATGTTTTTCGTTTTCAACTTATTTTTAATTAAAATATTTTATCTTTTGTCGTTTTTTTTCTTTTCTGTTCTTTTTTCTTTTTCATTTTTTTAAAAATTTTAGTCGCTTACGTATTTTTTTATTTAGGAAACTTATAATACACATTCTGTATCAATGCATTTAGGCCTATCTGTTTATTTATTTGTTTGTTTTGTGCATGTTTATTAATGATATTAGCCACCGTAGATCTATTTTCTGTTTAATTTTATTTGTCTTTCGTGTACAAACTACATTTTGTTTTATCTGGTGGTATTTGGCATGCTTGAATATTTACCTATATCGATCAGTAGCCAGTAGGCCTATCCGATAATTAAATATTATGATTAAATATTATAAATATTTATTATAATTACATATTTTAATAATATGATGAGTATCATTTTATTATGACATGTAAAGCTTAGGATACTCTGAGACTCTGAGGTTTTTCTGTCTGTATAAGTCTATTTAGAATACCACAAACTTAAGCAGGGTAGGCATAACTATGATATTTTTATTGCTATTATGGGTGCTAAAGATAAGATATTTTACAAATTGTGTGTGCTTACATTAATGCAGCTTTTACTATTCGTTCAGGTATTTCATGTGAACTTATTTCATCTTTATTCTAGTAGTGTTTCTAGTCTATACTGCTTTTATAGTTGTGTGGTAATTGTCAATAAAGATCGCATAATTATTATAATGTTAGGGACACTCCATTTGACTTCCAGGGGTGGGGGGGGGGGGGCTGGAAGTTGAGGTCGATGCTTTTTTCCGCGTCGAAGTTTTGTTGTGGTTTCTTTTTTATTTGTTTGTTTGTTTGTTTTTTGCCGCTTAAGTTCAGGGACATGTAGGTATTATGGTTCAGACCAACCAAATAAAACGAATTCTTCCTCTGTTTACACATTTAAAATGGGACACATGCTTACCTTTGTTCGGCTAAATATAGAATCATGTTTTAGGTCCTTTTCCCTTTTCGAAAGACATCTTCAAAACAAATCCCGTGAATTCACAATATATCCTTTGAATGATTCCATCGAATAATTGCAATTATCCAAATGATTACGGGATGCATTTCAACGAAGATCACAAATAATTTCCATAATTGCATGGTTGTTCCTAAACCGAACACTCGATACACGGAGAACTTGAGTTTCATTGCTTAGTATCCTTACTTGTGAGTATTTTCGATAATTTCCGTATATGGCAAATAAAACAAATCATCATGAAGATCTCCAATAAAATTGTGTGTAGTAATATACAGAATGCAACACAGGTCCAGCTATCTTCAGGTGCAACGTTACTCGAGAACTCTAGCTTCGGTGAGCAAACTCTTGGCTAGAGTTCTAGAGCAAGTGCAACGCTGCAATGATTTGTTATTGACCATTTGATATGAACCCGTGACTATTATGGCAATTGTCCTTGTTATGCAAAATAGAGACCTATTAAACGCATCAGAAGTGCATGGCTATTGATTGTCTAATCACTTGAAGGACATTATGTACGAATCTACAGATATAGAAATTACAGGTGTGTCCAGTCTTGCGTGCGTGAGATACCTTGTAAATGTAAATATATCAATAATACGAATCAACAGATAAAGAAATTACAAATGTGGAACAATGTCATGTTTGCTTTCTCCATTTATTATTACTAGTAACTTACGAATTCACAGCTTTAGAGAATATTATTGTTAGTATAAAGCAATGGTTTAAGTCAGAGAATACACTCGAAACTGTTGATTCTTGAAAATAATCAACTCGCTCCGCTCGTTGATTATTTTTCAAGAATCAACAGTTCCTCGTGTATTCTCCTTAACATAATGCATACTTATTCACGCCAATGTTGCAACTCTTTCTTTATATTCTCTCACGACACTTACGTGTCCATAAATCGTTTATATAGTTTATTACATCCTGAAGCATGCTTACACTTGCACGAAAGAGCGATAAATCTGTTGCGCTGTAGTTTTCACACATTTTATCAAATATGTTTTTGCATTTTGATACCAGTATCAGACATCACGTGCAACCCAATTTGCATCGCATAAAAACCCCAAACCAATAATATTCTAAGTATTGGTCTTTATTAGCTAGTCAAAAAGACATTATATGTTTACTTTTGATACAATTCGTACAAACACCCTTTACCGTGTAATGCTTTATGGTTGTAAGTGTATTGATTTTTAAGCAGTAACAAGGAACAGGAACCCCCGGGGCACATGAATAATTTTTGGTTGGTATGTTCCCCGGAATTTTGAGGTGGTGGGTCTTTGGGAGCTAACGGTGTACCGGTAAAAGGGTGTCTTTTGGAGCTGCGAACAAGTAAAATGGGGAATTTTGCAGCTGCGAACAGCGAAAATCAAGGGTCTTTCTTAGCTTTCTGGTTAGAAATCGTCTTTCGGAGCTCTATTTTGGTCAAATATAGGGAGTCTTTCGGAGCTGCGAAATCCAAAAAGGGTGGTCTTTCAGGGGGAACATACCTGTATGGTCTTTTGTGTTGAGTGCCCCCCCGGGACAGGAACATCATTTAATATTGCATTATGGTACTTAGGACAGCAGCAACAACAACAATAACAAAACATAAAAATTCTCAGACACATGAGTAGTAAAAATAATCAGGAAAAGGGAAAGAAATCAATGTCTTTATAGCTGGCAAACCATTTTAGACAAGTTAGCCATCTTTGATTCTAGAAAATGATCCTAATTATGTTCTTAGTGGATTTTGACAATCAAAAGTATAAATAATCATTAAGAAAAATATGACTTTGTGCGCTTTCGGGACAAATACGGTTTAAAAAAAGGCTAAATATAGTGGCCATTTTGAATTTCAAAATGGCCGCCGAAGACACATTCGAAAAAAATGGAACCAACTCAGGTTTTGTTCGTAGGGGTATTCAGAAGCTAAAAAGCATTGGTTCCACAAGTGTAGCAAATTTTGCACTGGGTTACATAACACCATGTACTACATGTTCTGATTTAAATGAAAGATGCTAACCACACCACTCTTCGCCATACATACATTCTCCCAGCCACATTTCCCTAACATAATATGACATTTAAAAAAATTAATGAAATTTATTTTGTCAGAGGCGCCGGCGGGGTTCGAACCCACGCTGCACTCAGCCGCTATAATGTACTCCTATACGATATTGACATAACACCAGCGCCTTAGACCGCTCGGCTATCAGGCTTGATGGTGTCATGATGAAAATTTAAAATATAATCGCAACTTCATTACTTCAACATACCAAGTGACAAGCAAAGACAGAAAACGTAACATATTTTGGAATTATGTTTAAAAACATTAATGTGTATTAATAGCGCTCAATTGTTGATAACTACGTGTTTTATAAATGAGGCTATACACGCACAATAGTCGGGACAATAGTATATCGATTTTGATTCACACGTGCGCTACGAACTCGCCGTATACTAAAAGCATAGATTATCAATGTGGCGTGGGCTACCATTTTTCTTGTAGCTTCTTTTATACACGTCGATGTTTTCATCAATTATACAATTAACCCACATTAGACCCATAATTTTATTTCAGGAAATAAAAGATTAGATTACCATAAAAACGAAACAGTAATCATTTGTTGGGTCTAATGTCATTTATATATGGAATTTTCAACGTTTTTTCTATCGCCATTCTCGCTCAATTAAAAAAATATTTTGGCGTGTATATAATTGAAATAAAATTCTCTGCCTCATGAACGACATCAAATGTGCCATAATTGGGTATCACGAATCGTTATATATGATGTGCAGTTAATATTCATATTTTCTTTTATACAGAGGATGCTTCAGTTTTGACAGGAAAAAAATTTTCTTGAAAACCCTCTCACTCGGTTATTTTAAAAAGGTAACCACGCTTCCCTAGAATGTGCAATAAATTAGCATTAAAATTTTTCTTATTCTAATAGCAAGCGTTTCTAGAATGCATTATGGCGAAATGTGGTTTCAAATCGATTTCACAAGAAAAGTAGGCCCTGTCCGAATTACTGCTAACGGAACAAGTTTTAATGCTAGTTTTGGCGTTGAAATAGCGTCGTCGCTTTTCAACATTTTTTAATAAAAAACTGAATCTACAAGTCATTAAATTCTGATGAACCACACTGTAACATACTTGAATCCTTAATCAACACACATTATTATACAGACGCTTTCAGATCGCAAATGAAAGTAATACTACATATTTTGTTTTATCGACCATGATTACAATATGGTACATCATTTCTTTCAATAATTCATGTCAAACTCTCATCGAGACAATGTAATATTTATATTGCACTACATTCGTCTAGACTCTTTTAAACAGCAGATAATCTCTAGTCCCAATAAGGAGAAACAGCTCTTAATGCGGTAACATGCCTAAGGTGTTGAATTTGAGCATACCACTCGTACATCAACAGCTTCTTCTTGCTTCATTAATGCGTACTTATCCAAGTCAGTGTTGCATCTGGTGTATTTATTATTCTCTCACAACACTTACATATCCATTTACACGTCCACTTAAGGGCGTACTACACCCATATATTGGTTTGATTGGTCTAAAAAAATATTTTATCATTTCAAGCTAGGCGATATATGCACTGATCTTGTGAAATAAAAAAATATGAAAAAACATCGTGAAAGTGTCCCTTTTCACCTATTTGTCTTAAAGTTGACTGGTTGTTAAGGACGCTACCACGTAGTCTCCGTCACAACCGGTTTCTTCCGTTTCTAACATTCATCGATATTCACGTATACAGTATTAGACTTGCTACCAGTCCAAAATACGACCTGCCTATGTATGTTTAGGGCTGACACGTCAATTTGTATTACCAATAGGAAATACACAGGTCAGACATTTGAGAATAATAATTCTTTAAGATTTGGTAAAAAAATTGTAGCCGCCTCATTAATATGCTACCTAATCAAAAATTTTGTTGAAATAAAATTAAGGATCGAATGCGTTTTAGTGTCAAAAAGGCAAAATTACCGTCAAACTTTCGCCGAATTCTGCACCCTTGCGAAGCCCTCCGGCGGGTGCACAGTTAAATCGGGAATAAAAATATCCGACCTTTGCGATCAAAAACAACAAATTACAACATTGGACCATGTTTGGACATACTATAGGCAAAAAAAACACTATTGCCAAATAATATAGAATAGAACATTTGACATCAACTTGACAAACTAATGAAGAAAATGTGCTCCATAAACATTAGGTAAGTGCGCAAAACAATTCCTATTCAAATGCGTGTATAAAACTGAACAGGGCCGGACGGCTACAAGACTACCGCATAAGTTCAAAGTTGCCAGATTCAAACATGAGCATGTATGCCTAGCACCTTCTCTTGGTAAAATCCCTGATAAAATCAAGATTGTGACCGTCGTGTTATTAAAATTGAATTTTAAGCGTTAGAACTTAACACAAAGACCATACGGGTATGCTCTCCCGGAAAGACCCCCCCTCCATTTTTTGGATTCCGCAGCTCCAAAAGACCCGTGACCAAAATAGAGCTATAGGCGCAGGCGCAGGCATACGTAAACACGGAAACTTGACAATTTCAGCTCTAAGACCTACATCGCTCGATCATTCTTCACATGTCTGGTTTTTTCAGGCGTTATTCACCCAGAAAGCCAAGAAAGACCCAATTTTGACTATTCGCAGCTCCAAAAGACCACCTTTTATATTTATTGGCAGCTCCAAAAATGATCCCTTTCCGGCATGTAGGCCTACCCCCGTACCCCGTCAGCACCCCCGGGAGCCCAGTCCCCGGACCCTACTAAATTCTGGGGAAGCATACCCCAGGAGCATACCCACAAGAAATGTAGGTTGTGCCCCCCCTCCCCGTGAAGTGGCGTCATGGGGGATCATGGGCGTAGCTAGGACTTTTTAAGGGGGGGGGGGGCAAAGGAGTGAAAGGGGAAACCCTCATTCAAGGGGAAATCTTTAACGAAACAAAATAGGCTCAAAAGTACAAAAAAGACCCTAGTAAAATTCTTCAGGGCGACCGCATCCAAAGGGGGGCGGACTTTCCACCGGGGTTTGGGGTAGCTTCCCCATTGCCCCCCCCTTATGTACGGCACTGAACGTATGAGAAATTTGCTCATTTCCGCAAATTAAGACATTTTAACAATTCCGCAATTTTAGACATTTTAAATGGTAGGCCCTAATAAAGTGAGTAGAAAAAGTGAATAATAAATAATAGTAGACCTATTACACCCCATAGATATTGGCCAATGTCAATGCACATGTGCACGTGGCATCACTCTGCTACCGGTATTTCTTTTGTGCCACATTACTCGTTGACTGCCGATAAACGTCCCAATAAATCGGACTTAGTCACCGGTCAGTTCTCATGATAGATTTCCATGGCTAACGATGGTTAACTATGAAAACATGTTAAAGGACATCAAGAAAATTTTCTAAGTTATTTATTTTGAGCTCTTTCGAGTATCGACGAGTAATGGATATATTCTGTAGATTTAGGTTTTGTCTGTGACTGCTAATGTGAGGCCGTCGTAGGTCGTACGGGGCTCAAACTCGGTGGGTGGGTGTAGCTCTGTCCTGGCAAGAAGAAGTTTATGTTCGTTAAGTCATCCGACCCCGCCCCCCCCCCTCCCAGGGGTCATTTGAGGTCAAATGACTAAAGACTGTCATATGGGCATGAAACTAGGTCGTACGAGGCTCAAACTCGGTGGGTGGGTGTAGTTCTGTCCTGGCAAGAAGAAGTTTATGTTCGTTAAGTCATCCGACCCCGGGGCCCCCTCCCAGGGGTCATTTGAGGTCAAATGACTAAAAACTGTCATATGGGCATGAAACTAGGTCGTACGGGACTCAAACTCGGTGGGTGGGTGACGTTCTGTCCTGGCAAGAAGATGTTTATGTTCGTTAAGTCATCCGACCCCAGGGCCCCCTCCCAGGGGTCCACCGAGATCTACACTCTTTGCCTTCTCGGGCATGAAACTAGGTCGTACGGGACTCAAACTCGGTGGGTGGGTGACGTTCTGTCCTGGCAAGAAGATGTTTATGTTCGTTAAGTCATCCGACCCCGGGGCCCCCTCCCAGGGGTCATTTGAGGTCAAATGACTAAAAACTGTCATATGGGCATGAAACTAGGTCGTACGGGACTCAAACTCGGTGGGTGGGTGTAGTTCTGTCCTGGCAAGAAGATGTTTATGTTCGTTAAGTCGTCCGACCCCGGGGCTCCCTCCCAGGGGTCATTTGAGGTCAAATGACTAAAAACTGTCATATGGGCATGAAACTAGGTCCTACGGGGCTCAAACTCGGTGGGTGGGTGTAGTTCTGTCCTGGCAAGAAGATGTCTATGTTCGTTAAGTCATCCGACCACGGGGCCCCCCCTCCCAGGGGTCATTTGAGGTCAAATGACTAAAAACTGTCATATGGGCATGAAACTAGGTCGTACGGGGCTCAAACTCGGTGGGTGGGTATAGTTCTGTGCTGGCAAGAAGATGTTTATGTTCGTTAAGTCATCTGACCACGGGGTCCCCTCCCAGGGGTCATCTAAGGTCAAATTACTAAAAAGTGTCGTATGGGCATGAAACTTGGTAGGTACAGTCAACATTTAAAGCAGCATTTTTTTAAGGTCATTTTGGGGTCATCCAAGGTCACCACGGGTCATCTGAGGTCAAATTAGTAAAAGCTCATATATGGGCATGAAACTTGGTAGGTACAGTCAACATTTAGAGTTATAAGTTTAGGTCATTTTGGGGTCATCCAATGTCACCCTGGGGTCATCTGAGGTCAAATTAGTAAAAATTGTCATATGGGCATGTCACCATCAGCCTGGTAATCGCGCCCAGCCGAGAACCGCCAAATATGGGTAACCGCCTAGTCTATTTTAAAACTGATGCATCAATGACTATGTTCATCATGTCATATAGAGGCCTTGCATGCGACGTATCATCCCGTAAATATGGCGGACTACTCAAATGCATTCAACAAAAGCATGATTGCAATCTACCGTGACAGTTCGTCTCACACACATAATCCTGCACTACGATCAAATAGGTTGATGACAACATTTGATTGAATGGACTGCACTCCGCCATAACTACGGTGAAGGACACCGGTTGAAAACCTTTGTTTGGAGCCAATCAATAATTTCATGCAGGGCCTCTATTGTATCATTGAGCGTGTTTATAGTGGTGTACGGTATTTATACGGTATTCTTATACGCATACGGGATTAGAATGGAATGTGACTTATCCGTTATCTCGGCTGTTTATAGTGGCAATCAATAGAGCTCAATAGCGCTATTCTGAATCCGAGGTGGTTGAACTCAGCGTGCTCGAGGTCACCGCAATGCAATGTGGGAGACACAAATATGGTGCCAGTTTCAAATAGTTTGCAGTGGAAACGATACCGGCCTATTTTTTAAACATAATTGCAACAGTACCGTACAATTTTGTAGGTGATGTGTTATTACATTGACAAATTTGAGCTCGGAGAGTTATATGACCCTGCTCCACTTCCTTGAATAACGGTATCGTTAATCCTTGTCTGTTTATAGTGGCCGTATACGGAATGAATATACTGCAATATCCATCGATATCGAAGGATATCAGTTCCGTATAATATGTGCGGCAAATAGCGCTATTGGTCTGTTTATAGTGGCGACCAATACCGTATAAGATGTACTTATACGCTAAATACCGGATAATCTGGCTCACTATAAACACGCTCATTCTCACATAGATATAGAAATACTAAATTCGTTCACTATCTATATTTTTACTTCTAGTAGAGCTCCAATCTAAGGGTTAAAGTTATGTTTAGGTTAGGTTAGGATTTTTTAAAAGTACCCAGTACAGTGAACCTTATGATACAAATGCGCGCGAAAATTTTAGCATAGGCCTATTGAAACTAAACTGGTGAAATATGGGACAAAAGTGGAATAAATTCGCGCAAAGCGCTAAAAATGGCATTTTGTGGCTATAAAATGGCCAAATATGAGGTTAATTTCGACACAAACCAATACACAGGCGTCAATATTGGGGGGGGGGGGGTGATTATATTGAACATCCCCTGGCAAAATATTGTGGCATTTATCCCCCCCCCCCCGATCTACGCCTATGTAATTTAGAGCCCTGTGACTCCATCGGTCTCCCTCTCCCTCTCTCTCCTTCCCCCCCCTCCTTCCTTTTTTTCTTCCTCCCTTGGCGGAAACTCTAATAGGCACAAAGGACCAATATGCGATACGTAATCTATTTCCTCTTCTTTCTATATCTAACCTCCTTGGGCCTACATATTAGTACTGATATATCATACGCTGGCGAAATTACGTAATTAATCGGATTAATTAACATACTGAGCAATAGGTGAAAACAATTTTGACAAAAGGAGTTGTCCTTGTCAATTTGTAGACATGTACTTTTGATTATTTACATATAGCTTCTTCTCCAATCACTGTGTAAAACATCCATCCAAAAATCTGATTGCTATTATTATATGGATGAATGGACATATCACAAAAGGATTGCTTATCTCAATAGGGCATGTACTTAAGCATTTTTTTTAACTGACCGGCGTTATTGGGCGTTTTATCGGAGGTCACCGAGTAATGCCGAAGATCAAAATCGATTTTATGTATTGTGTATGTATCATAGGACGCTCGTATTAATTGTCTCTATGCGCTTGAGAATTCAACAATATAAATAATGGTAGCTCTATTATAATACACATTAATGTTTTAAGCAGATAAAATTCCAAAATATAATACGTTTTCTGCCTTTGCTTGTCACGTGGTAGGCCTATGTTGAAGTTGCGATTATATTTTTAAATAAGTTTCAGATGAATAACAAGAAGACAAGTGGCCTAGTGGTCTAAGGCGCTAGGCTCATAGAGTACTAAGCGTTGCGCCGTGAGTTCGAACCCCGCCTCTGCCAAACTTTAAAAGAAGTAAATTAAAATTTGAATTTTTTAATTTCATATTTGGGAAAATGTGACTGGGAGAATTTATGTATGGTGTGGAGTGGTGTGATAGGGCATGTACTTTAACTGGCCGGCGCGGTCCGGTGACTAGTCTTTATTGGGCGTTTTATCGGCAGTCAACGAGTAATGAGAAGAGGCATTTTAAAGGAGTATATTAATACTTGGCTTTTGCAATAATATAGGCCTACGTGCCAAAACTTGCTTGCCCCTTCTCGGCCTGCCTAAAAGTATACCGGTTGCCATGTAGGCCTAGGGGGACAATGTTTTGGTAGGCCTATGTCGATAGAGGGGGGGGGGTTGGCATGTCAAAGTGGGGAGGACAAAGATTTGTTGGCATGGGGAAAGAAATTCAACACCCCAGATGGCGAGTTGCGATAATATAAACTTAATCAGCGGTGAAAAGCACGAGTAGGCAATTCCGCAAAATAATAGGCGTAGGCCTACATTTTAAAGGTAACACGGAAAAATGAAAGTTAAAGGTTATAGCCCGGGGCAGTCATATAATTAAAATATTAGATGATGAAATAAGCATGATAAGGGGCTCACTGGGGGATTTCCAAATGGTGTAGGCCTACCAACTGAATTTCTTATAATCTTACCCTTCCACGGCCTTCATAATCGCCTTTGTTGTCCCTGTTTGTTGTTATAGTAGGCCTATTAGTGGTTTAGCCAAACGCTGAGTATTAAAGACAAAATCTCATCCCGGGAAAAAATCATCAGACATTTTAAACGAATCTGATTACTAGCCGGGATAAGCCTATGATAGGCCACCAACATTATATCGGGCTTCAACTTTGTCAATTGGCCTACTGCTGTTAGGATCCTAGGCCTATGCCAAATACATTTCAAAAATATTAAATGACAATTTAAATGACTTATCCTTCACTTTTAGACATTTATAAACAATTTTAATTTTTCACACTTTGCTGGGATCACTGGATAGGCCTTTAAAATTGTATAGATGGGAATGTCTAAATTCGAGCGTAGGGCCTACGTTATAGGCCTGAGCGTGCCGGATAACGATGCAGGAATTTTTTCATGATTTTGACTGCGTTTCTATTCTGTAGGCATACCCGTGACGTGATTCCAAAGCCTTGTGCGTGTTATTTAAAAATCAGTCGTGTCCCATTTAATGTGCGCCAAAAATTCCCCCCCTTCGATCTGCCAAATTTTCCCATATTCCTGTGCCCCCCGGCCCGGCCCGTCTTGGCTTGTCTAAAATTTGTTTTTTCCTTCTCCATGGCTCCGTATTGGGATTGCCCCATACGCCTGAATTTGATCTTAAAAATACCTAAATATATACCAAAACTCGGCAACTCGTATAACGCAATGGATTGTGGGTGAACACTTGTCAAAATTGTCGTGTGTCAAAATTCGGCTACCGTATATCGTGCAGAACTCTATGGAAATATACACAATGTTTGATTTTTTTGCCTTGGATAGCGACAATCATAGGTAAGTTACAAATGATATGACTCCGCTTAAAATATGCTATCACTGTATCAATTTTGGAGTTCCTAGTTGAAATGGGTTAGAAAACAAAAGGTAAAATAGTTACCAAAATCGCAAATTATAAGCTTAACGCACTTACGAAATATGGTGGGTATAGGTGACGAGAAATGCAATTTTTTCAACATTGCTGTAGTATGGTTGTGGTAACCTGTTACCTATGGCTTAATTAAGTTTCAGTGAAATAATGTCGCTAGTTAAAAATACAAAATATAGCTCAACATTGAAAATAGAAGCATTTTAACCAGTTCGTTTTTGATAGATGTGGAGCACTGAAAATCACCAAGTTCATGAAGCCATCAGGAACCACTTATTCCCATTTTACATATCAACATTATTTCTCTAATGCGTTAGCAACACATATCCAAAATTTTAACGAAATCCGTTGATAGCAAGCTTTCCAAAATGAAGTGAATTTAAAACATCAGTGATGTACCACCTTTTGGCTTCTACCTTCAAAAGCATGTAAGCTACATTGATACCGATGCCACCAATAGAACGAGAAGATTTGCCCCTTCATTTTGCATACCACTATGTCCAATTTTTTTTTTTTTCTCATTTCTTCACAAAATGCAAAAAACCCGTAAAAAAATGCGATGGGTGTAGTACCCCCTTAACCTGTACAAAATTCTGATACATGCTAACGCTCGCACGAAAGAGCAATTGTGACACGATCTGGTCCATGGGGGCCAAAGGAGGCTTTTTTTTTACATTATACTTGCAATAGGCTATCATTTACTGAAAACACAAAAGGTCTAGCATACTTGGTTCTAAAGTTATGATGTTTTTTCAAATTTGCCGCCTTTTTGATGTTTCATAATACAACCAAATCATACGACCAAAAATGTTCAACATTTCATGATTGTGTTTCTGGCAGGGAGGGAGAGGGTAGGTCGTGAAACCAAAATAGTTATAGGACGTCATCGATCTTTTGGTTTGTTCCTTAAAATATCTCTCTCTCTCTCTCTTTGTCTTTCACTCAACCCAAGAAAACTACTATACCTAACGAATTTAATATAAATATCGATGATTGAATGCTATGGGGTACTCATTTATTAAAGAAACCCTGTGTCAAATATCCCAGATCGTCTCTGTATCTCACGGGGGCTTGAAACAACATCAGCCGTAAAACTGTACTGTGGGACCTAACTATGGGGAAATCAAAATGATCCCACAGAACGCCTGAATAATTTAAGGCAGCAAGTAGCATTTTGAAGCTGGCCTACAAACAGGCTTACTATAGACACTATCACTCTTAAGGGCAAGAAAAACACATGAAAACTAAACTATAAATGCTGCCTGGAGTTAAACAATAAATGCTACCTGGAGTTACATCCTTTACCTTAACTCCCACAGTATGTGCCAGTCAATGTTAATGAAACCAGTTCCTGTATTAAAACTGAGGTCGAAAGCAAGAAAATAAAGTTGCTGAAGTTATCTAAAGGGGTTGGAATATCATTAACCCTATGAGAAATACCTGCCGATTGGCCAAAAAAAGGTTTCCATTATCAATTAAACCAATCAGCAACATTGTTAGAATAATTTCACCACACAAAAAATTGGGGTGAATTATTTGCAAAGCTCAATTCTGATTGGTAATCAAAGTGAAGATATCATGTAATTGACCAATCAGAGGCAATGTTAGATCGGCAGGTAGTGCTCAGGGGGTTAAACATAGAATTTTTTTTATAAACATCTACCAAAAAGTAATTAGACCTACCCCACCCCCCACCACCATTTTAATATTGGCCATTATTCCTAAATAGTCGATTGTATGCCAAATTTTTGATATGCACGCGAAGCAGAATTTTTTTCTGTGCATTATGACACCTCATTTATTACAATAGTCCCAATATTGATGTCGCAGTATACATTTTAATTAAAGTAACCCAAGATTTGGAAGTTGCATCAAAGCCCTCCAAACATGTCAAATGCATGAAACAAGAGGAGTAATCAAATGTGACGTGTCATGTCAAAAGGAGACACTTTTGGGCAGGATCATAAATGGAGAAATAGCCAAAAATCTGCCCGGGGTGATTTTTTCACACTGGCAAGTTGGGTTTGTTGCGAATTTGTGATGTTATTAATGTTAAAAATATTGTCTGATAGTATCAGACCGGAATATAACTGGCATCTTGTATATTTTGAGACATTTTTCAAGGTAATTCCTACTCTCTTCTTTGTCAATAATATTTTTAAAGGCCGATATCTCAATTTACAATTTTATAATACCATAACTTACGAACTTGGGAGGGCAAGTTGGTGTAGTGGTCTTCTCACTCACTTCTCACCGCTGTGGCCGGGGTTCAAGGACCTCTTTCCATATCCCTGTCCCGTCATATCCGGATGGAATCCCTTGAATTTAGTAGCCTCTGAGTACTTTTGGGATTAGCCTGGCTTCGGCCGATGTTATAAATAAATAAAAAATAAAATCTTCACTTAGGAATGTTCGATTTCATTGGGTAAAACGGCGTTGTGGAGCAAAATATCTCTTTATTTAAGATAATGTAAAAACCTCAAAATTGATAACCTGCCCAAAAGTGTCTCCTTTTGACATGACATGTCACAAATGAGAGCTGACCAGATTTCCTGCAATGGATACAAGGTGTCATGGTCATTTAAGGCGAGTTGGATGGCAGGAGTCATGTTTTGCTTCAATTTTAGCTATATAGTTAAAACAAGTTAGTGTACCTCTTTATATTAATACATTGATCTTTTAGGAAATGGGTCTAGGAAGCCACGAATCCTATTTTGAAGACCTGAGCGCAAGAAGACCGTAAGACCACTTGGCCCCTCAACATGTATACACTCAAGTTGCGTATAGTTTCGTATAGTTTGGTAATGTTTTATACATGTTCAGGGGCCAAAACATATCTTTCACAACCTTTCATGATGTTTTCACCCTGGAACATGTATTAAACTTTATAAAACCCTAAGACACTATACGTAACTTTAGTGAATACATGTTGAGGGGCCAAGTGGACTTACGGTCTTCTTGCGCTCAGGTCTTCATTTATATTTCTATATAATTATTTCTTGCGATTCTTGAGGCATAGCCAATTAATAACGAAAAGTATGTGCGTTTTCCTTATAAACATCTCAAAAAAAGTAATTAACCCCCCTTAAATAATGGCCATTATTCAAAAACAGGCTATTGTATTACAAATCTGTAAAATGCGTTCAAACCAGAATTTATTTTTGTGCATTTTGACACCTCATTTGATACGATAGCCCAGACAACAATAAAACACCGGTCTATTTAATGTAGTGAGGTCCAGATTTGAAAGTTGCACAATACAAAAACACTCAGATTATCATTGCACAGACTTCCTTCCATTACTACTGAATACAAATTAATAGAATTTACTGCAACTTTCAAATCTTGGGTTACAATGATTTAAATGTACGCTGTGACGTCAATATTTAGTCAATTGCTACAAATGAGGTGTCAAAATGTGCAGAAATTAATTCTGCTTCCAACGCATTTTACAGATTTGTGATATAATTGCCCGTTTGTGAATCATGGCCTTTATTTAAGGGGGGGTTAGTTACTTTTTTTGAGATGTTTATTTCTTGACTACTAACGGGGGGAAATCTGACCGAGCTGATTAAGGGGTGGGGTATGAACGTTTGGACAGTATTTATTGTGGGACATTAGAGCACATCAGACATATCGAATTGCATTCTGAATACGAAGAATGTCCTTCTGATATCAAATAATTTTTTGAATTTCGCAATGTAATACACATTTTATGGCAAATGATTAAAATATTTTTGATATTTAACAGTACTGAAGTAAACTTTATAAATCTGATGATTTATACTTAAAGTGTATGTAGGTGAGTTGAAAAGACGACGATCAATTGAAACTTTGACCTTTCGTATTGAAGATATGAATTTTTTTCCCAAATCACCAAAAAAATTTAGGTCTTTTGGGGAAAAAATCTTCAATATGAAAGGTCAACATTTTCAATTGATCGTCGGCTTTTCCTCCCAGCTACATACACTTTAAGAATATGTCATTAGATTTATAAAATTTACTTCGAGAACTGTTATATATCAAAAATGTGAAAAATATCAAATTTGTCATAAAATTTGTATTATATCATGAATTTCAAAAAATTAAAATTATTTGATATCAGAAAGACATTCTTCGTATTCAGAATGTAATTCGATATGTCTGATGTGCTCTCATGTCCCACAAAAATACTGTCGAAACGCTCAAAACGCTCATTCCAGATCCCTTAAGCCATGTGCATAATATGTAAAACGTAAATACTTGAAATCATAAGAATACGTGTGAAATCGACCTGATATATCTGGGTAACGCTCATTAAGATATTGCCATATGCAATGAATCTAGAAAAGTCATTTTTATATTGCCTCAATAATCCCATTAGAAGAAATGAAATGTGTTGTGGCCCCGTTGTGCCTAGATCCTTTATAGTAAAAAGCTACAAATTGCCTGTTCTGTTTCTTACTTTCCGTTTCCATTGATTTTTTTTTAAATTACAACTTTAATCTGACCGATTTCTGTCGGATGCAATAACGGCATAATGTAGGCAATTAACCTTGTATTGTACTATTTTTGTTTTCCTCCGCTAATAATTCAAACACGGTGTGTAAATCTGGCACAAAATATGTTGTTATTCTGCTTTGAATAAACGGTTTGTGCATGTGCTACTCAAAATAGTTGCTATTATGGACAGTGTACCTCTGAACATGTAACAAACAGTAATAACATTGGCGTCTTTAAACATACAAAAAGCACTGCTTTTTCACCCGATGCATTAGGCACCTGTTTTTCCAATGGACATTTTATTGTGAAATTTCATTGTACAAGGAATACATGTAAACAAATTCCACACAGGCCCCGCATGAAAAGTATTTAATTATCTTTGTAATCACTCAAAAAGCATTTTGTGTGAATTTTACATCCGACCTAGGTGCTATTAAATTTTTATGAGCCTTTTTATTTTACATGTAAAGTCTATGAGAGTAACGATTAGAAATGGACGGCAATATTGAAAAACCCTCATTTTGGGCCATTTTAGACATTAAATGCCCATAAAAAAGAATAGCACTTAGTGCGGATGTAAAATTCACACACAATGCTACCTGAGTGAGTACAAACATAATTAAATACATTTCATTCGGGGGGTATAGCAAAAATAAAAAATGTCCTATACCTTAATGGTTATGGAACAAAGGTGTAGGGGCCATACATACTGCGGATATTGGACGTAGAATATTCGATGTAACATTGTCTTCGTTATTAATCATCTATTCGCCGTAAAAGTAGTGATGTAACAGGGTTGGTTACCATAGCGATGGGTGAAACAATTTTTGAATGTATTGCCCTTCACTATAAGTAGGCTGCACTCATCACCTGTCATGCCTGTGTAGGTGTGCAATCATAAATTGAATACAATACCGCTCTTTGCAAAGACTAACCGTGCAGGTGTGAGTGAAACGTACATAGATTTTAAATTTATATAGAAATACGATCCAGGTTTTTATGCAATGCAGAGGTACAGTGTAGGCTAGTCTAATGCAGAGCAATACATTCAACAATAGTTTTGACACATCGCTATAGTAAATAATCCTGTTACATCTCTACATTTGGAAGCGCCCTCACTAGTGGCTGCATGCTTGTTCACATCAGTCTCTCGATTCTCATCAATTATTTGCGTTTTGGACACTTATATTATACTTTGTACCTAACATCTGACTTGTAAGTACTTTTGGATGCTAAAGAACTTAAAATAACTGTTTTTGATGGCTTCGTTCGTGAAATATTTGAGTGATTTCTTCGTTTGATTTTGTTTCATCGTTATATTACTTCGGTCAACCTGTTATCCGTATATCGAACCATTGTACAATTACACTCTTTGTCCATTTGCTACCATCATGCGACCTTTTTTATATGGACAGGACTCGTTATATTGCTTACGTAAGGCGGTGATTACCAACAAAAACTATACGTTAAAGCCGTCGATATACAAGCAATTGAAAGAACTTAAAATTGCAAAAAAGACCAGAAGAGGATGTCGTGCTGGTAGAAACAAACGCCGATCTATACAAGTTTGCGTCACCAACCGTATCAATGACTTAAATCAAGCAAATGACTTTTCTAAGCCTACACGGTCAAAAAACTTGATACAAATTAAATTATGTAAGGGTGCTTCCACTGCAAAAGTTATTCTCAAAAGCCGTATTGCAACATGGAATGCTCAATCCATGATGAACAAATCTGCTGATGTGTGCGATCTTATTATCAATCGCAAGTTAGACATTTTAGCAATAACAGAGGCGTGGTTAAAGGGAGATGAGCGAGACCACACAGTCCTTGCCGACATTACCAAAACGCTTTCTGATTATGATATACATCAATTGCCAAGAATTGGCCAGAGAGGTGGCGGCATCTGCGTTATACTGCGCAAAGGTTATGATTTCACGTCTGTTACGCACACATTTGACACGTTCGAATGTTTGGAACTCTCCATATCGAGCAGCCAAAGGGATGCTCTCCAACTGTTTGTATTATATCGACCTGGTTCAACTTCACCCAGCAAACTTTTCTTTGAAGAGTTTTCAGGTCTTCTTGAATCAGCCACTCTCGCTTCTGGTGAATTGGTAATAACTGGTGACTTCAACATACATATGGACGATCTCGATTGTCAATCAATGAAATTAATGAGCGATATCTTGTATTCTGCTGGTCTGAAACAGCATATCAAGGAACCGACTCACATTCGTGGACATACGTTGGATCTTCTGATCACCCGCGTGATCCCCAGGATTCAGTATCCAGCGTTTCTGTTAAGCGTGACCTTCCATCAGATCACTATGCTGTAATGTGTGATATCCTATTGTCTCGCCCACCTGCTACTAAGCGTGTCATCAAATCGCGGCAGCTTCGTGCTATTGACTCTGACGCTTTTCGCGAAGAAGTTGTTGGCTCTCTGAGTAATAACAATTTGGATGACGTCAACGAGAAGGTCCAGTCATTTAATAACAACCTCAGTAACCTCTTGGACAAGCATGCGCCGCTCACAACCCGTGAGGTATCGTTACGTCCACAAGCTCCTTTGTACACCGAGTCTGTTCGTGCATCTAAAAGAGCTAAGCGACAACTTGAGCGCAAGTGGCAGAAATCCAAACTTACTGTCGATGAAGACACGTTTCGCAATCAATGTCGTCAGTACAAGAAAGATCTGGACAATGCAAAGACTGAATACCATTGTGCTCAGATCTCGGCATGCGATACCCGGCAAATGTTCAAACTTGTCAATCAACTTTCTGTTCACAAACCTTCGAAAGCCCTTCCTTCTCACAATTCAAAAAAGAACCTGGCCAATCGTTTCAGTGAATACTTTGATCAGAAAATCCGGAATATTCGAGTTGCACTGGATGTGTCTACTTCTGCTGTTAATATTGAGAGAGAGACTACATGTAGGAGTAACTTTGAGCACTTTGAGCCCCTCACGGCCCTGATTTGGTAAAACGATCTAACTTAAAATTGGGACATTTTGAGATATCATGGGTAATGTGAGGGCGCTCTTTCCAATGGTGACATCCTAAAATCACCACCATGCAACCAAATAATGAGATTTTTATATTTTCTAAGACATTAGATCTGTTTAATAATTTATTTTATTCAAAAAGAAAAACGTCAAGTGTTCAAACTTTAAAGCTCTTTTCACTTGAATTTGATACGATATTCAGCCAGCGATTTAGCGATAAAAAAACCTTTGACCACTGACCTGACCTGAAGCACGTGAGGCGCCATATTCGTTTGTTTTTATTTCCTCGTGTGATAATAAATATCATTCAAACTATAGTTGTCGGCCGTGAACGTAGTTTATTACTGGCCTAAGAAGTTTGTTTTTAAAAACAAGTAAATAATCATCACTCACCGTTCTATTTGATCTTGTGGATAATTTCCCAACACGTAATAAATTGAAACGCCACTACCGGATTGCTCTCAGGTAGTAAAGCGGGCGCACTTTCAACCTTCGAAGCTTGCTATTCACTACCGGTAGTAATATTAATTAAGTGATGTCACTGATGTGCAGCATTTCTGGAATAGCACTTGCATCGTGCATGTATAATTTGAATGTAGCTTGCTGTATTCAATATGTGCATGCATATTACAGGAGTTTAGGCCCATCGAAAAAACAATTGAATAATTTAGGAGATTATCAGGGGCTGTGAATAATTATGAGACCTGGGGAGGGTAAAATTGGGGTGAGAGGGGTGCGATTTTGGCCTTAAAACGCTTTAAAAGGCTTAGGATAACCAGGGGGCGGGTACTTGGATTATTTTTCGACGGAGATGTGCGGCCCGAGCTTCCGAACCCATAACCATTTCTAAGGGTCACGATTTTACCGAAAATAGGTAGGCCCCCTACCCATATCTAAGGATTGTCAGGAAAGTAAGGACCCATATCTAAGGATTTGAGCTTGAAAATAGTAAAAGCAACATGTTTTCCGGCATGTTTTTCACACATAGCACGGAAAATCTAAAAGGGACCCATGTCTTTTTTCGTGGAAAACCTTATACGTGAGTACCCCCCTGGGGGGGGGGGGGAGGATAATAGTAAAGGTCCGGAAACGCTTATGATATGGAAATTTTATTTTGAACAAAAATTCTTTAATCACTATTGACGGTTTCGCCTACCATGGTCAATAATGAGTAAAATATCGGTTTAGTTTTAAAAAAAAGATTTTTTACTGTAGGCCTACATCTACAAATCTGATGTATTTAATCATTATTTGGGATCCCAATAATCTGAATGTCCAACAGGGGGTGGTCACAATATTTTTGGCAGGCTGAGAGGGGAAAGCGATTTATTTATTTATTTATTTATTTATTTATTTATTTATTTATTTATTTATTTATTTATTTATTTATTTATTTATTTATTTATTATAATTATTAAGGCTTGTTCAAGTAACTCACCTCTAACATTTCACGCACTCACTTGCACCGGCTCAACAAATCAATGAATCAGTTAATTAATCAATCAATTCACAAACAATGAATATGAATAAATTATATGATATTCAATTTCGATCAATAGACATATCATATCAAACCATCAAACAATGAATAAATGAACTGATCGACCAAGAGCCCTTTTTTCTAAAGAGTGTGAGTGAGTGATTAAACAAAATAAATACATGTATAATTATTTACATAAATAAACAAATAAACAAATAAATAAAGAAAGAAAGAAAGAAAGAAAGAAAGAAAGAAAGAAAGAAAGAAAGAAAGAAATAAGAAAAATTTGAACAAATGGTATCGTAGCATTGCATACACAAAAACAAACATTGCTGACAGGAGGACTCGAACCAACAATCTTTGCATCACCAGTATGATGCTCTACCACTGTGCTACGACGTCGTCTAGTAGTCAGGATCTAGTTTTTAGCCTATACAGTGTTCGTCTGTGACAATGCCGCCTCGTGAAATGAATTTAAAGTTATTTTGATATCAATCTTTTTTTTTTCAATAGAGCCGTAACATTTTGTTTAAAGATCTCAATTTTTATTTTCTTTAGAGCAGAGACAAATATTTCCCCTTTTCTACAATTTGAGCCCAAAATAAGAATCTACTTATTTTATTACTGATTTAATGTTACATAGTGGTCTTGCACTGTGCTTTTTAACCGGGAGGTACCGAGATCGATTCCCACCTCTGCCTGTAATTTTTTTTCAAGCCTGGGAAATAATAAGTTTAATTGGCTTCACAACGCTAAATTATTCATGACTTGCCCAACCTGGTGGTGTAAAGTGCTCCCCATAACATATGAATATTAAGCAATAACACAATGGCTAATTTAAATAAGAAAGCGTCACATGCAAATGAGGGATTGCCCTCTCCAGGAATTGCTTCATGGTGAAACGTACATAGATTTTAAATTTATATAGAAATACGATCCAGGTTTTTATGCAATGCAGAGGTACAGTGTAGGCTAGTCTAATGCAGAGCAATACATTCAACAATAGTTTTGACACATCGCTATAGTAAATAATCCTGTTACATCTCTACATTTGGAAGCGCCCTCACTAGTGGCTGCATGCTTGTTCACATCAGTCTCTCGATTCTCATCAATTATTTGCGTTTTGGACACTTATATTATACTTTGTACCTAACATCTGACTTGTAAGTACTTTTGGATGCTAAAGAACTTAAAATAACTGTTTTTGATGGCTTCGTTCGTGAAATATTTGAGTGATTTCTTCGTTTGATTTTGTTTCATCGTTATATTACTTCGGTCAACCTGTTATCCGTATATCGAACCATTGTACAATTACACTCTTTGTCCATTTGCTACCATCATGCGACCTTTTTTATATGGACAGGACTCGTTATATTGCTTACGTAAGGCGGTGATTACCAACAAAAACTATACGTTAAAGCCGTCGATATACAAGCAATTGAAAGAACTTAAAATTGCAAAAAAGACCAGAAGAGGATGTCGTGCTGGTAGAAACAAACGCCGATCTATACAAGTTTGCGTCACCAACCGTATCAATGACTTAAATCAAGCAAATGACTTTTCTAAGCCTACACGGTCAAAAAACTTGATACAAATTAAATTATGTAAGGGTGCTTCCACTGCAAAAGTTATTCTCAAAAGCCGTATTGCAACATGGAATGCTCAATCCATGATGAACAAATCTGCTGATGTGTGCGATCTTATTATCAATCGCAAGTTAGACATTTTAGCAATAACAGAGGCGTGGTTAAAGGGAGATGAGCGAGACCACACAGTCCTTGCCGACATTACCAAAACGCTTTCTGATTATGATATACATCAATTGCCAAGAATTGGCCAGAGAGGTGGCGGCATCTGCGTTATACTGCGCAAAGGTTATGATTTCACGTCTGTTACGCACACATTTGACACGTTCGAATGTTTGAACTCTCCATATCGAGCAGCCAAAGGGATGCTCTCCAACTGTTTGTATTATATCGACCTGGTTCAACTTCACCCAGCAAACTTTTCTTTGAAGAGTTTTCAGGTCTTCTTGAATCAGCCACTCTCGCTTCTGGTGAATTGGTAATAACTGGTGACTTCAACATACATATGGACGATCTCGATTGTCAATCAATGAAATTAATGAGCGATATCTTGTATTCTGCTGGTCTGAAACAGCATATCAAGGAACCGACTCACATTCGTGGACATACGTTGGATCTTCTGATCACCCGCGTGATCCCCAGGATTCAGTATCCAGCGTTTCTGTTAAGCGTGACCTTCCATCAGATCACTATGCTGTAATGTGTGATATCCTATTGTCTCGCCCACCTGCTACTAAGCGTGTCATCAAATCGCGGCAGCTTCGTGCTATTGACTCTGACGTTTTTCGCGAAGAAGTTGTTGGCTCTCTGAGTAATAACAATTTGGATGACGTCAACGAGAAGGTCCAGTCATTTAATAACAACCTCAGTAACCTCTTGGACAAGCATGCGCCGCTCACAACCCGTGAGGTATCGTTACGTCCACAAGCTCCTTGGTACACCGAGTCTGTTCGCGCATCTAAAAGAGCTAAGCGACAACTTGAGCGCAAGTGGCAGAAATCCAAACTTACTGTCGATGAAGACGCGTTTCGCAATCAATGTCGTCAGTACAAGAAAGATCTGGACAATGCAAAGACTGAATACCATTGTGCTCAGATCTCGGCATGCGATACCCGGCAAATGTTCAAACTTGTCAATCAACTTTCTGTTCACAAACCTTCGAAAGCCCTTCCTTCTCACAATTCAAAAAAGAACCTGGCCAATCGTTTCAGTGAATACTTTGATCAGAAAATCCGGAATATTCGAGTTGCACTGGATGTGTCTACTTCTGCTGTTAATATTGAGAGAGAGACTACATGTAGGAGTAACTTTGAGCACTTTGAGCCCCTCAGTTGTGATGAAGTTCTTGGTATCATAAAGAGGTCGCGTGTAAAAACCTGCCCACTGGATCCACTGCCAGCTCAGCTGATTAAAGACTATTTACCTGACTTGTTACCATCGATAACTGATATTGTGAACACATCACTACAATCTGGTGTATTTCCAGATTGCTTAAAGGAAGCACTTGTGACTCCTTTACTGAAAAGCCTAGTCTTGACGTGGATGACTTTAAAAACTTTCGCCCAGTGTCGAATCTACCGTTTCTCTGGAAAGTCATTGAACGTGCAGCAATTAATCAGCTCCAAAGTTACATCAAGGATAATGATCTTCACACCAAGAACCAATCTGCATACCGGCAGTTTCACAGTGTTGAGACCTCATTACTGCGTGTGACAAATGACTTACTTCGCGCTGTTGATGATCATGGTGAGGCTGTTCTGGTATTATTAGATCTATCCGCGGCGTTTGACACCGTTGATCATAACATCCTGCTCACAAGACTCAGTGCTAGATATGGTGTCACTGGAACGGCTCACCGGTGGTTTGCAACGTATTTGATGAACCGTCAGCAGTCTGTAAGTATCGACACTGAAGTTTCTAACCCAACGCGCCTTGATTGGGGAGTACCTCAAGGCTCCGTCGTAGGACCTGAACTATTTGTCATCTATTCTTCACCTATCCAGGACATCATCGATAATCATGGACTTGCAAGTATCTCCTATGCCGACGACACACAACTCTATGTTGTAATTAAACCATCTAATCGCGCAAGTGCCTTGGCTAAGCTCGAGAAGTGCATTGAGGACATACGTAAGTGGATGGCTGCCAACAAGTTAATGTTAAATGACACTAAAACCGAGCTGTTGCACGTCACCTCTCGGTTTTCCAAGAGAGTATCCAACGTTGACATTACAATTGGAACTTCTTCAATTACTCCATCTGAGGAAGTGCGCAACCTCGGTGTCATTCTGGACAGCAGCCTCACCATGAGTAGTCATGTCAACAACATCTGTAGGAACGCTTCTTATGCCATTCATAGAATTGGGAAGTTACGCCGTTACCTCGACGCTGCAAATACCGAAAAGCTTGTTCACGCTTTCATAACTTCTAGATTAGACAATTGTAACAGCATCCTGTATGGTCTACCGGACAAAGATCTTAACAAGCTTCAAAGAATACAGAATGCCGCGGCAAGACTCGTTATACTCAGCAAAAAACGGGACCACATTACACCTGTCATGTTCCAGCTGCACTGGCTGCCCATCCGTCAAAGGATCATATTCAAACTGTTGCTTCTGACGTACAAAGCTCTGAACGAGCAGTCGCCATCTTACATCTCTGAACTTGTCCATTCATATCACCCTCCAAGGACTTTGCGTTCTTCTTCTCAGTACCTCCTCCAGGAATCCGCGTGGAAAACAAAAACGTACGGCAGAAGCTTCTCACGCGTAGCGCCAGTTCTGTGGAATAACCTCCCTCTTGCTCTTCGATCTCCTCAGACTGTTTCACAATTCAAATCGCGTCTCAAGACACACCTGTTCAGCCATGCCTACGACTCATAAACTTTGTGCTTTCCTTGTGTGCAATTACGTGTTTTTTCCGTTTTGTATATTTGCTGACGGAATTTTATTTCAGTTGCCTATGTAATGCATTGTTGTTTGATTGCCTTTCACTTACGCTTTTTATCGGTTTTTGATAACTTTTATCATGTTCTTTTACATGCTTTTTAATGATGTACTTTTAAGGTAGTGTAAGTTATGTAGATACAGTAGCATACTTTTAAAGGTATATTTTATTCTTGTTCTGTAAAGCGCCTTGATGCCTTTGCTCTGGCGCTATATAAGTCT
Organism: Amphiura filiformis; assembly: GCF_039555335.1. NCBI lineage: Eukaryota > Metazoa > Echinodermata > Ophiuroidea > Amphilepidida > Amphiuridae > Amphiura > Amphiura filiformis. The sequence goes on from NC_092637.1 coordinate 24,859,096, forward strand.
GGTTTATTATTATTATTATTATTATTACTTCTACAACGAATTCCCATTCTATTTCCAGACAATGCAACCACATTGAATGACCTGCGACGAATTCTGGTTGAAGAATGGATGCTATTCCACAGCAACGTGTGACCAGGCTGCTGAGCAGTATGGAGAGGAGTGCCTGTCTGTTGTGCCCGGTTGGTGTAGCTGCATATGGGTTTTCCACCCGCTTTTGAGGTAAGTGACTAGTGTTGTTTGAGCACAGAATAATGGTCAATTTGGCACATTCTGTTTGAGACCCCGCTACATTCACAAGACGTGTACTCAGCCGTGGAAAAGGTGATTGTTTCAACATGATATGAACATGGTATAAATAATCTGAGATATAGATGTTTGAAAAAACTTTCCAAACTTTTGTTGCGGAGTTTAGTTAAACATATATCTACTCTGGCACGCACAGCACGACCAAGTGTTCAATCGGGTTGAGGTCTGGGCTGATTGCAGGCCATTCCATTCTCTCTACTCCCATATTCTGTAGGTAGTCCTTGACTATCTTGGCTCTGTGTGGCGAGTTTTGTCATCTTAGAGGATTGCATTAGGTCCCAGATTGTGAAGATATGGGATTGCCGCTTGCTGCACAGAATAATGGCCAATTTGGCACATTCGGTTTGAGACCCCACTACATTCACAAGACGTGTACTCAGGCGTGAAAAAGGTGCTGGTTTCAAATGTGGTGTCTTTGTAATATGCAACACGATATGAGTTACAGCTAATCTGAGATATAGATGCTTGAAAAAACTTTCCAAACATTTGTTGAGGAGTTTACTTCTAACGAATGTTTGATGACGTAAAATCGAAAAAATGTTATGGTGGAAATATATTATATTTGGAATAAAATGAGAATAGATTCAACAACGAAGACATATAACCTATATTCTACACCGTACCTCTGTAAGTGGCCCCTGTTTATCCAAGCTGACCCCTGGTTCACTCCAAATCTTGGTGAACCATGGGTCACCTTTTGCCAAAGTGGTCCCTGTTTCAAGCTCTTTTATTTTCAATCTTGCTTAATAAAGAAAATATGAGTGAAATTTAGTTCATCTCGCTTTTTCACAGACACAAGAAAAATAATTAAAATATTAATGTCAGTTTGTTTTAATGATTTGCGTAAATGATTTGTGTAAAATATCACGTTCACAGTATTTTGAAAACTCTGTTTATGCATTTTTATTGCAGGAAATGTATTTCTGGAATCAAACAATGGATAGTGTACAATGAATCTCAAAAACTAATGCACGTGGCTTACTACACATGAACAGGAAATAAGCTTTGTACCCATGTTTAGTTTGGAATAAAAAGGTAAATAGATAATGGATATTGTGAGTAGCTGCACCTGTCGTAAAATTGGAGCCATTCTCTAGGGTAATGTTATGTCGCTTGATTTGTGAAAAAAAAGACTATGTAACTTGATGTGCACGACGTGAATATAACGACCATTACGACTTGCATTAGTTGTCAGCGCTAACAGTGTCTAACATAGGACGGTTTATTCCTGAGGGTTTACTTCATCAATTTGCGAAGCAAGATGTTTGCTACAGGGTGTCTCAAAAAGAACATGCTTGGGTGATTTACTACCCGGGAAAAGATATATTGATTGTTCCCGAAGATGAAATGAGCGCCCAGGTCTTCATCAGAGGTGATCATAATATTTAATTGATGTTACATGACGAAGGCTAATGTTCTTCGATCATTTTAATGAGATTATTCCCCACTCATATTGTCAGGGCTTATGACACGGTATGTCTTTTGTCTTTCTGTCCATGCTGTTTCAATGATAGCTCTTAATCAACATTTTTTTTTAATTTTTGAATAATTATTAGCTTTTTTTAAAAATTATTGACAAAATGAGGCAAATTATATCACTTTTTACCATTTTGGCCTAAAAAAAGACTGTTTAAGTTAAACATAGGAGAGTGGTCGAGCGGAACGGGTTCTGACTCATAATCAGAAGGTGCCGGTTCGAGCCCCAGCAACACCATCGTGCGGTGCCCTTGCGTAAGGCACTTTATATCGATAACTCCTCTCCACCCAGGTGTATAAATGGGTACCGGCATTCTTGAATGCTGGGAAGATAGCATACACGCTGTGGAGGAGGTGTCGCGATCCCACACAGCAACATTTTAATGTGGAGTCTGGCATAATCGCTAAGGCAAGAGAGATAAATAAATAAATAAATAAATTTTGGATTTATAAAGCGCCTTTCTCCAGATCTTAGAGGACTCAAAGCGCTGTAATTTCGCTGCAATGGTGAATCATCACCATCAGATCGCATCAACTAGGCCAGTTGCTGCCGAACGGCGCACACCTATCCGCATTTAGATTGTAACATCCACCAATTATTTGTGCAGCTCCCCAAATTCCATCGGGTGAAGGAAGTTTTTGATAACCAAACAACTAATCACCGATGTTTGCGATACAGGAGGAAACCGGAGATCCCGGAGAAAACCTGCGAGAGCGAGCATGGAATCAGGATAAACCAAGTGCACATGAGTCCTTGGGCCGCGCCGGGGCTTGAACCCGGGACCTCAGTGGTGCAAAGCGAGGGTACTACCGCTGCACATAAGAACATAAGGCTAATATCCAAAACCCAAAACCGTGCATGGATTGAAATGTCTAGATTGCTAAAAACACACAAAAGGCATATCTCCGCAACAAGTTTAAACAAGTTCTTCAAACTATTTTTCACATATAATCCGAACATTTCTCATGGAACATTTCATGTTCTTAGCCTAGGGGTATTAAAGAGGCAGGTGAGCGAAACATTGTGAACACTTTTCCTCAACCTCCACTGAAAATTTATTGGATTAGTAGTACAATCCAGTGGGTGTCCTCTTGCAGAGTTGCATTCCCCTGCCAAGGTTCTAGTCGCTCATTATGTCCTTTTTGTCAAAGCTTATAACATGGTATGTCTTCTGTATTTATGTCCATGCCGCTTCAAAGGAGTGTCAAATTTTGAACAATTTGTTAACATTTTTAACTGCTGTAAAGTGCATGAATATGGGTTCATATTATTATATAATATCGTGTTTCTAATTATTACGACAACAATATCTTGTCTTTCAGGTTACTCGAGCAAGAGACATGGATTCATTTTTTATCAAAATTATCCACTGCCATACCTACCTACCTGTCAGGCGCAGTCTTTGCTGCACCTAATGCCTGCAAGAAACAACAAAATCGGCAAGGCTAATGGATTCCACATAAGGGCGTTGGTTAATAAACATCTAAAAAAAAAGTAATTACCCCTCTTTAAATAATGGCCATTATTCAAAAACGGGCTATTAAATTACAAATCTGTAAAATGCGTTGGAAGCAGAATTTATTTCTGTGCATTTTGACACCTCATTTGATATGACAGTCCAGAAAACAATAAAACACCGGTCAATTTAATGTAGTGAGGTCCAGATTTGAAAGTTGCACTTACAACAAAACAAAAACATTCAGATATAATTACACAGATTTCCTTCCATTATACTGAATAGTGAATATGAATCAATAGAATTTATTGCAACTTTCAAATCTTGGGTTACATTGATTTAAATGTACGCTGTGACGTATAGTCAATTGCTACAAATGAGATGTCAAAATGTGCAGAAATAAATTCTGCTTCCAACGCATTTTAAAGATTTGTAATACAATAGCCCGTTTTTGAATAATGACCATTATTTAAAGGGAGGTAATTACACTTTTTTAGATGTTTATATAGTATAGGGAGCCTACCCGCTTGTTATGTTTATAATTCGTGATAATCCTTGCACGAAGGTAGAACTCAAATAGGGTGTGGCATTTTAAAGGCCCCATATTTAGTTTAGTCCTGTAGCGGTATCAATCCGTCAAATTGGCCGATGGCACTTTCTATCGTACTCTGAACATCTGTATAATGCAATCAGCTTTTATTTAAATAAGAAACGAAATCGTTATGTGAGTGGTGTTATGTGCCTGAGTAATTTAATTTAATTTAACTTTGTTTACAAAAAAAAGCTGAAAGTATTTCATGAGAGAAAATGGGGAAAACCAAGAGTTTGTGTATTACAACATGTTTTAGGGGAAACCCCATTGGTCACAGTAAACAAACTCAATCAGAGTTATTAATATCATAGGGGATTCCCATTGCTCAATCATGGTGCATTGCTTAGTGTCAAGTGGGGAAACCCCCCGAATATAAAGTAAATGACATCATGGGGAATCACCCACAGGAAGTGTTGTAGTGTAACAGAATGGTCTGTTAATAGATTTTGGGTTTTCTGGTGTATAAAAAGCTGGAAGCTTTGTAATGAGAGATTGTAAACTCTCTACGTTTTAAATATAGTTGTGCTCCATGAGGAGGTACATTTAAACCAGTTTACATAGCCTATAATGTGCTATTTTAATACAGCAACGGAGAGTTTGGGAGACTTGCTGGAGTCTTGTATATAAAACAACACATCTGTCAAGTGAAGCAGAGTTAAAGAAGCCTGTTTCCTGGAGGAGTTAAAGTGTTTGGAGATCTGCGCAAGGAGTTAAGTGTTAGGATAACGGCGCAAGGAGTTGCAAGAACATTGCAAGAACTCTAGAAGAAGACTGCTGGTTAAGTACTGAGTAGTTGAAATATTTTTGTGATTGTGTGATTATATTGTGTATGCAATTGTACCAATCATATCTTACTTTCAATTAAAGACTTAGATTTTGTAAGCTTAATCAAACATTGTATTTGTGTTGTGCATTCGTGTGAATTTGGGTAAAAGGTGATTTTGGCCTTGAGTCAGTACGACTCGTAACAGTGGCCATTTTTATGCTCGACAATTTCTTACATAGATGAAGCCATCGGTACATATTGGGACACCGGTAACATTATAGCACCAAAGTGGACGTTGTACCTTATATTTATTTATTTGAACTTTCTCTTATCTTATCAAAGATATCATTGGTATTTATGCAATGTAAATTGCCTTGTACGTGATGTCTGATACTGGTATAAAATAATCCTTGCCATTTGTTCAAAATATTTGAAAACTCTAGTGCAACAGATTTGTAGCTCTTTCGTGCAAGTGTAAGCATGCTTCAGAATGTAATAAACTATATAAACGATTTATGGACACGTAAGTGTCGTGAGAGAATATAAAGAAAGAGTCGCAACATTGGCGTGAATAAGTATGCATTATTGAATAAAGCAGGAAGAAGCTGTTGATTTACGAGTGGGATACTCCAATTCAACACCTTAGGCATGTTAGCGCATTAAGAGATGTTTCGCCTCATTCAACTTGGAGATATAGGCTATTAAAAAGATTCCAGACGTACTCAGTGGAATATAAATGTTGCATTAGATAGCTATATTAAGAGTATCAATTGAAAAATGAAATACCATATGGAAACATGACAGAATAAAGCAAAACAAGTTTTGTTTTTATATACGATCTGAAAGGTTCTGTTTAAAGGAGAAGCAACGTTGGCCAGTCCAACTTTGGAATGTCTGTGGTGAATTTGTAACATTATACCTACCTATATAGAAATCTCAATCTCAGATAATATTCCATCTTGCATGCATTAGGACTTTACACTTATTTTGCATAAATGTAAGTTTACACCACCTACATCTAGGTCACCTGAATCAATTTGCATTGTGGGATATGGTTCAATAGAATCCCTGTCTTGTGGGTGAATGTCACTAATCTGTCCTCATAAAAAGAATGTTACTGGATGGACTTAAACATGCTACATTTCCAGATGTCTTGGTCCCACTTTAAGATGTGTGTTGTAGAAGTTTTAAGACAAACTCCCACATCCTCTAGCGACGTCTCTGCAAGCAGGGTCATTGGTTCTTAGGCTCCTTTCAACCATTTTTTCTGCTCTTCCGTGTAATATTGTTTTATAGTACCAATTACCGTGTATCAAAATTGATCGTGTTTGTAATTTAGTGGGGTTATTGCATAACATATCTTATATAATTTTTGTTTTCCTTTCTATTACAGCAGACGAGGGCATTTTAACGTTGTGGTGTAATTCGACTTCTGATCAAAAGATATCTGTGGGCTCAATCCCGATTGCAACGCAGACACTGAAAAGACGATATTACTCCTCCCAACACAGATGCATGAAATGGGTACGACGACCGCAAACTGGGACAGTAAGATGATAGAAGAAGTGGTGTTCGCTCAATGCCAATTTATAATAGTGATTTTGGCGCGAACGATATATGATATGTGCCCTCCTCCTCCTTGAAAGAAAACGTCTCGTTAATGCTCAAAGTACAGACCGTACAATAATTATTATAATAATAATAAAATGCCATATAATTTGCTGTCGACTTTACTGGCAAAATCGACTTTATTCGCAATGCATTGAACCATATCATTCTGATCACTCGCACCTGTAAGATAAGTATCATTGAAAAGAGCGGTATTTTTTCAATCTATTATTGCAGATATACACAGGTGATGGGTGCAACATGCTTGTAGTGCATGGCGATATAGTCAAAATTGTATTTATATTGCTATGGTCGTTAATTTGATATATTATGTCACTTCTACAGCGAATTCATGTGTTTGTTAATGAAACTTTTAAACCTCTTTTTACATAATGATCAAGCGAATTGTATCTGGCATTAACTATAAACTTGCCATTAATGTTCAGCTACTTACGTGTCTATCAAAATTATAAACATTTGGCAGTTATTTCCAAATAATAAAATGTAGTAAAATCGCACATCTTGTTGCATAAACTATTATCCGTCCATATCCGCCAATATGTGAAAAAAAAATCATAAAATTTCATCATCGATATGGATTTTACCTTATTTTTCTTTATCTATCACTATGTCATGAATACGGCGGATTTACCAAATACTGAACAGTATGCTTAAAATATTTCAAAAATGTTTAAAACTACAATTGCCGTTTTTATGTAAAACACTGAGATGGCATTTCATGCACGAATTCTTTGTTGACATTAATCATGTTGCAAAATATCAGCAGGTGCAAAAACGAAGTATAATAATGAAGTATTATACATTTTAACTGCCGTCACGGGTCCGGATATGTAAATTTAGTGAATAATAATAATAATATATTAATAATATAATAATATTTCATTTCATTGGGAAAAAATCTGAACGAGGTGATTAATGTGAATAAAAAGTAAACACTTGAAATCGTAATAACATGTGCCAAATCGACCTTATATCTGAGTAATTGTGTTCTGTTATCATTATGAAATTCTCATGAGCAATAAAGAGCTAGAAAGTCACTTTCAGATTGCCTTAATACCCTATTAGAAAAGTAGTAATTGCGCTGTGCCCTGATCTTTACAGTAAAAAGACGTTTCTTTGAATATTATGTATTGTTTCTTACTTTCTTTTTCTATTGACTTATCATTGTGGGCAGAGTACAAGGCCGTCGGATTTTACAGGAGCATTTTCAGTTTAACGAATCGAACATTTACCAAAGATTGTATTGTTTATTTGATTATTCATTAAAGGGGGGTAACCCTATTGGTTTTGGATATGGATTGTCTTTAAAATTACATAATAATATCAAATATCGCCCCCTTTATGAAAAAAAAAAAAAAAACGAGAGCATTTTCAGCGTAAATGTGAATAAATAGCCAAATTTGCAATCCAATACCTTGGTATACGTGAATTGCATTCTGGGCAGGCAAGCAACAACAACAATTCGCGTTCGTATGACGTACAATGCCCGGCCCGTATTGAACGGAAAATATTTGTTTTTTTCGTACCGTTTCAGAAGAAAAGGAAACAAAATATATTTCCCCTTGCAATATGTACATTTCAAATAAATATAAAAAAGTTTGGGTTAAAAATGAGAGAAAAAAACCCTTCCGGTACCGGGTTTTGAACCGGGTACCTCTCGGGTAAGTACAAACGCGCTAATCAATTGAGCTAAACAGCCCACTACGTGAAACATGGAAGTTTTATAATTAAATACGGCGCACAGTCTCCTCAGCAGTTAGTGTGGTTCGCTTTTTTCACAGAATGTGTATGACGCGAAACCAAAGTAGATGTTGAGGAGACTGATGATCGTTCATAATTCCCTGCCCCAGAATTCCGGAGTAATTTTTAGTATTTACAAACTGGTAACCTGTAAAAACCGCTGTGTTTCATGATTTCTCCGGAAATACATCGACTTGGAGCGTCAAATTTCAGGATAGTAATGAGAAAAATAGTATCTATTATGTGATACCAAAACCTCATCAACAATGAAAAAAATCGGGGGATGATGCTGTCGATCGGGTTACGGACCTTTAAGTGAAGACCTGAGCGCAAGAAGACCGTTAGTCCACTTGTCCCCTCAACATGTATACACTAAAGTTGCGTATAGTTTCATGTAGTTTGGTAATGTTTTATACATGTTCATGTTTTTTCCTCTTTCAACCCTAGTCCTAGGAGTGGGGATGTACCAATCCCCAAGGTTTTTCATCCGGCATAAAAAAAAGTATGTGTTTACACCCATACGACTTAAGCTAATCGTAGATTCATCCTTTGCGTTCATTTTAGTGATAAAATGTTGACCCCAATACCTTACACGTGGGTAGGACCTACCATCACAAATGTCCATGGAAGGAGTGGGGCTAGTGAGGCCCACTATAGGTTTCTACAGTGGAATCCGTGATATTCATTTTGATTTTGTAAAATTATTGAAGAGATATTGATTTAATTTCTTAGGTTGAAATTGTAATTTTGCATATACTTAGTAGAACAAAGTTCAACTCTCATCGCCGATGAAAATTCTCGCGCGCGATGAGAATTTTCACCGCCAAGCACGTAAAAACATGGCTCAGATTTCATCGCGGTCGCGATGTGGAGTCTGAATCGGACTTAATACAAGATTGCGTAATGGGTACGGAAAAAGATTTTTTATATAAACGGGTAGTTAAGCAGGTGTATAATTGAGTACCGGCAAGGATCTTTAAGTAACAAGTCATGATGCAGTCATGTCTACAGTAGAATTCATCTCGACCTTTGCAGGACTTAAACCCCATTAAAAGCTATTAAACCAAGATAACACTCATTGAAGCAGCTCAACTGATTAAATCAGATCTTCTCTGGTTGTGTACAAGTGTCTGTTTTCAATGTGCGACATCGCAATAAAGCTGGTATTACAGCTTCAGTTGGGTAACCGATTATAAAGGAAACGAAAGGAAACAATGGTATGTGTACCATTGTTCACGAAATGACACAAAGAACTGCTTTTTGTTAACCAGCATTCTTCAAAATGAGCAACATAATGATTGTTGACTTAACACAGTTTGGAAATAATTTCTTCATATTTTTGGTGTTATCTGTCGTTTACATATCCTTCCTAAAAACACAAAAGTACGACCCTCTCCAAACATCTAAATTAGCTAAAAATTTAGGACATGTTACAAAACTTTATTTTCTAGAACCTATTTAGAATAATTTAAATGTAGCTTTTACCGTTTTTTTTGTGGCATCCTTCAGAAGTGAGCGGTCCGATACCAATATTTTCGGTCAAATCTCCATTCAATTAACACGGGGAGTTGGCTAGCTATGCCTTGCCCTCACTCATATTTTACAAAAGTACGACCATTTCTGAACATCTAACCTAGCTGTAATTTTAAGTCATGTTAGAGAAATATATTTGCTAGAAGTTTTGGAGAATAAATAAAATATTGGCTGGTTATTTTTCACACAGTGATGTTAACTAGGCAAGTGTCCATTCTCCCAACATACATCATTTGTTGAGGTCACACGTCAATGGTGAGAGCACTGTGTATTGTGTATAGGAAAACGGACAGTAACTGCAGTATGTTCAAATATAAATCATTATTTGAAATCTTAAGAAAGGTCCTTTTTCACCTTTGCCAAACACCAAGTCGAGAATGTTCAGCCGTTGTCCGTCCACTGCTTGACGAATGCTTATCATGTAGCATCCCATGGGCGTTTCTTCCTTGCCTGCTTGTATCAATATTGATGTAGTTCGACTCTTCACCTCTTCCTTTGACTTCACTTGTTTCGTTTTCCCTCTATTGGTGTCAATACGGTGATTGTATTATTTGTCTTCTCTATTTATCTGCCCAGCTCTATTTTCTCCTCTTGGTGACCTCCATTATGCCTTGCACTTTTGTTGATTCCCTGACCCACTTACCATACTTAATTGTTTTCCGGTCCATGTATATTCAGCATTGTCTACCTAGTTTGTCAAAAAGGGTTTTTCAAGGTGGAAAAGTAATTTCCTAATATTTTAATAATTTTAGTTAAACTAGATTGAAAAAAACCAAACAATTATAATCGGGTACCTGTTTATACTGGGAAGGTAAACAGACTCGGATGATTAGCGACCCAGCTGCAGCCACTAGGATCCACAACATGCTCATCTATCAGGGGAACAGTTCTTAAACCCCAATACATTTGTACATTCCTTGAATGACCTTTGAAGATTTGGGTACAAAAACTCATACTCTGCAACTTGAGGTCAAATTTTGTACTATGATTTATGTAATTGAGGTTATTGGACTATGCCATTGGGATGAGGCTCTTGTGGTCCATAGTGTTAGCGACCCAGCTGCAGCAACATCTGAATATTAGCTCAGTGTTATTATTGCGATGGAATTTCCATGTTTGTGTTTATGATTGGTAATATCATAGCCGCAGTTTGTGGCCCTCACGGACTTAGCAAAAGTCAACATCTCTGGATAGTATACAAATGAAGACCTGAGCGCAAGAAGACCGTAAGTCCACTTGGCCCCTCAACATGTATACACTAAAGTTACGTATAGTCTCTTTGGGTTTTATAATGTTTAATACATGTTACAGGGTGAAAACATCATGAAAGGTTGTGAAAGATTTGTTTTGGCCCCTTAAACATTATCAAACTATAAGAAACTATACGCAGCTTTAGTGTATACATGTTGAGGGGCCAAGTGGACTTACGATCTTCTTGCGCTCAGGTCTTCAAATAGCAACAGAGCCCCCAAAAGTAGTGCTAGTAATATTATTGAAAGAAGGAATGAGAGAGTATAAACGGAATTAAATGAAAGACTTTTTTTCAACAAGTTCAGTAGTTCTTGTTTGTCAACCACGATGCGAGATGCGGAATTGTGACTATATTTTCCCCTTTTCTTTACTTGGTGTGCTGTTGCTTTTTTATGCATAATGCATAATGCATACATGGTCATACAGTGGAATCGTCATATTTAGGGAAAAAATACAATGTCTCGAGTTATTGTCAATGTATATTTATACGCTCGTATGTTCATTTTAAGTTAGTATAATAGATTACTTTTCACGTGTTCATAAACTACAGAAACAAGTACCGTAAAAACTCGATAGTAAGCACATATGCTAACTATCGAGTTTTTACGGTATGTGAAGGTTTATGTCATTTAAGTTTAAGTAATCTGTTATCACTTTTTTTATAGAAAAAAAGCAATATATTTTGAAATTTCTTATTACGATTTTTATTTTATTTCTCATATAGAAAAAATCCAGCGGGTTTTATTGTTCCCGCGAACGAATGCGTGGATTATTGAAATGTTATCAATATATCTTTTCTGGGTGTTAAGCTATCAAAGCAAAACTCAAAGCTAATGGTTATTGTGAGTAGAAGCACCTGACGTAACATCGGAGTTATTCTCTAGCGTACAGTTACATCACTTTATTGTTGCAAGAGACTATGGAACTAATGTTTATAAGGAACATTACAACTTACATTAGTTTTCTTTGTAAACAGCTCAACCATAGTACACTCGTCAATCTGTGTGCCCAGACGTTTGCTGCAGGGTGTCTCAGATCGAATTGTAAAACAATAACAGGTTTGAGTGATTTACTGCCCGGAGAGAAACTATTTGACTACTTTACAAAACTACATAGTAAACATGCATGGTAAACAGATTTCAATCCTTCTGTTAGTTTCGATAATAATATTGACCACCCTTTAAAGAAGGAATGAGAGAGTATAAACGGAATTAAATGAAAGACTTTTTTTCAACAAGTTCAGTAGTTCTTGTTTGTCAACCACGATGCGAGATGCGGAATTGTGACTATATTTTCCCTTTTCGGTACTTGGTGTGCTGTTGCTTTTTTATGCATAATGCATAATGCATAATGCATACATGGTCATACAGTGGAATCGTCATATTTAGGGAAAAAATACAATGTCTCGAGTTATTGTCAATGTATATTTATACGCTCGTATGTTCATTTTAAGTTAGTATAATAGATTACTTTTCACGTGTTCATAAACTACAGAAACAAGTACCGTAAAAACTCGATAGTAAGCACATATGCTAACTATCGAGTTTTTACGGTATGTGAAGGTTTATGTCATTTAAGTTTAAGTAATCTGTTATCACTTTTTTTATAGAAAAAAAGCAATATATTTTGAAATTTCTTATTAAGATTTTTATTTTATTTCTCATATAGAAAAAATCCAGCGGGTTTTATTGTTCCCGCGAACGAATGCGTGGATTATTGAAATGTTATCAATATATCTTTATGGGTGTTAAGCTATCAAAGCAAAACTCAAAGCTAATGGTTATTGTGAGTAGAAGCACCTGACGTAACATCGGAGTTATTCTCTAGCGTACAGTTACATCACTTTATTGTTGCAAGAGACTATGGAACTAATGTTTATAAGGAACATTACAACTTACATTAGTTTTCTTTGTAAACAGCTCAACCATAGTACACTCGTCAATCTGTGTGCCCAGACGTTTGCTGCAGGGTGTCTCAGATCGAATTGTAAAACAATAACAGGTTTGAGTGATTTACTGCCCGGAGAGAAACTATTTGACTACTTTACAAAACTACATAGTAAACATGCATGGTAAACAGATTTCAATCCTTCTGTTAGTTTCGATAATAATATTGACCACCCTTTAAAGAAGGAATGAGAGAGTATAAACGGAATTAAATGAAAGACTTTTTTTTTATTTGTTCTGTAGTTCTTGTTTGTCAACCACGATGCGAGATGCGGAATTGTGACTATATTTTCCCTTTTCTTTACTTGGTGTGCTGTTGCTTTTTTATGCATAATGCATAATGCATACATGGTCATACAGTGGAATCGTCATATTTAGGGAAAAAATACAATGTCTCGAGTTATTGTCAATGTATATTTATACGCTCGTATGTTCATTTTAAGTTAGTATAATAGATTACTTTTCACGTGTTCATAAACTACAGAAACAAGTACCGTAAAAACTCGATAGTAAGCACATATGCTAACTATCGAGTTTTTACGGTATGTGAAGGTTTATGTCATTTAAGTTTAAGTAATCTGTTATCACTTTTTTTATAGAAAAAAAGCAATATATTTTGAAATTTCTTATTAAGATTTTTATTTTATTTCTCATATAGAAAAAATCCAGCGGGTTTTATTGTTCCCGCGAACGAATGCGTGGATTATTGAAATGTTATCAATATATCTTTACGGGTGTTAAGCTATCAAAGCAAAACTCAAAGCTAATGGTTATTGTGAGTAGAAGCACCTGACGTAACATCGGAGTTATTCTCTAGCGTACAGTTACATCACTTTATTGTTGCAAGAGACTATGGAACTAATGTTTATAAGGAACATTACAACTTACATTAGTTTTTTTTGTAAACAGCTCAACCATAGTACACTCGTCAATCTGTGTGCCCAGACGTTTGCTGCAGGGTGTCTCAGATCGAATTGTAAAACAATAACAGGTTTGAGTGATTTACTGCCCGGAGAGAAACTATTTGACTACTTTACAAAACTACATAGTAAACATGCATGGTAAACAGATTTCAATCCTTCTGTTAGTTTCGATAATAATATTGACCACCATTTAATGTTTTATGTTATTGGTCATAACATAAAGAAATACAATTGATTGTTACTGAGTTTAAAATTGAATCCAAGCGGATTAAAAACAATAATATGTTTTTCAGAGTTAACATAATAAAGAACTACATAGTGTTCAATATTCCAAATACAAAAAAAACATGTGAAATCCACTTTATTACCTAGTGTAATTAACAGTAAAACATCTTTTTTCTTTCTGTAAAGGACTCAAATCTATTTTTCTCTACAATACAGTTCTTTCTGAGACACCCTGTATTTCAAACAGGTTCAAAGAACCTCTAAAATGTTCACCTGGGGAAAGAAGTTGTTATTTATTACCTAATCCGAACATTCCTGGTGAAACATTCATGTTATTACCTTGAGGGTAGATCCAGGTGAGCGAAACATTAAGAACAATTTTTTGTCAACATCGACTGTAACTTTATCCCGGATTTATTAGATTAATGGTACAATCCTGTGGGTGTTCTGTTGCATAGAGTTGCTTTCACCTGGCAAGGTTCTATTAATCGTTGTAATTGTATTATTTAACCTACTCATTATTTTCTTTTTGCCAAGACGTTTTACAGCTTTATCTTCCATGCCGATTCATATGAGTATCAAATTTGTAGAACTTTGTTTAACGTTAAAACGTAGGAGCTTGGGTTATATATTAGTATACACAGGTGTATCCTAATAATTATATTTTCATTTTAAGGACGAAAACATCTTATCATTCAGGTTAATAGAGCAAGAAACCTGAATATTCTTCATCAATGCATACTTATTCCATATCTAAGTAGAATCTAGCGCTCTCACTTTCGGAGCTTGTGATTTTGTTAGATGCCACCAAACTTACAATATCGTTGCAACCTTGAGGGCCTTTGACCGCAAATATATCATTACAAAAATGCACAGCTATAACATTTCGGTACATGTGCATAAATGAAATTGTTGTGAGATATATTAAGGGCTGGGGTATGAGCGACCTTGAAGTACCGGTATCTGGAGAGGGGAAGCAATGAGTTACCCCAAATCACAGCGGCAGGTAGTGACTGTGGTTCACTTATTGATAAAATGAGTTTGCATTCCTTGTAACAACACACACATTGCCGTCTGGAAATTGGGTCTGGTACTGATTTTGGGACAGCCATAGACTTCAGCGCCGTATCAAATCTCATAAAAACCGCACGACTGACGACTATGTGTTTATGTTTCCCGCACGAAAGCTTGTGTCTACATCTATTACTATACTTCTTTGGAAACGTTGACCTTTGACCATTCTTTGTAAACGCCCTGATATGACCTTGATATGTTCGCTTGATTGGGTACTATACGTTATAGCATCCATTTCATTGAGTTGTTAGGACTTGGTCAGTAGATAATACACAGGGATACAATAGTTTAATATGGTGTGTGAGCATGGTGAAAGACTCATTATTGATTAGGCGCGGACATATTAAAGGCACAGGTCCTTTGGGTCCTTTCATCTTTTCTGTTTCTGTTTCGGTTTCCGGTTTCGGTTTCGGATCTCATTGTTACTTTGAAGTGTTAGCATGGTACGTGTGAACAATCCTTTTATTCTAGTCTTCTGTTTCGGTTTCGGGAGTTATGTTAATTTCTGACATGAAAAAAGTGAGATGAGAGGGTTGATGCTAATCTAGACAAAAGAAGTGTCTAAATTTTACGGTCGTAAATTCGCGATAAATTGTACGGCTTCAATTGACTTGCGTTGGGTGTATAGGTACTCCAGCGTAAGCGGGAGTAGATTGTGAAAATAGCCCAGCGTAGAAATATACATTAACATGATTGATATACATTAATCAATAATAATCAGTGTTGCCAAGAATTACGTATACTTGTTCGGCGTGCAATCGCGCAAAAATCGGTCATATTATGATGTAGCGATTAAACGGGGAATTATTTTCGTCCCAAATACACCTTAAAACTTGGTAATATGCAACACCAGAGAAGTGCGTTGAAGTGAAACTAATAGGATTTCTTTCATTGGAATTGGTAATCTGATAATTGCTTCAGGCAAAATTGCCAGACTCAAATCTATTTTAAATGTATAATATTTGAGAGAGTGGGGATGATCTGGTGGAGGAGAGGAGAGGAGAGGAGATCGAGAGAAGAGAGGGGGAGATGAGAGGAGAGGAGTGGAGAGGAGATCGAGAGAAGAGAGGGGACGAGCAGAGCAGGGACGAGTTTATTCCGTTTATTTTGATTTTTCCACGTTGATCATAGGCCTACTGCTAAAACAGTGAGAGGAGGAGAAGGATAAAGGAAATACAACATTCAATATAATTCAGATATCCACATAATTTAAAAGATGGCACAGGTGAGAGTTGTGGAGGGGGAGAGACAGACAGACTAGAAAGAGAAGAAAGCGAGAGGAGAAGAGGCAGGGGTCCTTTTTTAAATGTCTCAGTAATATGGACCATAATGACACCAAATTTGCGTTCGGACCTGATGTAGGCCTATCAAATGACTGACATGAGTAAGATTGCCCACTTGAGACGCCAGTGTTGCATATAATTGACTTATCCAGCCTTTATTGACAGACATAAGTGTGGTTGACAGCACCTATTATTACCTCTTCAAATGAGAAGCATGATGCCTCAAACGTAACAATGAAGTCAACTTACACACCATCCTACTTAATCCCTTCCGTTTTCGGAATAGAGCTCCCGAAACAGAAAAGATGAAACGAGGGTATGCGTGTATAGCAGAAAATTATAATAGAATGTGTGAATAGAATGTTTGGAATTTTGCAACTAAAATACTAACTGCATTCTGCATTATGTATTTATTTATTTATTTAGGCCTATGCCTATTTATTTATTTACTGACTTATTTATTTATTTTATTTATTTGGTATATTAGTTAGTAGGCCTAGTTAGTAATATTCCATGATAGGCCTACGTCGGTTTATTATTTATTGTTGATAACTTGACAACTTGATTGATTGATCGATTGATAGTCATTTCACATTATATTTCTAGTTTATAGGCCAATTTGAATAGCATCGTACATTAGATAAATAGACCTATCAGTATTGATTTATTCTATTCAGCAATATCAAGGATTACTATCAAACTTCTCATAGCTAATTGTCAGTTGGCTCAGTGGTAACGCAGTAGGTTTTACAATACGGAGGTTCCGGGTTCGATTCCCACCTCTGCCTATTTTTTGCAAGGCTGAGAAAAAAATGAAATTTCTGGACTGCAAACTTATTTGGCGCGCGATCTGAGCTGGTCCTTTTCTGGTGGCTGTGTCTGTTACAGGCACACTCCCTCTGCATCCAAACCAGGTTCACGCTCATTACACCTCCCTTAAGAAAACTTTTGTGTTTTTTAAAGTTTACATAATAAAGAACTACGTACCCAGCAAACACAAAAATGTTCTTAAAAGGTTTATTCAAAACGCGTAATAACATGAAAACGTTTTTAGAACGTTATTGTAAAATATTTTGGTCAAACATTATTGCTAAATACTTAAATAACATTCTGTTTAGAATGTTTTGCATCAAGTCTTAAAAATGTTTTTGTATGTTATTGAAACGTTTCATACCATTTATATAACTCAACATTCAAACGTTAAACGTTTTCTGTATAACGTTTGGGGTTTGTGAGGTAGTGATTGATATTCCAAATACCGGTATATGAAAACAGGTGAAAGCTGCTTTCTAGTGTATTAATAACAGTAAAGTACTCACATTTATTTTTCTCTACAATACAGTTCTTTCTGATACACCCTGTATTTCAAACAGGTTCAAAGAACCTCTAAAATGTTCACCTAAGGAAACAAGTTGTTATTTATTACCTAATCCGAACATTCCTGGTGAAACATTCATGTTATTACCTTGAGGGTAGATCCAGGTGAGCGAAACATTCAGAACAATTTTGTCAACATCGACTGAAAATTTATCCCAAATTTATTAGATTAATAGTACAATCCTGTGGGTGTTCTGTTGCATAGAGTTGCTTTCACCTGTCAAGGTTCTATTAATCGTTGTAATTGTATTATTTAACCTACTCATTATTTCCTTTTTGCCAAGACGTTTTACAGCGTTATCTTCCATGCCAATTCATATGAGTATCAAATTTGCAGAACTTTGTTTAACGTTAAAATGTAGGATGTTGGGTTATACGCTCGTATATCAGTATACACAGGTGTATCCTAATAATTATATTTTCATTTTAACGACGAAAACATCTCAACGTTCAGGTTAATATATAGAGCAAGAAACCTGAATATTCGTCATAAATACAAAGTTTATTCCATTTCTAAGTAGAATCTAGCGTTCTCACTTTCGGAGCTTGTGATTTGTTAGATGCTACCAAACTTACATTATCGTTGCATCCTTGAGGGCCTTTGACCGCAAAGATGCTTGTATATATTTACTGTCATTACAAAAATGCACAGCTATAACATTTCGGTACAGGTGTACAAATGAAATTATTGTGAGATATATTACATTAAGTGTTTGCTATCAAAACAGAGGGATAGTCAGGTTTACTGAGAACTTCATGGATTATGTAGTGAGCTATATATTATCCCTGACGTGATATCGGAGCTATTCTCAAGCGTAAAGTTACATCGCTTTATTGGTGCAAATAAACTATGGAACTAATGTGTATAAGGAACATTACCACTTACATTAGTTGTCTTTGTAAACAGCTCAAACATAGTACAGTTTAAATCGTCAACACGTGTGCCCAGACGTTTGCTGCAGGGTGTCTCAGATCGAATTGTAAAACAATAACATGTTTGAGTGATATACTGCCCGGAGGAAAGCTATTTGACTACTTTACTAAACCACATAGTAAACATGATAAACATATTTCAATCCTCCTGTTCGTGTTGATAATAATATTGACCACTCCTTGATTTTTATGTTGCAATTGTTCATAATATAAGGAAATACAATTGATTGTTACTGAAGTTATAATTGAATCCAACCGGATTGAAAAATATATATATTTTTTAAAGTTTACATTAAAAAAAAACTACGCAGTGACTAATATTCAAAATACAGTCAAATATCTTTTTTCTTTCAGTAAAGCGCTCAAATTTATTTTTCTCCACAATACAGTTCTTTCTGACACACCCTGTATTGCAAACAGGTTAAGAACCTCGTAATGTTTACCTGGAGAAAGAAGTTGTTATTTGTTACCTGATCCGAACAATCCTGGTGGAACATTAAGCTAGGGTAGATCCAGGTGATCGAAACATTTTGAACAACTTTTTGTCAACATCGGCTGTAAATTTATCCCGGATTTATTGGATTAATAGTACAATCCTGTGGGTGTTCTGTTGCATAGAGTTGCTTTCACCTGCCAACGTTCTAATAATCGTTGTAATTGTATTATTTTACTATTTATTATTTTCTTTTTGGCAAGACGTTTTAAACCTTTATATTCCTTGCCGATTCATATGAGTATCAAATTTGTAAAACTTTGTTTAACGTTAAAACGTAGGAGCTTGGGTTATATATTAGTATACACAGGTGTATCCTAATAAGTATATTCTCATTTTAAGGACGAAAACATCTCATCATTCAGGTTAATAGAGCAAGAGACCTGAATATTCTTGATCAATACATGTTTTTTTTATTCCATATCTAAGTAGAAGTTAGCGTTCTCACTTTCGGAGCTTATGATTTGTCAGATGCTGCCACATTTATGTTATCACTTAAAAATGCTTGTATATATTTACTCTCATTACAGATTATATTGTGTATGCAATTGTTGTTATGTGCCAATCATATCTTACTTTTCAATTAAAGACTTAGATTTTGTTAGCTTAGTCAAACAGTGTATTTGTGTTGTGCATTCGTGTGAATTTGGGTAAAAGGTGATTTTGGCCTTGAGTCAGTACGACTCGTAACAGTGGCCATTTTTATGCTCGACAATTTCTTACATAGAGGAAGCCATCGGTACACATTGGGACACCGTTATAGCACCAAAGTAAACGTTGTACCTTATATTTATTTATTTGTGACGTGTGATGTCAAAAGCAGACACTTTTGGGCAGGATCGTAAATGGAGAAATAGCCAAAAATCTGCCCGGGGTAATTTTTTCACAATTTGTGTTTGTTGCGAATTTGTGATGTTATCAATGTTAAAAATATTGTCTGATAGTTTCAGACCGGAATATAACTGCCATCTTGTATTTTTTGAGCCATTTTTCAAGGAAATTCCTATTCTCAACATTGGCAATAATATTTTTAAAGGCCGATATCTCAATTTCCAATCTTATAATACCATAACTTACGAACTCAATATCTTCGCTTAGGAATGTCCGATTTCATAGGGGAAAACGGCGTTGTGGAGCAAAATATCTCTATATTTAAGATATATAAAAACCTCAAAATTGATAACCTGCCCAAAAGTGTCTGCATTTGACATAACACGTCACATTTGAACTTTCTCTTATCTTATATGATATCATTGGTATTTATGCAATGTAAATTGCCTTGTACGTGATGTCTGATACTGGTATAAAATAATCCTTGCCATTTGTTCAAAATATTTGACAACTCTAGTGCAACATATTTATCCTTCTATCGTGCAAGTGTAAGCATGCTTCAGAATGTAATAAACTATAATAACAATTTATGGACACGTAAGTGTCGTGAGAGAATATAAAGAAACAGTTGCAACATTGGCGTGAATAAGTATGCATTATTGAATAAAGCAGGAAGAAGCTGTTGATTTACGAGTGGTATACTCCAATTCAACACCTTAGGCATGTTAGCACATTAAGAGATGTTTCTCCTCATTCAACTTGGAGATGTGGGCTATTAAAAAGATTCCAGACGTACTCAGTGGAATATAAATGTTGCATTAGATAGCTGTATTGAGAGTATGAATTGAAAACGAAATACCATATGGAAACATGACAGAATAAAGCAAAACAAGCTTTGTTTTTATATGCGAACTGACTGAAAGGCTCTGTTTAAAGGAGAAACAACGTTGGCCAGTCCAACTTTGGAATGTCTGTGGTTAATTTGTAACATTATACCTACCTCATAGCAAGAAATCTCAGATAATATTCCATCTTGCATGAAATAGGACTTTACACTTATTTTACATAAATGTAAGTTTACACCACATACATCTAGGTCACCTGAATCAATTTGCATTGTGGGATATGGTGCAATAAAATCCCTGTCTTGTGGGTGAATGTCACTAATCTGTCCTCATAAAAATAATGTTACTGGATTAAATGGACTTAAACATGCTACATTTCCAGATGTGTTGCATCCACTTTAAGATGTGTGTGTAGAAGTTTTAAGACAAACTCCCACATCCTCTAGCGACGGCTCTGCAAGCAGGGTCATTGGTTCTTAGGCTCCTTTCAACCATTTTATCTGCTCTTCCGTGTAATTGTTTTATAGTACCAATTACCGTGTATCAAAATTGATCGTGTTTGTAATTTAGTGGAGTTATTGCATAACATATCTTATATAATTTTTGTTTTCCTTTCTATTACAGCAGACGAGGGCATTTTAACGTTGTGGTGTAATTCGACTTCTGATCAAAAGATATCTGTGGGCTCAATCCCAATTGCAACGCAGACACTGAAAAGACGATATTACTCCTCCCAACACAGATGCATGAAATGGGTACGACGACCGCAAACTGGGACAGTAAGATGATAGAAGAAGTGGTGTTCGCTCAATGCCAATTTATAATAGTGATTTTGGCGCGAACGATATATGATATGTGCCCTCCTCCTCCTTGAAAGAAAACATCTCGTAAATGCTCAAAGTACAGACCGTACAATAATTATTATAATAATAAAATGCCATATAATTTGCTGTCGACTTTACTGGCAAAATCGACTTTATTCGCAATGCATTGAACCATATCATTCTGATCACTCGCACCTGTAAGATAAATATCATTGAAAAGAGCGGTATTGTATTCAATCTATGATTGCAGATATACACATGTGATGAGTGCAACATGCTTGTAGTGCAGGGCGATATAGTCAAAATTGTATTTATATTGCTATGGTCGTTAATTTGATTTATTACGTCACTTGTACAGCGAATTCATGTGTTTGTTAATGAAAATTTTTAAACTTTTAAAACCTCTTTTTACATAATGATCAAGCGAATTGTATCTGGCATTAACTATAAAGTTGCCATTATTGTTCAGCTACTTACGTGTCTATCAAAATTTTAAACATTTGACAGTTATTTCCAAAATAATAAAATGTAGTAAAATCGCAAATCTTGTTATATAAAATATTATCCGTCAATAAACGTTATCCGTCAATTATGTGTTAAAAATCATAAAATTTCATCATCGATATGGATTTCACCTTATTTTTCGTATCTGTCACTATGTCATAAATACGGCAGATTTACCATTACTGAACAGTATGCTTAAAATATTTAAAAAATATTTAAAACTACAATTTGCCTTTTTATGTAAAACACTGAGATGGCATTTCATGCACGAATTCTTTGTTGACATTAATCATGTTGCAAAATATCAGCAGGTGCAAAAACGAAGTATAATAATGAAGTATTATACATTTTAACTGCCGTCACGGGTCCGGATATGTAAATTTAGTGAATAATAATAATAATATATTAATAATATTTCATTTCATTGGGAAAAAATCTGAACGAGGTGATTAATGTGAATAAAAAGTAAGCACTTGAATTCGTAATAACATGTGTCAAATCGACCTTATATCTGAGTAATTGTGTTCTGTTATCATTATGAAATTCTCATGAGCAATAAAGAGCTAGAAAGTCACTTTCAGATTGCCTCAATACCCTATTAGAAAAGTAGTAATTGCGTTGTGCCCTGATCTTTACAGTAAAAAGACGTTTCTTTGGATAGTATGTATTGTTTCTTACTTTCTTTTTCCATTGACTTATATTATGGAGTTAAACTGATATGAAATCCACTAGCCAGTTATTTGGTTGTAGAAATTAAACCAGATACATGGCCAATGGATCTCACAGTTAGACGGGGAAAGAGTGGACTTACGGTCTTCTTGTACTCAGGTCTTCATTTAGATATCGTAAAAAGGAAAGCCAATCTAAATTGAACTTACGATATCTTTTTTGAATAATTTCAAATTAATTATTCAATTTTAGGACATTGCATCAACTTTAAATTACAAATAATTTAAGAGTTTTCAAATATATTTTCATCAAAATTAAAAATTCGCCAAAATGTCACTTACGTTGGTTTTGCATTCTGCCCACGAATTACCACTTACATGTAACCGATTTATGTCAGATCCAATGACAGTATTAACTTTAAAGTCTGAATCGGACTTAATACGAGATTGCGTAATGGGTACGGAAAAAGATTTTTTATATAATCGGGTACCGGTTTATGCTGGGAAGTTAAGCAGGTGTATAAATGAGTACCGGCAAGGATCTTTAAGTAACAAGTTAAAATATAAATCATTATTTGAAATCTTAAGAAAGGTCCTTTTTCACCTTTGCCAAACACCAAGTCGAGAATGTTCAGCCGTTGTCCGTCCACTGCTTGACGAATGCTTATCATGTAGCATCCCATGGGCGTTTCTTCCTTGCCGGCTTGTATCAATATTGATGTAGTTCGACTCTTCACCTCTTCCTTTGACTTGTTTCGTTTTCCCTCTATTGGTGTCAATACGGTGATTGTATTATTTGTCTTCTCTATTTATCTGCCCAGCTCTATTTTCTCCTCTTGGTGACCTCCATTATGCCTTGCTCTTTTGTTGATTCCCTGACCCACTTACCGGTGCATGTATATCATATTCAGTATTGTCTACCTAGTTTGTCAAAAATGGTTTTTCAAGGTGGAAAAGTAATTTCCTAATATTTTAATAATTTTAGTTAAAGGGGCATTTCGTGATCCACAGCCTCATCCCCCCACTTTTCTCAAAAAAAGTTGAGATTTTTATACCACTGGAAACCGCTGGCTACATAATGTTTATCTACCAAATATTTCTTGCAGATTAATTCGTTTAGCAAAAACATCGCTAAATTTGAATTTCGTTCTGGTATACCAGAACGAAATTTCAACGGTGGCCTATAGAGCAGTGTAATACACATAATAATGCATAACTCGCAAACGCAAAATCGGAATCAACTGAAATTTTGGGAATATAAGCTTTTTTCGTGGATATCTAGTGAAAAATGTCATAAAAGAGGATGCTAGAATCACGAAATCCTCCTTTAAACTAGATTGAAAAAAAAACAATTATAATCGGGTACCTGTTTATACTGGGAAGGTAAACAGACTCGGATGATTAGCGACCCAGCTGCAGCAACATCTGAAAATATTAGCTCAGTGTTATTATGGCGATGGAATTTCCATGTTTGTGTTTATGATTGGTAATATCATAGCCACAGTTTGTGGCCCTCACGGACTTGGCGAGACGCAACATCTCTGGATGGTATACAAATGAAGACCTGAGCGCAAGAAGACCGTAAGTCCACTTGGCCCCTCAACATGTATACACTAAAGTTACGTATAGTTTCTTAGGGTTTTATAATGTTTATACATGTTACAGGGTGAAAACATCATGAAAGGTAGTGAAAGATTTGTTTTGGCCCCTGAACATGTATTAAACATTATCAAACTATAAGAAACTATACGCAGCTTTAGTGTATACATGTTAAGGGGCCAAGTGGACTTACGGTCATCTTGCGCTCAGGTCTTCAAATAGCAACAGAACCCGAAAGTAGTGCTAGTAATATCATTGAAAAGGAATGAGAGAGTATAAACGGAATTAAATGAAATACTTTTTTCAACAAGTTCAGTAGTTCTTGTTTGTCAACCACGATGCGAGATGCGGAATTTTGACTATATTTTCCCCTTTTCTTTACTTGGTGTGCTGTTGCTTTTTTATGCATAATACATAATGCATACATGGTCATACAGCGGAATCGTCATATTTAGGGAAAAAATACAATGTCTCGAGTTATTGTCAATGTATATTTATATGTTTATTTTAAGTTAGTATAAGGGACTACAGAAACAAGTACCGTAAAAACTCGATAGTAAGCACATATGCTAACTACCGAGTTTTTACGGTATGTGAAGCTTTATGTCATTTAAGTTTAAGTAATCTGTTATCACTTTTTAATAGAAAAAAAGTACTATATTTTGAAATTTCTTATTAAGATTTTTATTTTTCCCGCGAACGAATGCGTGGATTATTGAAATTTTATCAATATATCCACGGATGTTAAGCTATCAAAGCAAAACTCAAAGCTAATGGTTATTGTGAGTAGAAGCACCTGACGTAACATCGGGGCTATTCTCTGGCGTACAGTTACATCACTTTATTGTTGCAAGAGACTATGGAACTAATGTGTATAAGGAACATTACAACTTACATTAGTTGTCTTTGTAAACAGCTCAAACATAGTACACTCGTCAATCTGTGTGCCCAGACGTTTGCTGCAGGGTGTCTCAGATCCAATTGTAAAACAATAACAGGTTTGAGTGATTTACTGCCCGGAGAGAAACTATTTGACTACTTTACTAAACTACATAGTGAACATGGTAAACAGATTTCAATCCTTCTGTTAGTTTCGATAATAATATTGACCACTCTTTAATGTTTTATGCAGTTATTGTTCATAGCATAAAGAAATACAATTGATTGTTACTGAGTTTAAAATTGAATCCAAGCGGATTAAAACAATAATATGTTTTTCAAAGTTTACATTATAAAGAACTACATAGTGTTCAATATTCCAAATACAAAAAACATGTGAAATCCCCTTTATTACCTAGTGTAATTAACAGTTAAACATCTTTTTTCTTTCAGTAAAGGACACAAATCTATTTTTCTCTACAATACAGTTCTTTCTGAGACGCCCTGTATTTCAAACAGGTTCAAAGAACCTCTAAAATGTTCACCTGGGGAAAGAAGTTGTTATTTAATTTGTTACCTAATCCGAACATTCCTGGTGGAACATTCATGTTATTACCTTGAGGGTAGATCCAGGTGAGCGAAACATTAAGAACAACTTTTTGTCAACATCGGCTGTAAATTTATCCCGAATTTATTGGATTAATAGTACAATCCTGTGGGTGTTCTGTTGCATAGAGTTGCTTTCACCTGTCAAGGTTCTATTAATCGTTGTAATTGTATTATTTAACCTACTCATTATTTCCTTTTTGCCAAGACGTTTTACAGCGTTATCTTCCATGCCGATTCATATGAGTATCAAATTTGCAGAACTTTGTTTAACGTTAAAATGTAGGATCTTGGGTTATATATCAGTATACACAGGTGTATCCTAATAATTATATTTTCATTTTAAGGACGAAAACATCTTATCATTCAGGTTAATAGAGCAAGAAACCTGAATATTCTTCATCAATGCATGCTTATTTCATATCTAAGTAGAATCTAGCGTTCTCACTTTCGGAGCTTGTGATTGGTAAGATGCCACCAAACTTATTTTATCGTTGTATCCTTGAAGGCCTTTGACCGCAAAGATGCTTGTATATATTTACTATCATTACAAAAATGCACAGCTATAATATTTCGGTACAGGTGCACAAATGAAATTGTTGTGAGATACATTACGTTTAGTGGTGGGATAGTCAGGTTTACTGAGAACTGAGAGCAGATTGAAATTGTATTTTTTTAAAGTTTACATAATAAAGAACTACGTACCCAGCAAACACAAAAATGTTCTTAAAAGGTTTATTCAAAACGCGTAATAACATGAAAACGTTTTTAGAACGTTATTGTAAAATATTTTGGTCAAACGTTTTTACAAAATAGTTTGTCAACACTAAATAACATTATGTTTAGAATGTTTTGCATCATGTCTTTAAAATGTTTTTGTATGTTATTGAAACGTTTCATACCATTTATATAACTCAACATTTTACAGCTTTATCTTCCTTGCGGATTCATATGAGTATCAAATTTGTAAAACTTTGTTTAACGTTAAAACGTAGGAACTTGGATTATAAGTAAACACAGGTGTATCCTAATAATTATATTCTCATTTTAACGACGAAAACATCTCAACGTTCAAGTTAATATATAGAGCAAGAAACTTGAATATTCTTCATAAATACAAAGTTTATTCCATATCTAAGTAGAATCTAGCGTTCTCACTTTCGGAGCTTATAATTTGTTAGATGCCACCACACTTACAATATCGTTGCATCCTTGAGGGCATTTGACCGCAAAGATGCTTAGTATATATCTGCGCCAATAAAGTATCCTTACACTTGAGAAAATATTCACAATTTCAAAACTGAACAATATTGGGGTAAATTTGTTTTTTTAATAGATGCACATTATAACACCACATTGAATCCAATGTGACCTCAAGAAGTAAAGTTACAAGCAATTGAATAGACGAAGGTCCAGTTTTAAAAGTGACAAACTGGCTTATAAAAGGCGCAAAAAGATTCCATCAAGCGCAACAAAGAGACAACACAGTTTCTTCAATGAAGCGTTATTTAAAGCAGTTTTATTTCAGTTTTACTTCTCTGTACTTTTCATAACTTTCATTTTATTTGTCAGTTCTTTTGTTTCAGTTTTCTTTTGTTCCTTTTGTTTTAAATTAAAGCCAAATGCATAAATTAGCCATTCACCACTCTCAAACCAGATGTCTAGTCTGTGGAGTTTTGAATAGGCCAGTTTGTCACTTTCAAAACTGGACCTTCGTCTAATCAAATGCTTGTAACTTTGCTTCTTGAAGTCACATTGATTCAACGTGGTGTCATAATGTGCAGGATTAGATAGTGCATCTGTTAAAAAAAAGAATTTACCCCAATATTGTTCAGTTTAGAAATTTTGATTATTTTTCCAAGTGTAAGGATACTTTATTGGCGCAGTATATTTACTATCATTACAAAAATGCACAGCTATAACATTTCGGTACAGGTGTACAAATGAAATTATTGTGAGATACATTACATTAAGTGTTTGCTATCGAAACAGTGGGATAGTCAGGTTTACTGAGAACTTCATGGATTCTGTAGTGAGCTATATACAGGGTGTCCCAAAAAAAAGAGGCCCCTCATTGCGCCCTCTTTTTCTCCTATTTCTGAAAGGTTGATTAAATATATTTTGGTATGTAAAGAAACCTTTGATCGTTAGCTTTAATAAACCAAAACAATTATTTCAATCGGTTCACAACTTTTGAAGATATGCCCTTTTATGCAGAAGTCTGGAAGTATGTTGATGATCTCACATTTGCTGAAAACTCTACTAGTGATAGCAATAGTCATATCCAGGAAGATCTGAATAAGTTCTCAGACTGGGCAGCAACTAATGGCCTAAATCTTAATGCCAAGAAATGCCAGGCACTTGAGGTTAATTTCAGTAAAACCAAACCACATCATGCAGACTTGAGCATTGGCTCTGACAAGCTTGATTATGTTGACAAAGCCAAAATCCTGGGTATCTGTATTCAAAGTGACCTGAAATGGCAATCTCAGGTTGATATTATGATCAAGAAAGCAAACACTCGTCTTTTCATGCTTAGATCCCTGAAAAGATTTGGCTTTGACCAGGATGAACTTACGGTCGTTTACAAAAGCTATGTCAGACCAGTGCTCGAGTATGCTGATGTGGTTTGGCATTCGGGGCTCACATGTAAACAAGCTAGTGATCTTGAGCGCATACAAAGAAGGGCGATTAGAACCATACTTGGTTATAAATACATCTCATATTCAAAGTCAATACAACAGTGCAATATTAAAAAGCTAGAAGACAGAAGGGTTGAGCATTGCCGAACTTTTGCCAATGGACTGAGAGACAGTCTAAGAACCAGTCACTTATTACCACCCACCAGAATCTCGGTCCATGGCAGAAGTTTGCGCAATGCTCAAGATCATACACAACTCAGGGCCAACACGAAACGCTTCAAACAGAGCCCCATCCCCTTTTATGTCACACTTTTAAACATGCATTAAATGCCCCACTTGCTTTTATCTAAAATTCAATTTGTGTGCATCCATGTCAGAGGGATGCGCTTGTCGGCTGCTACATGTGTCTCATTTCGCATGATAGCTGGGAGTAGATGCCGGACTCGTCTTGGGTGGGGGTCGCTTTGGGTCGTCCCGGGGTCACATGGTTTGGGAGTACAGAGAACATTCCTTGGCCATGTGACTTGCGGATGATTTGGAGTGGCCTCCGCTTGGGATGGGTCTGGTGTTTGTTCCTGGCGGTTGTGAGGGGTGGGACGCATGTGGCGTCCGCCGGGTGCATCTTTTTGTTTTGCATGTACACATTTTTCATAAAGATTTTATCCTGCTGGCAGGTTAAATTTTGATTTTTTGTGCTTTTTAATCAAATCTTTTGGTGATATTTTACATTGTAATTGGCCTATTTTATTTGTGCAAATTTCATATCTTTATGTCCTTGTAATAATATATTTTCCATGTGTCATGTTTATACTACCATGTGCAATACTTGTGTATTTATAAATGTTTTAAATTTGTGGGTTATTCTAAGTATTTAATTATAATTGTAATATTTCTCTGTAATTTGGCCCATGGCCACGATTGTGAAATAAATATATATGAAATATAAATATAATATCTGATCTATTCTCAAGCGTAAAGTTACATCGCTTGATTGCTTTATTGGTGCAAAGAAACTATGGAACATTACAACTTACATTAGTTGTCTTTGTATATAGCTCAAACATAGTACAGTTTAAATCGTCAATTGAAGACCTGAGCGCAAGAAGACCGTAAGTCCACTTGGCCCCTCAACATGTATACACTAAAGATGCGTATAGTTTCGTATAGTTTCGTTTCGTTCAGGGGCCAAAACAAATCGTTGCAATTGTATTATTTACCTACTCATTAGAACTTATATTAGTTGTCTTTGTAAACAGCTCAAACATAGTAGAGTTTAAATCTTCAATTTGTGTGCCTAGACGTTTGCTGCTGGGTGTCTCAGATCGAATTGTAAAACAATAACATGTTTGAGTGATTTACTGCCCGGAGAAAAGCTATGTGACTACTTTTCTAAACTACATAGTAAACATGATAGACAGATTTCAATCCTTCTGTTCGTGTTGATAATAATATTGACCACTCCTTACATTTTATGTTGTAATTGTTCATAATATAAGGAAATACAATTGATTGTTACTGAATTTATCATTGAATCCAACCGGATTAAAAAATGTATATATATTTTTTAAAGTTTACATAATAAAAAAATACGCAGTGACTAATATTCAATTCAAAATACAGTCAAATATCTTTTTTCTTTCAGTAAAGCGCTCAAAATTATTTTTCTCCACAATACAGTTCTTTCTGACACACCCTGTATTTCAAACAGGTTAAGAACCTCATAATGTTTAC
Source organism: Amphiura filiformis (assembly GCF_039555335.1). Taxonomy (NCBI): domain Eukaryota; kingdom Metazoa; phylum Echinodermata; class Ophiuroidea; order Amphilepidida; family Amphiuridae; genus Amphiura; species Amphiura filiformis. The sequence continues at coordinate 24,889,229 of NC_092637.1, forward strand.
CTGGGGGAAAGAAGTTGTTATTTGTTACCTGATCCGAACAATCCTGGTGGAACATTAAGCTAGGGTAGATCCAGGTGAGCGAAACATTTTAAACAATTTTTGTCAACATCGACTGAAAATTTATCCCGGATTTATTGGATTAATGGTACAATCCTTTGGGTGTTCTGTTGCATAGAGTTGCTTTCACCTGCCAACGTTCTATTAATCGTTGTAATTGTATTATTTTACTATTCATTATTTTCTTTTTGGCAAGACGTTTTAAACCTGTATCTTCCTTGCCGATTCATATGAGTATCAAATTTGTAAAACTTTGCTAAACGTTAAAACGTAGGAGCTTGGGTTATATATTAGTATACACAGGTGTATCCTAATAAGTATATTCTCATTTTAAGGACGAAAACATCTCATCATTCAGGTTAATAGAGCAAGAAACCTGAATATTCTTGATCAATGCATGTTTTTTATTCAATATCTAAGCGTTCTCACTTTCGGAGCTTATGATTTGTCAGATGCTGCCACACTTATGTTATCACCTAAAAATGCTTGTATATATTTACTCTCATTACAGAAATGCACTGCTCTAACATAGTACAATAAAGTACAATATAATCATGTAAAAAACAGACTTTTGAAAAATGTTGAGGGCGTTCTCCTCAGCAAATGTTATAATATGGCTTTAATACTTATTTTCAAGTAGACAACAAACAATAAGGTACAATAAGGTGTGATTTTTTAATTCCAACTTTGCGTTAACTTCTCGATTTGTACCGTTAATATAGCTACAGGCTTTGACATATATACAGGGAATGTTACTGAATAATAAATCTCTCCCGCAGACAAGTTCGAAATTGTCTTCAAAAATTCAAAAATTTCATAATTGCACATTTTCATGACTATATTTGGTATCAGTATGAAAAATGCGTAAAAATGAGTACAAACAAGCCCAGTATTGGTTCAGTGGTTCTTGAGATAGCTCTTGATATTTTGGGAAAAAATCTCAAAACTTTGTATGTTGAAGCCTATGGCTAGCACGCAGAGCAAAGTGCCTTAATCTACCTTTGATGGGTTTATGATGGTATATCCACCCTATGGACGATTCTTTCACAGTTCCCTTCTCCCATATTCAATAATTTAAAGTGGATTGCCATGAACGCACAGCCCCTTAAGCTATGGACCAAATTAATTGGATTCTTACCAATCATTAATAACTTTATATCACGACTTTAATGGGGTACTACACCCCGGTGTTAAATTTGTGACTATCTTTGCATTTTTCTCAAAAAATAATAACACACTGGTAACAAAAGTTATGTATATTATAGGGGCAAGGAATCCAGTTACTACACTAAAATTGCAGTGAACCAAGATAAGCGGTTCATTTTATACGATAGGAAATGAGGTACATCCTAGCCGTACCTCATTTCTTATCATAAATAACAAACCGCTTGTCTTGGGTCACTGAAAATATTCGCATGCTCATATCTTGAAAATCTGTCCATCAAAATGAACCAAAATTACACACATGATTACTTCAATACTCTACTCTAAAGACCTGTCAATATCCAAACGGTTACCTAACTGGCACAACTGGAAAATGAATTTATCGACAAACTTATTGGTACGACTCCTTCATTAAGAGGTTTTTTGTCGGGCTTACATCATTTATTTCCGATCTTCGTATATATTAATAAGTCTTGTATATTCTTACGCTCTGGCAGACTGAAGTAGAAGAAGGTCACCTCCTTTCTTAATTATTTAAACCCTTTTTTGTTATATCCTATATACATCCTGTTCAAACCGGCGTTGGTAATTCGGGACGAAGATGAAAATAAGAACTCGTTCACCGATATCCGTGTATATTTTATGTTAACAAACTGGAAAGAATCAATGTTAAAGCCATATTATAACATTTCCATACAAAATGGATTAGTACTTCTTTGCCATAAAATGTTAGCTTTTAATTTTGAGCCGAACAACTGAGGTAAAGCAAAGAAAATCGGAATCTACTACCAGCGCCGATGTCTCCAATGTGTATCACTCCGTCGGTTGTTTTACGGTTCTATCCTTTGATGTGTATATCAGTCCCGTATGCCATGCACGTACTGTGTTGTGAACATCGTGTACGCGTTCGACTAATATTTCCATCGTAATAATAAAACGACGGTTCCTACGTTTTATTCAAAATCTCGGATTTGGACAAAAATACAGCACCTGTAGTCTTTATTTTTGCAGGGTATGTTACTAATTAAGTACAATATATATAATCATGTAAAAAACAGAATTTTGAAAAATGTTGAGGGCGTTCTCCTCAACAAATGTTATAATATGGCTTTAATACTTATTTTCAAGTAGACAACAAACAATAAGGTACAATAAGGTGTGATTTTTTAATTCCAACTTTGCGTTAACTTCTCGATTTGTACCGTTAAAATAGCTACAGGCTTTGACATATATACAGGGAATGTTACTGAATATTAAATCACTCCCGCAGACGACAAGTTCGAAATTTTCTTTAAAAATTCAAAAATTTCAGAATTGCACATTTTCACGCCTATATTTGGTATCAGTATGAAAAATGCGTAAGAATGAGTACAAACAAGCCCAGTATTGGTTCAGTGGTTCTTGAGATAGCTCTTGATATTTTGGGGAAAAATCTCAAAACTTTGTATGTTGAAGCCTATGGCTAGCACGCAGAGCAAAGTGCCTTAATCTAGCTTTGATGGGTTTATGATGGTATATCCACCCTATGGACGATTCTTTCACAGATCCCTTCTCTCATATTTAATAATTTAAAGTAGATTGCCATGAACGCACAGCCCAGTGAAATTGATATACATGATATATATGATATACATGGCTTTTGTTACCAGTGTATAATTAGTTTTTGAGAAAAATGCAAAAATAGTCACAAATTTATCGAGGGGTGTAGTACCCCTTTAAAGTTTCTCATGCATAAACAGCAATTAGTTGCTGATGCATGGTTCATATTCTTACCTGATTCATCTGTGAATGCTGGATCAATTTTTGGTGATAGGAAGGCGATAAAGAGATTCAGATGATAAATACCTAAAGCATATGTCACTATATACCATCCCTGAACAAACAAAAAGAAGGAAATAATCAAATCATTGCTTTAACAATGGGTAGTCAGTTTTTACATTGATGCCTACATAATGACAGACAGAGATAAAACGACTAGTTCGCATCTGAAATTCTGACAACTAGACAGAAAATGTCGTACTGCGCAGGTCGGCAACCAATCACGGCGCACCTTTGCCAGGATTGATTTAGCCTTTTTATCTCTGTCTTTCATTATACCATTAAAAGTTAGTGTGTGTGAGAGAGTGTTGCAGCTGGACTGAACTTCGTGCTGGCTACATTTAGTGAGCATGGCAAGTGTCGGTAGAGTGAGCAGAATATGGTCGTGGATCAGGAGGCCCACATATGGCTGACTACCCATTATTAAGTCCCATTCAGTGATCCCAGCGCAAGTGTAAAAATAATTGTTTATAAATTGCTTAAAAGTGAAGAATATGTCATTCAAATTGTCATTTGGGTATATATTTTTGGATGGAATAATTTTTATAATAATAAAAATGAAGAAAACAGCAGTATTGACGAAGTTGAAGCCCCATTCATACATATAGCTAATTTATATACTGTCAGTATATAAATTACAGATCCATGTAAATGCCTTATTTTGTCTTAAATACACGGCTTTCGGCTGAACCACTTGCAGGCTATGTTAGCACATCTATGTCAATTACAAAGGTACCAAAATCTGCATTTTGATAATTGTTTCGATCGTCCGGATGAGCAAATCACTGAATGGGCCTTTAATTGAAACTAGCTCACAAGATGCGACATCACCTTTAGTTTATGTGTTGTGCTCACATTGTATTATAATAAAATATTATTATTATTGGCTTCTAATCATTATTTCTTTGTCATGTTCTTTCACATTTCTTTATTTGGATTACGTTAAGGCGTGGGGTATGGGCGAACTTGAAGTACAGGTATCTGGAGAGGGGAAGCAACGAGTTACCCCAAATCACAGCGGCAGGTAGTCACTGGGATGCCGAGTGCTAGTATATTTATTTTGGAAGGTTCGTGTTTGTTTAAAATTTTGGGGCGTTTTTCCAAAATTTAATATTTTTGATGATATTTCAAAAAAGCGACATGCCAAAGACAACTCTTTGGGCACATAGTTTGTTATTGTTATTGCAGTTCTTTTCCACATACCTACGTTACCATTCGCTTGGGTGATGTACTAATATTTTATGACTGCAATTTGGCGTTTTCAATGCGTTTTAAACGTATCATGAAATTAACACAAATATCTAGTCACGCTGCTTTTAGAATTTTTACCTGGTCGTCGGCTTTTGCAGGCAACAGAATGCAGATTGGCTCACGATAGATGTCGTATTCCTCTATGTGGGTCACTTGATGATAAAATTACTTTGAATTCCTTGTAACAACACACACATTGTCGTCTGGAAACTGGGTCTGGAACTGATTTTGGAATATCTTTAGACGCCGTATCAAATCTCATAAAAACCACACGACTGGCGACTATGTTTTTATGTTTCCCGCACGAAAGTTTGCGTCTACATCTATTACTATACTTCTTTGGAAACGTTGACCTTTGACCATTCTTTGTATAACGCCCTGCTATGACCTTGATATGTTTGCTTGATTGGGTACGTTATAGACGAATCCAATTTCACGCATTTCTATACCTCAATGGCAGCCATAGCTGGGCCCCGTCGGCTCCATCACACCTAAAATGTGAAATGATGCGGCCTTGGAGGGTATTTTAAATGTATTCTATCACCCGTGTTACATGTAGACAAAATGATGACAGTTTACAACACAAAAGAATCTAACATCGAATTTTAAGCGGCTTTAATCCACCCAATTGGGCAGTTACAACACCAGGTTGGTGCTGCGGGGACCCAATAATGGCCGACCAAATCCTGACCATGACTTGGCTCGTTGGATTCGTCTATAGCATCCATTTCATTGGGTTGTTTAGCACCTGGTCAGTATATAATCCTACAGGGATATAGTAGTTTAACTATGGTGTGAGCATGGTGAAAGACTCATTATTGATTAGGCGCGGACATATTAAAGGCACAGGTCCTTTGCGTGTATAGCAGAAAATTATAATAGAATGTTTGGAATTTTGTAACTAAAATACTAACTGCATTCTGCATTATGTATTTATTTATTTATTTAGACCTATGCCTATTTATTTATTTACTGACTTATTTATTTATTTGGTATATTAGTTAGTAATTAGTAATATTCCATGATTCATCGGTTTATTATTGATTGATTGATTGTTGATAACTTGAAAACTCGATTGATTGATCGATTGATAGTCATTTCACCTTATATTCCTAATTCCCAGCAAACACAAAACGTTTTCGACATCATTCGCAAAAGGTTATAAAAGATTGTCAGAAAACGTTTAAATGTCGGATTATATAAAGGGTATATTAAGAGTATAAAACGTTTTCATAACCTTAAAAAACATTTTTTGATAATTTACTGCTCAGCAAACAAAAATGTTTTACAGAAAACGTTTAAATGTCGGGTTATATAAAGGGTATAAAAACGTTATAATAACATTCCAAAAACATTTGTGAAAACTTGATACAAAACATTCTAAACAGAATGTTATTTTGGGGTTGTAAACATATTTTGCGAAAAATGTTTGCCCAAAATATTTTCAATAACATTTTAAAAACGTTTTCATGACCTTTATATAACCCGACATTTAAATGTTATTAAAATGTTTTGAACAAAACATTTTAAGAACATTTCTGTGTTTGCTGGGTTCAAATATTTTAACATAATGTTATTTAAGTATTGACACAATATTTGGCAAAAATGTTTGCAAAAATAGTTTACAATAACATTTTTGAAAACATTTAAAAATATTGTTGTAGTGTGTTTTCATACAAAACGTTTTAAAACGTTATCATGACCTTTATATAACCCGACATTTTAATGTTATTAAAACGTTTTTACCTAAACCAAAAGCCAAAATATAACTTCTTTAAAACGTTTTTAAAACGTGTTTGTGTTTGCTGGGTTTACAGGCCCCTATGGAACGTCTATTAATTTTGAATAGCATCGTACATTAGATAAATAGGCCTATCAGTATTGATTTATTCTATTCAGCAATCAAACTTCACATAGCTAATTGTCAGTTGGCTCAGTGGTAACGCACTGGGTTTTACAAGACCCGGGTCCCGGGTACAAGAGGTCCCGGGTTCGATTCCCAGCTCTGCCTATTTTTTTCAAGGCTGAGAAAAAAATGAAATTTCTGAACTGCAAACTAATTTGGCGCGCGATCTGAGCTGGTCCTTTTCTGGTGGCTGTGTATGTTACAGGCACACTCCCTCTGGAATCCAAACCATGTTCACACCCATTACACCTCCCTTAAGGGCTGGGGTATGAACGTTTGGACAGTATTTATTTTGGGACATCAGAGCACATCAGACATATCGAATTGCATTCTGAATACGAAGAATGTCATTCTGATATCAAATAATTTTGATTTTTTTGAAATTTAATACACATTTTATGGCAAATCATTAAAAATTGATATTTTTGATATTTAACAGTACTTGAAGTAAACTTTATAAATCTGATGATTTATACTTAAAGTGTATGTAGGTGGGACGAAAAGCCGACGATCAATTGAAAATGTTGACCTTTCGTATTGAAGATATGGATTTTTTTCCCAAAACACCAAAAAAAATTAGGTCTTTTGGGAAAAAATCCATATCTTCAATATGAAAAGTCAAAATTTTCAATTGACCGTCGGCTTTTTCCTCCTACATACACTTTAAGAATATATCATTAGATTTATATAATTTACTTCGAGGACTGTTATATATCAAAAATTTGAAAAATATCAAATTTTTATAATTTGTCATAAAATTTGTATTATATTGTGATTTTCAACAAATGAAAATTATTTGATATCAGAAAGACATGCTTCGTATTCAGAATGCAATTCGATAGGTCTGAGGTGCTCTCATGTCCCACAAAAAATACTGTCGAAACGCAATAAACGCTCATTTTAGATCCCTTAAGGGCTCTGGTATGAACGTTTGATATTTTTGATATTTAACAGGCCTCGAAATAAGCTTTATAAATCTAATGATATGGACTTAAAGTGTATGTACCTGGGATGAAAAGCCGACGATCAATTGAAAAGTTTGACCTTTCGTATTGAAGATACGCATTTTTTCGCCAAAACATCAAAAAAATGAGCTCTTTTGGGGAAATAAATTTTGTATTATATCGCGAATTTCCAAAAAAATCAAAATTATTTGATATCAGAAGGACATTCCTCATATTCAGAATGCAATTCAATATGTCTGATGTGCTCTCAGGTCCCACAAAAAAATGCTGTACAAACGTTGTTATCCGATTCCGTAAATCGGTACCCAGCGACTAGTCACTACGTACACAGTACCACAATTTCCCTGCACTTGCCAAATTTGTTGTCAGTGCCCCTCAGGGATTATACATTGCTCACTACAGAATGCAAATCGATGTCTGGTGTACTCTCAGCTCCCACAAAAAATACGTAAAATTGTCGCTAAACGTTAATATCAGATCCCTTAATTACGTGACAAATTTGATAGGCAGGTCATTTCAAAGAACCAAATAGTAAACGTTAAACTCTCCTAAATTCACAAAAATGCCATCGTCGTCAAAATATTTGATAATGCTGAAAGGAAGAAACAAATAGGGGGACTTTGAATGGAATCATGTAAAGATTTGAAATCACAAAAAGAAAAAAAACAATTGAACCGACCCGTTGTATTCATAACAGTCAAGTTAGCTCAATCTACGTTGTGTTTTCGAACCCTGGCGTTCGTTTAGTACGCTCTCGTGGAAAAAATGAGTTTGCTGAAATTCCCTTGAGCATGGTGCGTTCTGCTCTTGCCAATTTTGAATCTTTTTCCTTGCTTTAAATTCTAAAGTTCATTACATTGACCTATACATAATATAATATTATGAAAAGATAATTCCTATGTTCTTATTTTCGCGGTAGCTGATGCTACGCGAAAAACGTGGAAATAAAAAAAGAGCAAGAACTAATGCTCTATCGGATCTGTGCTTATTTATAGTTTTGTTTTGAGATCATCAGTCTCTTCCTCTATGTTATTAAGCCTCTCTGAACTTATTACCGTATCCTCACAACTTCATATTACTGTCCGTTGTGTTTTATATTATTTTGACTCTATTGGACCTATTGGACCACATTCACAGCCCAATTATTCGCCTGTGAATGTGGTGCCGGAAGCTGTTCCATGTCAGTGTATTTTGCTGTTGTGTCAGTTGGACAACTGCTTGGTTACTGACATGTGTTTAGAGTAGAGTATTGAAGTAATCCTGTGTATAATTTTTGTTCATTTTTATAGACAAGATTTTAAGATATGACCTTATGAAAAATGATAAGTTTCTTTTTGAGGCCAGTTTATTACTGTCCGTTGTGTTTTATATTTGACTCTATTGAACTAGATCTCTTTTACTTAGTTTAAGTAAACGGAAATGTTGAAAGTTAGTCTAGAAAGTGGCAAGTGCAAATATTTCCTTTACTTTATGAATGTTATTTCTATAGACACGCTCTACCGTATTCATACTTTATATTACTGTTTTTATTTGACTCTATTTAACTAGATCTCTTTTACTTAGTTTAGGTAAAAGGGAATGTTAAAAATCAATCTAGAAGGGGGGAAGTGCAAACATTTCCTTTACTTAATGAATATTATTTCAGTTCTATAGACATGCTCAGAATATACAGGGTGATTCAAAATGAATTAAACTCGTGTTTGTGGCGCCTTTGTACGAACTCTTGACATTATGTAGTCATGGGTCTCATAGCCCTGGTCAAACTCATAAACATATAGGCCTATTTCTGATTTACCTGTGCGATATTCAATGTGCTGTGATAAAATAGGTATTATAATTTCAGTTGGATGCATCATTACAAAGCAAACGCACAGTTAACAATACTGAGCGTGGCATTTGTTTCCGAAACGAGAACAATAGTCTGCGTATTGTTCTCCAGCCATGTGGATGGTACAACTCATGTCAAACTTGTCACAGTCATTGTGATCGTATCACACAAGTAAATGAGAAACATGTGATTTTTATTTAGACTTAACACAAAAGTTTTTCCATTTTTTAGCTCCCTATCAGGCAGTCAGAACTCCATATTTGAGAGGGCTCGACAACAATCTTCCCAAAATCGCATTTCAATCATTTTTAGATGACCATAGAGGGAAAGAATTGAAGTTTATTTACAGCTTCTATTGCGAAAATTGATCAAACCGATCACACGAAGGTGCTCGTTCGAAGTTGGAGCTATCGAGAGTCAGCTGTTGAGCACAATTTGCCATTGAAATTACATATGTCCGACTGTTATGAAATTTTAGAAGACTCTCTTCGGGAAAACAGCTCGACAACAGCTTTTCCGTGACATTTTTTACTTCAAATTGCAGTATGTTAAGGGCTGGGGTATGAACGTTTGGACAGTATTTATTTTGGGACATTAGAGCACATCAGACATATCGAATTGCATTCTGAATACGAAGAATGTCATTCTGATATCAAATAATTTTGATTTTTGAAATTCGCAATTTAATGCACATTTTATGGCAAATCATTAAAATTGATATTTTTGATATTTAACAGTACTTGAAGTAAACTTTATAAATCTGATGATTTATACTTAAAGTGTATGTAGGTGGGATGAAAAGCCGACGATCAATTGAAAATTTTGACCTTTCGTATAGAAGATATGGATTTTTTTTCCCAAAACACCAAAACAAAATAGGTCTTTTTGGGAAAAAAATCCATATCTTCAATATGAAAGGTAACAATTTTCAATTGACCGTCGGCTTTTCCTCCTGCTACATACACTTTAAGAATATATCATTAGATTTATATAATTTACTTCGAGGACTGTTATATATCAAAATTTGAAAAATATCAAATTTTTATAATTTGTCATAAAATTTGTATTATATTATGATTTTCAAAAAATGAAAATTATTTGATATCAGAAAGACATGCTTCGTATTCAGAATGCAATTCGATAGGTCTGAGGTGCTCTCATGTCCCACAAAAAAATACTGTCGAAAAGCAATAAACGCTCGTTTTAGATCCCTTAAGGATGAACATTATAATTCACATGTGAGCTTCTATGGCTATTATTGTGTGAAGGGTTTTCCCACCAGCCCACTAACTAGTCCATTGCCTATGCCTACAGTACAGTGAGTGAGCTAGAGGTCAATCATCAATTGGAGCGCTGTGTGTGCACTGAATAGGAAAAACGGACAGTAACTTCATAATGAAGGAATCCGCTGTAAATTGAAACCTAATTGAAAATATCAGATTAAAAAAATAAATTAAAAAAGATTTGAATAAAACCATCCATTTTTGTAGCTGCACACGGTTTCTCTACCCAAGCATGTATAGTCAGGATCATGGTAGTGTGTTGACTGGTATAGCGATATTCAAATGAAAGATTAAGTTGTGTGGCAGGCGTGGTTTCGACAAATAATCCCTAGCGGGCTACATTATAGCCTATTAGATGGGCCTCAAGATTTCTTTTTTTAATTTCTCTATTTCAATTTAATCATATTGCACTGTCCACAAAGAAACGAGCCAAGTTCAATATGGCACTTCAAAGGTGAGAAAGTTTAGTGAAATTAGCAAAAAAAGTTCGTGGTCTCTTTCGCCTTCAGCTTCCCACAGCTGATCGGATATCAAGTACATATAGGTAAGCAATATAAGAATGTAGGCAAGCCCGGAGGGGTTCTCCCTGGTTGAAGGTATACGGGGATGTGCCACGGTTTTGGGATACCTTATCAGCAATTTTGGTATATCGATGGGTGGGTTTTCAGTGGAGACCAATGCGCCCAATTGGGTGCATTTTGGCAAAAGGGCCCCTAAAAGCGCCCAACCCAATTGGGGCAAATTTGGGTGTTTTTTGTGAAAAATTGGCATACTGATGGGTGGCAAAAACAGCAAAAAGTAGGTATAGAGAAAGTCCGCATCCGAAGCCCCCCAGGTAGGCAAGCTTCTAATCATGTGACTCTAATGATCCGACAGTCTGAAGCTTTGGGGTCTCCGGGTCTGGAAGATCGCGAACTGCTAGATTTAGGCATGCGTTGAATAGACCTAAAGATCAACATATCAAGTCGCTACCCCCTTTGCAACATTTCCCAAGCAATATTCAGATGACCATCCAGAAGACTATGAGTTACAAGCAATTTTCAGATGACCATCCGGAAGACTATGAGTTACAAGCAATTTTCAGATGACCATCCGGAAGACTATGAGTTACAAGCAATTTTCAGATGACCATCCGGAAGACTATGAGTTATAAGCAATTTTCAGATGACCATCCGGAAGACTATGAGTTACAAGCAATTTTCAGATGACCATCCGGAAGACTATGAGTTATAAGCAATTTTCAGATGACCATCCGGAAGACTATGAGTTATAAGAGCCATCATCATAGTTATACGAAGAGGTATCCATATAAACTGCAGCCACCGACGTGGATTTTGAATAGCGCCACATCAATCAATACACTACACGCATGGTAAATGGGACCGTGTGCAGCTACAAACAATGGTTGGTTTTATTCAAATAATTATAACTCGGCTTTGGTGTTACAACCATTCTTTTCTTAATTTAGACGTTCATTAGCTGCTCTTTTCAATGATATTTTCATTTGCAGTGGGTTACATCTAGATTTCGTACAATTGTGCCACAAACATAAGTTTACTTCTTTTTGAATCACCCTGTATTGCCGTATTCATACTTTATATTACTGTTTTTTATTTGACTCTATTGAACTAGATCTCTTTTACTTAGTTTAAGTCACAGGAGTGTTGAAAATCTAGAAAGGGCAATTTCCTTTACTTAAGGGGTACTACACCTGTGGTAAATTGTGACTATTTTTGCATTTTTCTCAAAAATAATAACACACTGGTAACAAAAGTTATGTATATTATTGGGGCAAGGGATCCAATTACTACACTGAAATTTTAGTAACTCAAGACAAGCGGTTCAGTATTATATGATAGGAAATGAGGTACATCCTAGCGGTACCTTATTTCTTATCATAAATAACGAACCACTTGTCTTGGGTCACTGAAATTCCAGTGTAGTAATTGGATTCCTTGCCCCTATAATACACATAACTTTTGTTACCAGTGTGTTATTAGTTTTCGAGAAAAATGCAAAAATAGACACAAATTTATCGAGGGGTGTAGTACCCCCTTAAGGTTGGTCTGAACCATGGAATTATGGAAAACATTTTAGCCTTTTAACTTCTAAATTCGTGATTTTGAACCCAAAACTTACGTAAACCGTAACTAATTATTTTTTCAGTAAAGAAAAATTTCTTATTGATTTTCAAAAACTAGGTATGAAAATTTAGGATCAGTTTTTTATTATTTTGAATTTTGACCATCTTTTAGAAATATTCGATAAAAATGGTTGGAATTTGACAGTTTCAGCCTAATTTGAGCAATACTGGTGTATATTTTTGTTTTTTTGATGGAAATTTACAAACAAAATGAAAAAACGGCTGTACACGATAAGACCCAAATATAACCTTTTTTTTCTATAATGAATCTGTTAGCTTTAACGAAAAATTGAAAACATGCACGAAAATGAACACGTTAAAAATCGCCGTTTTGTATCAAAAGTGGCAGTAGACAGCAATCAAACAACCCATGTGATCATCTTGATTCCTGCAATTTGCGCAGCTCGTAGTCATCATTAAGATACACCTTCCGCGCACGAAAATCCAAGGAATATTTTCCATAAAAAAGAGGACTAATTGTTCGTTAAGCTGTATGAAATTCCCGACCGGCCATGTTTTTGATCATGTTTTGGTGTGAGGCTGCGCGCGAGATACACTGTCAGGGTGAAGCGCACAGGGAAACGCACCCGGCTTGTTGCGTTTTTGCGTTGGGTGCGAGGCAAAGATACGCGCTCGTTAGCAACGAGATTAGCAAGATTTCCCGCCATTGACCATGTGGACGATTTCAGATGGAAACGGGTTAAAAAGCCAAAAATTTTCAGTTTAAACTTTAAGTTCACAGACTAATGAAACTGGAATTTGGCATTTTTAAAACATGCCATGGTTCAGACCAACCTTAATGAATGTTATTTCTATAGACATGCTCAGTTATGTGGAGAAATCGCGTGACATCATAAGACTTCGATGCAATTTGCTAAATCGCACAAATTAATAACCAAATACCTTGGCATAATCATAGGACCTTCAATTTCGCTCATTGGGCTATTCCATTTAAAATCCATGCTACCCCTGTGGAAGATTTTGGAACGGGGAGTGTGAATTTCAAATGGAATGAACACATTAGGCAGCTCCATTTGAATTTGACAGTGACCATTGTTGAGGAGTTAAGAAGATAAATAAATGCCAGAAGCTATTGGATATTTAGTTCATTAGCTTTTATTGATTGCTATTATTATATGAGTGAATGGACATTTCACAAAAGGATAGGTTGTCTCCATAGGGCCTGTAGTTAAGCTTCTTTTTTTTTTGGAACTGGCCGGTAACTAAGTCTTTATTGGGCGTTTTATCGTATGTCGACCAGTAATGACACCAACACGCCACTATTAGTATCACAACAAGATATTTTATACTTACTATAATTGATTACCTCCAATCATGACGACTCGAACTGGTGCTTTTTTCCCTTCTAACCAGAAATAATCTGAGTCTGAAATTGACTTTAAACAAGCTAAAAGAAACCCATCTTTTAAAGACTTTTTTTAAATCTATCCGTGTGCACTGATCTCGGCGAAAACAGTCAATGACTGGCCAACGCCCTTGTGCCTGCATTCGTTTAACCCGACATACATTTACGTAACATTTACCCATGTTATTTCCAAAAGGGTTCCTTGCTCATAACAAAAAACACATTCATTTTCATTCTATCGACTCATCAAACCAATACAGCAAAATGTTACTAGTCCGCATGACAGGCTGTCGTCTTAAAAGTAACATATCGTCATTGAAAGTCCATTGAAATGTCCATATAGGTTTATGTCTAACCTTGGTTTTGATGAATCGGTGCTCGGGTGCTGTTTGTCAGTAGTGTACTGCACAAAATGTCCAAGGTGGAAAAATTGCACAATTGTCGAGCTGGCCCGCACAGCGTCAGCATCCCTATATCTTCGTGTCAAAAATTGCCGTGATAGTACGGCGAATCCACTCGCTACGCATGGTGATTTTGTTCGAGATAGGCCGAGCGACTCAGGCTAAGCATATCACTTGAACGATATGAGATACCGCAGCGTTTCCATTCATACACGTTTTTACGATCTGCGCATGCTTAGTACCCCATATGACGTTGCCATTACAAGAAAATTCGATTTGTTGTCAGGTAAAACTCAGGTTTTGTTTTCAATACACTAACTGGACGTTCAATACACTCAGGTGCAATTGCCTTTTTCTTTCAACTCATATATTTAACTGCATTTTCACCGAAATGTTTTTAAATTGACCGATAATAATGTGATATACTAAGTATTCAACTGTTTGAGAATATAATCTTATAAAAAAGAACATACATAGCCCATTTAGCTCAGACCCACGCGTGCTATATAGCACTGGCTCACCTCACCTTACCTAGGCTGTTTCATCCTCTGTATAGTATGAAGCCCTCTTCAAGAATCTTCCATTTCTGTCTGTCTTACGCATCCCTTGCCCAAGTGGTGCGTCTTTGCCTTCCTCTTCTACGCTTTCCTGTTCTTGGTTGCCACTCGGTGACTCTTTTTGTCCATCTGTTGTCGTTTTTTCTTGCCACACGTCCTGCCCATCTCCATTTTGCTTCACCAATCCTTTCCATGATGTCTTTGACTCCAGCTTTATTTCTTATGTCACTGTTTCTGATTCTGTCACGTAAAGTTATGTTATGCGTCTTTCCATGGCTCGCTGTGTCGTGGTGAGTTTTTGTTCCAGATCTTTAGTTGTCGACCAGGTTTCAGCGCCGTAAGTCATGGTGGGTAACACACATTGATTATACATACGCCTCCTCAATGTCTCCTCAATGGGAGCTTTTATCACAAAACCAATAGCTCAAGTGCCCTTAATAAAAGATCTGAGCTAGTATCTAAATGTCGTCATGGATACAAACTAGCCAACCGTGCTAAGAACAAATAAGACTGTGTGATCATTGTCATATCATTCCACCTGATGATTGCTACATGCTTGTAGCATGAAACTCGGAGTAGTGGCCATGATGTGTTAATTAAACTTAATTAATTATTTTATAATTAGCTCTACTGACAGTAATGTTAGTATTGAGCACTCTTGTATAAGGCCTATGATAACCTTTTCATTGGATGTGCTTAAAGTGTATGTATCTGGGATGAAAAGCCGTCCGTATTGGAGATATAGATTTCTTTTCCAAAAGCACCAAAACACTTTAGGTATTTTTGGGTAAAATGTATATCTTCAATATGAAAGTTCCGAATTTTCAATTTATGGTCGGCTAGGCTTTTCATTCCAGCTACATACACTATAAATACATATCATTAACAATAATAATTCTGTAATGAGGGTAAATATGTACAAGCATCTTTGCGGTCAAAGGCCCTCAAGGATGCAACTATAACGCATGTTTGGTAGCATCTTACAAACCACAAGCTCCGAAAGTGAGAACGCTAGATTTTACTTAGATATGGAATAAACTTTGTATTGATGAAGAATCCTCCATTAACCTGAATGGTGAGATGTTTTTGTCGTTAAAATGAGAATATAATTATTAGGATACACCTGTGTATACTGACCACCAAAAAAACGTTGACAACGTTAAAAAAAGCAGCAAGTTTAAAAAGCCCCCACCTCGGCTCACTTTTTGAAACTTGGTCCCATTTGTAAAAGATACTGATTAAAACTTTGTCATAATTATCAACTTAAAACATTTCCATAAGTGTTATGTATCTTTAATGTGCCGATGTGATATTAAGTTATTAGCATTCTGGAACGATCGGAAAGGTTATTGTGTTGTTCTTGGCCAATATCCTATGTTTTGTTTTATAATAATTATTAAGTTCATGATCAATGATTGAATTAGACGAATAACAAGTAGTCATGTTAATGGCAATGATGCTATTGTTTAAACGTTAAAAACACCGATTTGCTGTTGATATTCAAAATGGGACCAAGTTTCAAAAAGTGAGCCGAGGTGGGGGCTTTTTAAACTTGCTGCTTTTTTTACGTTGTCAACGTTTTTTTGGTGGATTTTCTTTCTTTTTATGAATGTAGCCAAGCAGCTCTAAGCTTGGAAAGTCATCGGGTTACGAAGTACTCCATAAAACGAATAAACGAAAAATGGATGTTTGAAATTATGTTATCCTTGATTTATGACAGTAAATAATTTAATAAAACTTCATCAGCCGTTTATTTTAAAAACTTGCTGGCAGCTACCGCGTGACTGTAATGTTAATAGGGATACATATACATTTTAATATACTTTAATTATTCAAGGCAACTAAGAAAATGTAAACATGAACAAGTGCCACGACTTAGCAAGATAATTGTGTTTTAATGAGTGTGGTTTTGTAGCCCTGCGGGCAATCTAGTTGGATATCCAAATTTCGCGGTTGATAGTTCTTTTTGTAGCCTGCGGGGCTTGGATTCCCCTATTAAGCGGCGGTTGTTGGCGGTCTTTCGCGGTTTGTAGTTTTAATTTCCCTCATTCTTCATGCCCTACCCTCTATCGGGGGTTAATTTATAGTTTAAGCTTGTTGGATAACTATACTTCGCGGTGTGTGGTTGTTTGTAGCCCAAAATCCAAATTTTGCGGTTGATAGTTATTTCGATTTATAGATCTAGTTGGATTTCCCTATTAAGCGACGGTTGTTGGCGGTCTTTCGCGGTTTGTGGTTTTGATTTCCCTCATTCTTCATGCCCTACCATCTATCGGGGGTAAATTTATAGTTTAAGCTTGTTGGATAACTATACTTCGCGGTGTGTGGTTTCTGAAGCCCTGCGGGGCAATATAGCTGGATGTCTCTATTGAGCGGCGGTTGTTGGTCTTTCGCAGTTTGTGGTTTTAATTTGTTGGATATCCAAATTAGTGACGTATATATCCTAGTATTGTTATCCTGGTGTAGTTTTTCTTGTGTTATTCAGATTTTGTTTTATTATTTGTTCGCTAACGGCTACAGTACATAGATACATATAACTGGTCTCTATCATTGATGATGTTGTATGACACTGTGTAGTGGTGTTTTTTTTAAATAGGTTCTTAATAATATATATAATAAACAATTTCCCTGAGAATAAAATATTTTGCTTTGATTTAAAAAAATAATATCACAATAGCACCGGATGTTTAAAATTATTAATTATGTTATCCGTGATGAACGAAAATTAATTGTTTAATAAAAAATTTGTAAAAAAAAGAAGTTGGTCATCGGATTTCGAACTCGAGTCCCCGGAACAGTAGTCCAATGACTTAACCATTACACCACGGGAAATGGCTGTGAAATAGCGTGTCGATGTACAATATTTATTATATGAATTGATGTGTCGTCCGAAAAGAACAAAAGAATTGTGAAAAACTTGATTTTTTGGCGAATGGGGTTCGGAATTTGTATGTACGGTATTTCAGAAATTGCTAGGGTATTATTAGAAGTGAATCTGAAAAAGAAGTATGAAGGTGATAACCAGGTAGACCTGTAGCAGTGTCTAAAAATTCTGGATCAGTATGATTTGCCACTAATTTTCGCTATGATCTAGTTGGATTTCCCTATTAAGCGACGGTTGTTGGCGGTCTTTCGCGGTTTGTGGTTTTGATTTCCCTCATTCTTCATGCCCTACCATCTATCGGGGGTAAATTTATAGTTTAAGCTTGTTGGATAACTATACTTCGCGGTGTGTGGTTTCTGAAGCCCTGCGGGGCAATATAGCTGGATGTCTCTATTGAGCGGCGGTTGTTGGTCTTTCGCAGTTTGTGGTTTTAATTTGTTGGATATCCAAATTAGTGACGTATATATCCTAGTATTGTTATCCTGGTGTAGTTTTTCTTGTGTTATTCAGATTTTGTTTTATTATTTGTTCGCTAACGGCTACAGTACATAGATACATATAACTGGTCTCTATCATTGATGATGTTGTATGACACTGTGTAGTGGTGTTTTTTTTAAATAGGTTCTTAATAATATATATAATAAACAATTTCCCTGAGAATAAAATATTTTGCTTTGATTTAAAAAAAATAATATCACAATAGCACCGGATGTTTAAAATTATTAATTATGTTATCCGTGATGAACGAAAATTAATTGTTTAATAAAAAATTTGTAAAAAAAAGAAGTTGGTCATCGGATTTCGAACTCGAGTCCCCGGAACAGTAGTCTAATGACTTAACCATTACACCACGGGAAATGGCTGTGAAATAGCGTGTCGATGTACAATATTTATTATATGAATTGATGTGTCGTCCGAAAAGAACAAAAGAATTGTGAAAAACTTGATTTTTTGGCGAATGGGGTTCGGAATTTGTATGTACGGTATTTCAGAAATTGCTAGGGTATTATTAGAAGTGAATCTGAAAAAGAAGTATGAAGGTGATAACCAGGTAGACCTGTAGCAGTGTCTAAAAATTCTGGATCAGTATGATTTGCCACTAATTTTCGCTATGAAATACCGCGTGAAATGGAAGCAAAAATATTTGTTTATTACGAACAATGATTGAGTGTAGGATTGGTGGCCCTTTTTGAATTAATGAGTTGTCAAGATATTACACCTGGGACTGTAAATAACATTTAGAATGGTTTTAGATACATTTTGTACCCAGCGAAAAATAACATCGAACAATAGAAGTCAAGTGTTTTAATGTTAGGTGTAAATATAGTCTCGCGGGAGCATCTGTTATTAGTCTTCTTTATCAGTCTTTTTTTTTTTTAACTTGCTGGTCACGGCTACCGCGTGACTCTAATATATATATTACATTTTAACGTTAACAAATTTTTACAAATTTGATACTCATATGAATCGGCATGGAAGATAAAGCTGTATCGTCTTGGCAAAAAGGAAATAATGAGTAGGTTAAATAATACAATTACAACGATTAATAGAACCTTGACAGGTGAAAGCAACTATATGCAACAGAACACCCACAGGATTGTACTATTAATCCAATAAATCCGGGATAAATTTTCAGTCGATGTTGACAAAAATATTGTTCAAAATTAAGCTTTTACCTCGTTCTTGTGTTGTGTAAATGACTTAAAATTTGTCATGAACTTATTATCAAAAAATACAAGGTGTCCCATAAAAAGGGTACGAAATTTGGCCCAATTGGGTTTCAAATTCTTATTGATGAAGCAGCACAAGACGCTGGTAGTCGGTGTTGGAAATATGTTGATGACTTGACATTTGCTGAGAATTTTTCCGGTGGTTGTGCTAGTTCACTTCAGGATGATCTTCATCAGTCCTCAGAGTGGGCTAGTGACAGCCACCTGAGATTGAATCCCAGCAAGTGTCAAGCCATGCAAATTGCTTTTTCTAATCCATTGCCACCACATCGCGACTTAAGAATTGGGACTGAACCACTATCCTACGTCACCGAAGCCAAGGTACTTGGTTTGTGGCTACAGAACAACCTTAAATGGAATGGACGCGATGTTAAAAAGGCTAATTCCCGGTTGTTTATGCTACGAACCCTTAAGCGTTTTGGTTTTACCAACCACGATATATATAGTGGTTGTCAGGCCAATTCTTGAGTACGCTGATGTGGTGTGGCATTCTGGAATTTCAACTAAACAGAGCAGAGAAATAGAGCTCATTCAAAAACGTGCCTGCAGAACAATTCTGGGTCGGCACTATTTATCTTATAGTAATGCGCTTCAAGTCTGCAAGTTTGACACCCTCTCTGATAGGAGGGAGGAGCACTGTCTTTGGTTCGCCGAAGGGCTTACCAAAACAAATCGTACAAGTTCTCTTATCCCTCCTACCAGGAAGGAGTGTCATGGTCGGTCGTGCTTTACGTAATTGCAGCAATTTATCTCAGTTTAGGACCAGGCATGATGCAGTCATGTCTACAGTAGAATTCACCACGACCTTTGCAGGACTTAAACCCCATTAAAAGCTATTAAACCAAGAAACACAAAAGTGCGAATATTTCCAAACACCTAAATTAGCTAAAAATTTAGGACATGTTACAAAACTATATTTTCTAGAATTTCAGAGAATACTTTAAATATTGGCCGGTTATTTTTCACACAGTGACGTTAACTAGGCAATGTCCTATTACCTATAACATACACTAAAACACCAAAGTGCGAATATTTCCAAACACCTAAATTAGCTAAAAATTTAGGACATGTTACAAAACTATATTTTCTAGAATTTAAGAGAAAACTTTAAATATTGGCCGGTTATTTTTCACACAGTGACGTTAACTAGGCAATGTCCTATTACCTATAACATACACTAAAACACCAAAGTGCGAATATTTCCAAACACCTAAATTAGCTAAAAATTTAGGACATGTTACAAAACTATATTTTCTAGAATTTCAGAGAAAACTTTAAATATTTGCCGGTTATTTTTCACACAGTGACGTTAGCTAGGCAATTGCCTATACTTCTAACATACACTACTTAGGACCCGGTGCTCAATCTCGCCGATTAACTCTGCGTCGTCTCGGAGCATTTCGATGGCTCTCCTGCGGCTTGCAGTTTCAAGCCGCAGTACGCCGACGAATTAATATCCCTGGTTGCGAAATCGCGAGGAGTTATGGGCATCGAAACCTTTATATTAATGTTTATTGTAGTACCTACTTGAGTTTACACACCATGAGCAATTTGCGGATCAGTCGATATAATCCGGCAAAGAATCAACGCACTCAAGGACACTAATTTGTAAGGCTATTGTTGTCAAGTGTTATAAGCCGGTTGCGAGAAATGCAGGAGTTGGGCCGATCAAGCCGATGAACGGGTGACTGAACATGGCTTTTCATCGAGCAGACACACATTTTGTTAGTGCATATCGCAACAGTATTTTATTTCTCAGCATATGTGCATAGATGAACTCCTGGATGGGGCAGCTTTAATTAGCATGAGGCCGCATTGATATGTAAATAGCGTATTGTTATTTAAATTTGTGCCCAGACGTATTGAGGGCGACAGTCATGTTATCCAGACGGAGAATGGCTGCATATGCCGGGCATGTCAATTTGCTGAGTGAAAGCTGATAATCACCTTTCTGTATAGGTAATAAGCTAGTATATTTCGTGTACCAGTTGGTTATAACAAAAAATTAGTATCATATTAAATATATTAAATGTATAAACTTTTAAAGTTACATGAATTTGAAGAGCAGAGCTTCGAAATCTAGCTAAGTCAGGTGATGTGAAATTCTGCTGCGTGACCCCCTCTGCGTGGTAGAATTATATTCATAAAACATTGAATTTAACAGATATCATGGGCAGCCAACCACGATTTATCAGCATTTAAAATATATGTTAATTAACAAAGATAAATAATAAATAGTACAAATGGCAATTAACTAGTAAACAAGCCTGAAATCTTAAAATGTTGCCACGTGTTTTCCCGAACACATGATATGTGCAACATGTGACCACTATTCAGATTTACCGTAAATATTTGGAGTATGCTTGCACATCATGCACATACACTGTGCATTTCTTTACCTCCGTATAAAATCAATAATTCATTCTGGGAGCCAAGTAACATTATCTGCTCTGTGCATATTGGTATTTTATTTTACTTGAGAGCATAATAGAAATACATAAGACGAATCATGGCGCCATGATGGAAGGTCAGGTCGGGTATCAAAGGTTATTATAACTTAAATACTACTTGTATTTCCCACCTTGCTTCTGTCACATATTTCCTTCATATTATTGACAGCAAGTCCTAATTTTGACTTTGCTATTGCAAAATGTCATTTCATATCAAATTAGTAGACTTTCTTTGAAAAAACATATCACTGGTGCCTGATGGGAATACCCGTCCGCCATTTCATTAAACTGGATCGTTTTCGTGTGATTTGTGCCCAGATGTATTGGGGGCGCGCTTTACTCTCATTGAACAGGCAAAGTTCGCAAAACTAACAACGTTGTTATTTGCCAAACTCAATTAACATGATCCAAGGGGTCGAACATGAATTATTCATAACGAGCTATAACGGATCGATAACTGGCCTCACTTTCTAGCTAGTAAACCAGCTGAATTTTTCATAGATTTTGCGTTGCTAATAGAACAACCGTGAATTTAGTGTCACCCCCTTGATATGTGCATCGGCGTGGGCCTGCGGCTTAGGTTCCGGGCACGCCGAAGAGTTAATCGGCGAGATTGAGCACCCAGGCCTTATAGAGGTCACGCGTCAATTGTGAGAGCTCTGTGTATTGTGTATAGGAAAACGGACAGTAACTGCAGTATGGACTAACCGTTTTAGAAATAGTCCTCTTCCATTTTTTGTTGATCTCCTTAAGGGATGGGGTATGAACGTTTGGACAGTATTTATTGTGGGACATTAGAGCACATCAAACATATCGAATTGCATTCTGAATACGAAGTATGTCCTTCTGATATCAAATAATTTTGATTTTTTTTTAAATTCGCAATGTAATACACATTTTATGGCAAATGATTAAAAATTGATATTTTGATATTTAACAGTACTCGAAATAAGCTTTATAAATCTGATGATTTACACTTAAAGTGTATGTAGGTGGGATGAAAACCCGACGATCAATTGAAAATTTTGACCTTTCGTATTGAAGATATGGATTTGTTTCCCAAAACACCAGAAAAAAATTTGGTCTTTTGGGGGAAAAAATCCATATCTTCAATATGAAAGGTCAACATTTTCAATTGATCATCGGCTTTTCCTCCCAGCTACATACACTTTAAGAATATATCATAAGATTTATAAAATTTACTTCGAGGACTGTTATATATCAAAAAATGTGAAAAATGTCAAATTTTAATAATTTGTCATAAAATTTGTATTATATCGTGAATTTCAAAAATGAAAATTATTTGATATCAGAAAGACATTCTTCGTATTCAGAATGCAATGATGATATGTCTGATGTGATCTCATGTCCCACAAAAATACTGTCGAAATGCTCAAAACGCTCATTCCAGATCCCTTAATAAATAGTTTGTGTTTTGCTTTGCCACCCAGAATTATTCTGCATACACTATACTTTCAATGTCATTTTATACATGTTAAAAAAGTGCAATATTTCATAATATGATTTTAGTGACTTTTATACTCAATTTTCAAAATGTTAATCCAAATTGTATATTTTTGTGTGTTTTATATCTTGTGCAATTCTTGCTTAAATATTTAATTCTAATTGTTCTTATGTGTATTTTATATTGTAATTTATTGTATGTAATTTGGCCTGCGGGCCACGAATTGGCAATAAAATAAAATATCAATCAAAATCAATCAATGTAGAAAATGAACCGCATTTTGTGATGGTACAACAAAATAATGTCATTTTTTCAGATATTACATTTATTCATCCTTCTTGTAACTGTTTGCTAAGTTTCAATTCCGTATCTTAAAAGTAACTTAACTTATGAGCGCAAGATGACAGGGGTGTCAAGAGTGCTTATACCCATCAAAATATCGCACAACGAAAGTTGAACACAAGCACGACTTTGTTTTCAGATTTTGTCTTTATTACTTTTAACATAATTGGAAATTTAAACTTATGATCTCAACACAAAATTAAGACGTACCTCAAATTTTTGAACTTTGACCTTCATCTGGAGACTGGCAACCCACGTTTGGGATCAGTGACCTTTTGGACACTTGACTTGTATCGGGCCCGTCGTGGTTGAGACGGGACTGTCTTACACGGTCAATCCAAGGAAAAAGACCGTGCTTCTAGGAACCAGGACTCGTAGACGACCAATAAAGATTTTATCAACTTTCCTTGCATAGAAGGCCTTTTTGGAAAAGTTTCGCAAAGCAATCGGGTCTTAGAGGTTATATACCACCTTCAAACCATAAAATACGCTAAGCCTCACAGATGGGTTTAGTTAGTATTAGAGACGCAAAGATGTCAGATATCAACACTGAACAAAACTCGATATAATGTAGTCTCGGTTTTTGAGTACTTATGTGTTTCGCTTCCATATACCTTAACGTTTTTAATCAATATGATGACCTTTAATCAATATGATGACAAATTTGTGAATATTCTCAGTCATCCAGGTAGATAAACATAATAAAATGAATATTAAATCTGTTCATCTGGACTTACTATTTTTGATAGCGACAGTATCGCGTCTCATCCGAGACGCATCATCAGGCTGACTGATCAGGTTGTTGACTATTGATCTGTGACACACTTGATGGTATGACGTCAACACGTTGAACACACCAACGCCGTTGACGAGAACATCAGGTTCACGCAGGAAGGTTTACATGACAACAAACTCCCATTTTTGGATTGTTTGGTCACAGTTGAGAACAATGGCTCGTTAAATACCACAGTGTACAGGAAATCCACTCATACGGACCAATACCTGTTGTTCGATTCGCACCATCCGCTCATTCACAAACTCGGGGTAATTAAAACCCTATTTCATCGTGCAGAAAAAAAACCATCTACCGAGGAGGCTAAGTTGGAAGAACGTAATCCCCTCAAATCTGCGTTAGGTACTTGTGGGTACCAGAACTGGACATTTGAGAAAGCTCTCAAACCTCGCGAGAAATCAAAATCCATCTCGTCTGATTCTTCTGCCACAAGGAGCACTCGTCCAAGGAACATTACCATCCCATACATTGCTGGGGTTTCGGAGAAGCTTAAGCGAATATTCGGGAAACACACCATCCCCGACTCCTTGAAACCGGGCAATACTTTGAGACAGAAACTAGTGCATCCCAAGCACAACCCCCCCCCCCGCAATAAACAAAGTAATATTGTTTATGCCATCCAGTGCAAAGACTCTGACTGTGAGGACTCATATATAGGGGAGACTAAACAACCCTTGCACAAGCGTATGTATCAGCACCGTAGACCCAGTTCTACAGGTTTGAACGATTCTGCAGTTTACACGCACCTCAAATTTGCCAATCATTCATTTGAGGACAAGGATGTGCTAGTGCTCGACAGAGAACATAAGTGGTTTGAAAGAGAGGTTAAGGAGGCAATACATGTCCGGCGGGAGGAACCTTCGCTCAACAGAGGAGGGGGACTTCGCCACAACCTGTCAAGGACCTACGACGCAGCAATCCGGAAACTACCCCGGCGACTCTCCTGTGACGTCATACCATCAAGTGTGTCACAGATCAATAGTCAACAACCTGATCAGTCAGCCTGATGATGCGTCTTGGATGAGACGCGATACTGTCGCTATCAAAATTAGTAAGTCCAGTTGAACAGATTTAATATTCATTTTATTATAAATATGATGACATATGATGGATCATGACGGCTGATTTGGAGCTGACAGCCTCTTCAACCTTCCTTGCAGATTCACTTATGTAACTTGCATCAAAATTAGCGCAGCTGATCTCATTTACAATTTCAGGCTGTTTAATGGATCTCCAATGTCTGTTGAGGTTAAAACACAACATCTTTTTTGTTGGGGTAGGCAGGGATGTAAATTAATACCCGTTCAGTCGCCAGTGGCGAGTATAGTTTGCGCCCGGACTAGTAAAGCTCTAAAAGCACCAGTCCGAATGGCTTGTAACGTTTCACGCTGATCAACTAATTTCGGTACGGTAGAGCAGAAAACACGTTCAATGAGACACAATAATTGTGCGCAAATTTAAAATCTAAGCTTAGAAATTAAGAAACTATGTAAATTATCTCAAAAGCTTAATCGTGTGATATTTTACAGCATGTACAATTGATATCACCACATAAAGTATTGATTGGTATAAAAAACAATACGTTTGGCATTTGTTTGATTTCCTTTTGTTTAATCCCTAATCCATTCACTTTTGATTGTGCCAAGTAAAGACAAAACATTTCGATTTTCTGATTAAATTAAAATAAGCCACTGAATAGAGTTATTCCCAACAACAAAATCATGACAAGATCATAACAAATTCGCATTGAAATGAAAATATTTTTGCATGTTCCAAATACAGCCTGTCTCAAAAAAAATTGTGCAAGTGAAAAGCGCCCTCTTTGGCAATTAGAAAATACCGTTGTGACATAATGCTTATATCA
Organism: Amphiura filiformis; assembly: GCF_039555335.1. Taxonomy (NCBI): domain Eukaryota; kingdom Metazoa; phylum Echinodermata; class Ophiuroidea; order Amphilepidida; family Amphiuridae; genus Amphiura; species Amphiura filiformis. The sequence continues at coordinate 24,915,496 of NC_092637.1, forward strand.
ACGTCACGGGCGCAGTCTTAGCTCTCAGATGCCGTTTGTTCTGTTCAATTTGCTTGTTCCAATTTGGAGATATGTTTATTTAACAACGAAAGGGTAAAATCACAATTGTGCCACTTTTACTAGGGAAGAGAGCTGTACATGTAAATCAATGATAGGTGATGTTGATGCGTCTACCCTTTCGGGGCGCATGCATTAGACGCATCAACATCAGCACGCGTGCATTATTTTGTCTAATATATCTCCCAACAAGTAATACCATGATACGCGTTCATTAACTTATAACATGTATAAGTGCGCAATATTTGTTTGTCTTTTAACATGTCTTAAGGGCGTACTACACCCATGTATTGGTTTGATTGGTCTAAAAAATATTTTTTCATTTATAGCTAGGCGATATATGCACGGATCATGTGAAATAAAAAAATTTAAAAAATAAATAAAAAGGTGTTTTTAAACCATTGTATAGTAAGTCATTTTAGCCCTATATATTTTTTGTTTACCGTATCCTGGTAACTCAGATGCGTGTTTCATAACAAACCATAATTTATTCTTTTCAACGCATGTTCAAGTAGGGTACATGAATAGAATACATTAAATCCTTTGTTATACTCTCTATAGAAAATCTAGTGGTGCTTGCAAAATATATAACACTGAATAAATTAAATAAACACTTACACAATAGATGCATAGTCATTAGTCAATTTGATATTGATGTTGTTATTGATGTGTTGTTAGGAGAAGAAAAGGCTATTAGGTCACCGTATGTCAGGTTATAGGTCAATTGGTTCAGGTCAAATTTAAGCATCAATTTTGAATACACATGTGAGAGTCTGTGATACAAAATGTATCATAATGAGGAATAATTTTGATATTCTGTCTTTAACTGGATATATATCGAGAAGTGCAAGGTGGATATACCTTGGGATGTAAATGGTGAGTACAATTTAGAATGCCTAGTTGAGATGGATTTCACAAATAAATATAAAATAGTTACCAAAATCACAAAAGCTAAGCTTACGGAAAACTACCCAATATGGTGGTATAGGTGACAAGAAATACAATTTTTTCAACATTGCTGTAGTATGGTTGTGGTAACCTGTTACCTATAAGCTTAATTAAGTTTCAGTGAAATAATGTCGCAAGTTAAAAATACAAAATATAGCTCAACATTGAAAATAGAAGCATTTTAACCAGTTCCTTTTTGATAGTTGTGGAGCACCAAGTTCATGAAGTCATAAAAGAAATCAGGAACCACTTATTCCCATTTTACATATCAACTTTATTTCCCTAACGTGTTAGCAACACATATCCAAAATTTTAACGAAATCCGTTGATATTAAGCTTTCCAAAATGAAGTGAATTTAAATCATCAGTGATGTACCACCTTTTGGCTTCTACTTTTAAAAGCATGTAAGCTACGTTGATACCGATGCCACCAATAAAACGAGAAGATTTGCCCCTTCATTTTGCATACCACTTTGTCCAACTTTTTTTTTTTTTGTAATTTCTTCACAAAATGCAAAAAAATGCAAAAAAAAATCAATGGGTGTAGTACCCCCTTTTAAGTGACTAAGAGAACAGTATTTACCATGATAAAATCATTGACATGCACATGCAGAACAGCAGAATGTGAAATCCATTTTACAGCAGAATGTGAAATATTTATTTATCTTTTAATCTCTTTTAAGTGGAAAAAGAGAATCATCATTCCTGCATCATGATAAAACAGTCAAAAAAAGTTTGTATTGTGTAATTGATGCATTCTTTTGATTTCACGAAGGAACTCTGGATAAACTTGATGCTATCACTGTTACATGTAAAGCCCTCTTCCTATTAAAAGTGGCACAATTGTGATTTTACGCTTTCGTCTTTAACTAAACATATCTCGAGATTAAACAAGCAAATTGAACAGAACAAACGGCATTTAAGAGCTTAGACTACACCCCTGACGTTGAGGTAAGTATTATTTCACAACGGTATTTTCTAATTGCCAGAGAGGGCGCTTTTCACTTGCACAATTTTTTTTGAGACAGGCTGTACTTTAGGCCGTATAAAATTAATGTTTTGGTTCTCGTCCAGAGGATTTTCATGAATTGATGAGGGAGGGAGGTTTTTTTTTTTTTTTTTTCAATGTAAAATTAGCATTGTCAGTAGTTTTCGGTCTTCTCCAACAGTGCTCGAGGAAACGATGAGGCTTTTTTTTTTTTTTTTCAAATGTGAGATTCTGAGGATAACCCCTAGAGTACCACAAAAAGACTTGGAAGTGATGCTTGTTCTCTAATAAACTTATTTATATGTATGAAGATTTCATAAATCATTCCAAAGTCTAAAAAAATTGAAAAATCTAAAAAAAAAAAAAAAATCTGACAAATCCCAGAAATTGAGGAGGGAGGGGACGAGAACCAAAATATTAATTTTACACGGCCTTACCTTGAATTGATCTGGAAGCTCACGTAGCGCGCAACAATACTCTAGAAAGGTTTAAATCTCACCCACGCAAGCTATTTTGGTGCTTTCCAAAAAGCCCAAAAGATTTGTTTTCAACATAGATAGATTAAAGAATGGATCGTTACTCGTTCATAAGTTAAATAAAATTGATTTTGTCAACATGAATGTGCTAGATTAATGTTATTTTCATTGTTTTTATTGTTCAAGTAAAGTTAAAGGAGGATTTCGTGATCCTAGCATCCTTTTTATGACATTTTCAGTAGATATCCACGAAAAAACTTATTTCCAAAATTTCAGTTGATTCCGATTTTGCGTTTGCGAGTTATGCATGATTATGTGTATTTACCCTGCTCCATAGACAATGTGTTGTAATTTCGTTCTGGTGCACCAGAACGAAATTCAAATTTGGCGATATTTTTGCTAAACGAATTAATCTGCAAGAAATATTTGGTACATAAACATTATGTAGCCAGAGGTACCCAGTGGTGTAAAAATCTCAACTTTTGGGAAAAGTGGGGGGATGAGGCTGTGGATCACGAAATGCCCCTTTAATGCATGTAAGCTGATCGATTACAATACACGCGTCATGGATTATACCAAAGAATCGCATGTAATGGGCGATTCCAGTTTAAATCCATACACCCTTTGGAAGACATGATCTTAATCTTCCCTCACAAGAGTGTGGATTTCAAATGGCGTCACCCATTCAGGTAACCCCATTTGAAATTCACACGCCCTGTGTGGAAGATTAAGGTCATGTTTTCCATAAGGGGTGTATGGATTTCAACTGGAATAGCCTAATGCATCTACTATATTATCAATACGCAACACCTCTCCTGTGATTTGAAGACCTGGGCGCAAGAAGACCGTAAGTGCACTTGGCCCCTCAACATGTATACACTAAAGTTGCGTATTGTTTCGTATAGTTTGGTATGTTTTATACATGTTCATGGGCCAAAACAAATCTTTCACAACCTTTCATGATGTTTCACCCTGGAACATGTATTAAACATTATAAAACCCTAAGAAACTATACGTAACTTTAGTGTATACATGTTGAGAGGCCAAGTGGACTTACGGTCTTCTTGCGCTCACCTCTCCTGTGATTTATACTTACAACAAATGGAACATCTTGTTATATTATTACAATATTATACTTCAGCTACCTTAGACTATATCTATAAATACAATTTATAAATAGGCCTACGCACGTGATCCATGGGCACGACATACCAAGACCAGCAAGCATGACCAAATCTTGATGCCATTGCAAAGGATAAGAACTCTTAAGATAAATAGCAGTATTAATTGAATAGCAAAATTATTACACATGGGGGATTGCGAATTTGTAATATTTTATCAAAAAACACATTTTCAAAAGTATTTGATGACGGCAAAAAATATTTATCGACGGAAACGTTCGCAAAATTATCACAATGTTGAACAAAATAGGCAATTTTGCTGCACAGTCTCGCGAGGTTAACCGCCATTGCATTCAAATATATACGAAGACCACCCGTTTTGTAGAAGATCACTTCGAGACATACTGTCTACAAGCTGTAATGGCAGCACGGAGGTGGTCAAGTGCGTATTTATAAATACGTATTTATAAATATAGTCGAAGCATACTGTTCTTACTATAATTGATTCCATAATACATTGGAGTATTAGGAAAAGGTTCGAGTATTGGACCTCGACTATTGTCCGAAATAGGTAACAGACAGAAAAAAGGTATTATTGATCTCTTCCTAACTGCATAATGTGGCGTCAGTGAGCTAGAGAATTGATAATAACACCTACACAAAAATAAAGGTTACATAGTGTGCAGTTGTAAGAGCCATACGATCAAGAAAGAAACATAGTCATACGACTTGAAGACAAATAAAAAGAATAAATTTCTGATGCAGATACACATTGTCAAAACAGTAATAACTTGGATATTGCTTCAAAGAACGCATTAATATTTTTGTCAATGTCAAGGCAAAGCAAATATAAGCATAATGGGGTTGGATATAAAGGCTAGGAATTTATATTACATTGATTTGTTTTATTTGTATAAAAAGAATCTAAAGTATTCTAGATTTTTACAAAAATGATCCATAAACAAGTTTCAAATGATATTCAAAGAGCAACAGTCGATGTACTAAAGCTGCACTATTCCTAAAGTGATTTCTTGACGGTAAACATGGGGCATCGATCGTTAAGAGCCGGTACTGATCCCAGCCTTAAAAGTACGTTGCGCAAAATATCATTCATACATACACTATGGACCACAATGGCCTCATCCCAGTGGCGTAGTTCAATAACCTCAATTAAACAATCATAGTGAAAAATATGACATCAAGTTACAGAGTATGAGTTTTTGTACCCAAATTTCATTGATATACAAATGTATTGATGTTAATGAATTGTGCCCTGATAGATGATCATGTTGTGGATCCTAGTGATAGGTAGTTTCCTGAAATAAACGCGGGGTGCTGGTTATTTTGTAAATAGTGTTGCTTATTCCGTACATAATAGGTGAGATCGCGTAATACATCATGCAGTTATTGTTAACTACATGTATGCACACAACACAGGGGCACTCACAATAGGCAATTGACCCGTACTGGTAGCGCAAAAGTATAAAAGCTATGATTTTAGTACTTGCTCTATGTTTCCTTTGCAGGACTTAAACCCCATTAAAAGCTATTAAACCAAGAAACACAAAAGTGCGAATATTTCCAAACACCTAAATTAGCTAAAAATTTAGGACATGTTACAAAACTATATTTTCTAGAATTTCAGAGAATACTTTAAATATTGGCCGGTTATTTTTCACACAGTGACGTTAACTAGGCAATGTCCTATTACCTATAACATACACTAAAACACCAAAGTGCGAATATTTCCAAACACCTAAATTAGCTAAAAATTTAGGACATGTTACAAAACTATATTTTCTAGAATTTAAGAGAAAACTTTAAATATTGGCCGGTTATTTTTCACACAGTGACGTTAACTAGGCAATGTCCTATTACCTATAACATACACTAAAACACCAAAGTGCGAATATTTCCAAACACCTAAATTAGCTAAAAATTTAGGACATGTTACAAAACTATATTTTCTAGAATTTCAGAGAAAACTTTAAATATTTGCCGGTTATTTTTCACACAGTGACGTTAGCTAGGCAATTGCCTATACTTCTAACATACACTACTTAGGACCCGGTGCTCAATCTCGCCGATTAACTCTGCGTCGTCTCGGAGCATTTCGATGGCTCTCCTGCGGCTTGCAGTTTCAAGCCGCAGTACGCCGACGAATTAATATCCCTGGTTGCGAAATCGCGAGGAGTTATGGGCATCGAAACCTTTATATTAATGTTTATTGTAGTACCTACTTGAGTTTACACACCATGAGCAATTTGCGGATCAGTCGATATAATCCGGCAAAGAATCAACGCACTCAAGGACACTAATTTGTAAGGCTATTGTTGTCAAGTGTTATAAGCCGGTTGCGAGAAATGCAGGAGTTGGGCCGATCAAGCCGATGAACGGGTGACTGAACATGGCTTTTCATCGAGCAGACACACATTTTGTTAGTGCATATCGCAACAGTATTTTATTTCTCAGCATATGTGCATAGATGAACTCCTGGATGGGGCAGCTTTAATTAGCATGAGGCCGCATTGATATGTAAATAGCGTATTGTTATTTAAATTTGTGCCCAGACGTATTGAGGGCGACAGTCATGTTATCCAGACGGAGAATGGCTGCATATGCCGGGCATGTCAATTTGCTGAGTGAAAGCTGATAATCACCTTTCTGTATAGGTAATAAGCTAGTATATTTCGTGTACCAGTTGGTTATAACAAAAAATTAGTATCATATTAAATATATTAAATGTATAAACTTTTAAAGTTACATGAATTTGAAGAGCAGAGCTTCGAAATCTAGCTAAGTCAGGTGATGTGAAATTCTGCTGCGTGACCCCCTCTGCGTGGTAGAATTATATTCATAAAACATTGAATTTAACAGATATCATGGGCAGCCAACCACGATTTATCAGCATTTAAAATATATGTTAATTAACAAAGATAAATAATAAATAGTACAAATGGCAATTAACTAGTAAACAAGCCTGAAATCTTAAAATGTTGCCACGTGTTTTCCCGAACACATGATATGTGCAACATGTGACCACTATTCAGATTTACCGTAAATATTTGGAGTATGCTTGCACATCATGCACATACACTGTGCATTTCTTTACCTCCGTATAAAATCAATAATTCATTCTGGGAGCCAAGTAACATTATCTGCTCTGTGCATATTGGTATTTTATTTTACTTGAGAGCATAATAGAAATACATAAGACGAATCATGGCGCCATGATGGAAGGTCAGGTCGGGTATCAAAGGTTATTATAACTTAAATACTACTTGTATTTCCCACCTTGCTTCTGTCACATATTTCCTTCATATTATTGACAGCAAGTCCTAATTTTGACTTTGCTATTGCAAAATGTCATTTCATATCAAATTAGTAGACTTTCTTTGAAAAAACATATCACTGGTGCCTGATGGGAATACCCGTCCGCCATTTCATTAAACTGGATCGTTTTCGTGTGATTTGTGCCCAGATGTATTGGGGGCGCGCTTTACTCTCATTGAACAGGCAAAGTTCGCAAAACTAACAACGTTGTTATTTGCCAAACTCAATTAACATGATCCAAGGGTCGAACATGAATTATTCATAACGAGCTATAACGGATCGATAACTGGCCTCACTTTCTAGCTAGTAAACCAGCTGAATTTTTCATAGATTTTGCGTTGCTAATAGAACAACCGTGAATTTAGTGTCACCCCCTTGATATGTGCATCGGCGTGGGCCTGCGGCTTAGGTTCCGGGCACGCCGAAGAGTTAATCGGCGAGATTGAGCACCCAGGCCTTATAGAGGTCACGCGTCAATTGTGAGAGCTCTGTGTATTGTGTATAGGAAAACGGACAGTAACTGCAGTATGGACTAACCGTTTTAGAAATAGTCCTCTTCCATTTTTGTTGATCTCCTTAAGGGATGGGGTATGAACGTTTGGACAGTATTTATTGTGGGACATTAGAGCACATCAAACATATCGAATTGCATTCTGAATACGAAGTATGTCCTTCTGATATCAAATAATTTTGATTTTTTTTTTAAATTCGCAATGTAATACACATTTTATGGCAAATGATTAAAAATTGATATTTTTGATATTTAACAGTACTCGAAATAAGCTTTATAAATCTGATGATTTACACTTAAAGTGTATGTAGGTGGGATGAAAACCCGACGATCAATTGAAAATTTTGACCTTTCGTATTGAAGATATGGATTTGTTTCCCAAAACACCAGAAAAAATTAGGTCTTTTTGGGAAAAAAATTGATATCTTCAATATGAAGGGTCAAAATTTTCAATTGATCATCGGCTTTTCCTCCCAGCTACATACACTTTAAAATATATCATAAGATTTATAAAATTTACTTCGAGGACTGTTATATATCAAAAATGTGAAAATGTCAAATTTTAATAATTTGTCATAAAATTTGTATTATATCGTGAATTTCAAAAAATGAAAATTATTTGATATCAGAAAGACATTCTTCGTATTCAGAATGCAATTCGATATGTCTGATGTGATCTCATGTCCCACAAAAAATACTGTCGAAATGCTCAAAACGCTCATTCCAGATCCCTTAATAAATAGTTTGTGTTTTGCTTTGCCACCCAGAATTATTCTGCATACACTATACTTTCAATGTCATTTTATACATGTTAAAAAAGTGCAATATTTCATAATATGATTTTAGTGACTTTTATACTCAATTTTCAAAATGTTAATCCAAATTGTATATTTTTGTGTGTTTTATATCTTGTGCAATTCTTGCTTAAATATTTAATTCTAATTGTTCTTATGTGTATTTTTATATTGTAATTTATTGTATGTAATTTGGCCTGCGGGCCACGAATTGGCAATAAAATAAAATATCAATCAAAATCAATCAATGTAGAAAATGAACCGCATTTTGTGATGGTACAACAAAATAATGTCATTTTTTCAGATATTACATTTATTCATCCTTCTTGTAACTGTTTGCTAAGTTTCAATTCCGTATCTTAAAAGTAACTTAACTTATGAGCGCAAGATGACAGGGGTGTCAAGAGTGCTTATACCCATCAAAATATCGCACAACGAAAGTTGAACACAAGCACGACTTTGTTTTCAGATTTTGTCTTTATTACTTTTAACATAATTGGAAATTTAAACTTATGATCTCAACACAAAATTAAGACGTACCTCAAATTTTTGAACTTTGACCTTCATCTGGAGACTGGCAACCCACGTTTGGGATCAGTGACCTTTTGGACACTTGACTTGTATCGGGCCCGTCGTGGTTGAGACGGGACTGTCTTACACGGTCAATCCAAGGAAAAAGACCGTGCTTCTAGGAACCAGGACTCGTAGACGACCAATAAAGATTTTATCAACTTTCCTTGCATAGAAGGCCTTTTTGGAAAAGTTTCGCAAAGCAATCGGGTCTTAGAGGTTATATACCACCTTCAAACCATAAAATACGCTAAGCCTCACAGATGGGTTTAGTTAGTATTAGAGACGCAAAGATGTCAGATATCAACACTGAACAAAACTCGATATAATGTAGTCTCGGTTTTTGAGTCCTTATGTGTTTCGCTTCCATATACCTTAACGTTTTTAATCAATATGATGACCTTTAATCAATATGATGACAAATTTGTGAATATTCTCAGTCATCCAGGTAGATAAACATAATAAAATGAATATTAAATCTGTTCATCTGGACTTACTATTTTGATAGCGACAGTATCGCGTCTCATCCGAGACGCATCATCAGGCTGACTGATCAGGTTGTTGACTATTGATCTGTGACACACTTGATGGTATGACGTCAACACGTTGAACACACCAACGCCGTTGACGAGAACATCAGGTTCACGCAGGAAGGTTTACATGACAACAAACTCCCATTTTTGGATTGTTTGGTCACAGTTGAGAACAATGGCTCGTTAAATACCACAGTGTACAGGAAATCCACTCATACGGACCAATACCTGTTGTTCGATTCGCACCATCCGCTCATTCACAAACTCGGGGTAATTAAAACCCTATTTCATCGTGCAGAAAAAAACCATCTACCGAGGAGGCTAAGTTAGAAGAACGTAATCCCCTCAAATCTGCGTTAGGTACTTGTGGGTACCAGAACTGGACATTTGAGAAAGCTCTCAAACCTCGCGAGAAATCAAAATCCATCTCGTCTGATTCTTCTGCCACAAGGAGCACTCGTCCAAGGAACATTACCATCCCATACATTGCTGGGGTTTCGGAGAAGCTTAAGCGAATATTCGGGAAACGCACCATCCCCTTCTCCTTGAAACCTGGCAATACTTTGAGACAGAAACTAGTGCATCCCAAGCACAACCCCCCCGCAATAAACAAAGTAATATTGTTTATGCCATCCAGTGCAAAGACTCTGACTGTGAGGACTCATGTATAGGGGAGACTTAACACCCCTTGCACAAGCGTATGTATCAGCACCGTAGACCCAGTTCTACAGGTTTGAACGATTCTGCAGTTTACACGCACCTCAAATTTGCCAATCATTCATTTGAGGACAAGGATGTGCTAGTGCTCGACAGAGAACATAAGTGGTTTGAAAGAGAGGTTAAGGAGGCAATACATGTCCGGCGGGAGGAACCTTCGCTCAACGAGGAGGGGGACTTCGCCACAACCTGTCAAGGACCTACGACGCAGCAATCCGGAAACTACCCGGCGACTCTCCTGTGACGTCATACCATCAAGTGTGTCACAGATCAATAGTCAACAACCTGATCAGTCAGCCTGATGATGCGTCTTGGATGAGACGCGATACTGTCGCTATCAAAATTAGTAAGTCCAGTTGAACAGATTTAATATTCATTTTATTATAAATATGATGACATATGATGGATCATGACGGCTGATTTGGAGCTGACAGCCTCTTCAACCTTCCTTGCAGATTCACTTATGTAACTTGCATCAAAATTAGCGCAGCTGATCTCATTTACAATTTCAGGCTGTTTAATGGATCTCCAATGTCTGTTGAGGTTAAAACACAACATCTTTTTGTTGGGGTAGGCAGGGATGTAAATTAATACCCGTTCAGTCGCCAGTGGCGAGTATAGTTTGCGCCCGGACTAGTAAAGCTCTAAAAGCACCAGTCCGAATGGCTTGTAACGTTTCACGCTGATCAACTAATTTCGGTACGGTAGAGCAGAAAACACGTTCAATGAGACACAATAATTGTGCGCAAATTTAAAATCTAAGCTTAGAAATTAAGAAACTATGTAAATTATCTCAAAAGCTTAATCGTGTGATATTTTACAGCATGTACAATTGATATCACCACATAAAGTATTGATTGGTATAAAAAACAATACGTTTGGCATTTGTTTGATTTCCTTTTGTTTAATCCCTAATCCATTCACTTTTGATTGTGCCAAGTAAAGACAAAACATTTCGATTTTCTGATTAAATTAAAATAAGCCACTGAATAGAGTTATTCCCAACAACAAAATCATGACAAGATCATAACAAATTCGCATTGAAATGAAAATATTTTTGCATGTTCCAAATACAGCCTGTCTCAAAAAAAATTGTGCAAGTGAAAAGCGCCCTCTTTGGCAATTAGAAAATACCGTTGTGACATAATGCTTATATCAACGTCACGGGCGCAGTCTTAGCTCTCAGATGCCGTTTGTTCTGTTCAATTTGCTTGTTCCAATTTGGAGATATGTTTATTTAACAACGAAAGGGTAAAATCACAATTGTGCCACTTTTACTAGGAAGAGAGCTGTACATGTAAATCAATGATAGGTGATGTTGATGCGTCTACCCTTTCGGGGCGCATGCATTAGACGCATCAACATCAGCACGCGTGCATTATTTTGTCTAATATATCTCCCAACAAGTAATACCATGATACGCGTTCATTAACTTATAACATGTATAAGTGCGCAATATTTGTTTGTCTTTTAACATGTCTTAAGGGCGTACTACACCCATGTATTGGTTTGATTGGTCTAAAAAAATATTTTTTCATTTATAGCTAGGCGATATATGCACGGATCATGTGAAATAAAAAAAAAATTAAAAAAATAAATAAAAAAGGTGTTTTAAACCATTGTATAGTAAGTCATTTTAGCCCTATATATTTTTTGTTTACCGTATCCTGGTAACTCAGATGCGTGTTTCATAACAAACCATAATTTATTCTTTTCAACATGTTCAAGTAGGGTACATGAATAGAATACATTAAATCCTTTGTTATACTCTCTATAGAAAATCTAGTGGTGCTTGCAAAATATATAACACTGAATAAATTAAATAAACACTTACACAATAGATGCATAGTCATTAGTCAATTTGATATTGATGTTGTTATTGATGTGTTGTTAGGAGAAGAAAAGGCTATTAGGTCACCGTATGTCAGGTTATAGGTCAATTGGTTCAGGTCAAATTTAAGCATCAATTTTGAATACACATGTGAGAGTCTGTGATACAAAATGTATCATAATGAGGAATAATTTTGATATTCTGTCTTTAACTGGATATATATCGAGAAGTGCAAGGTGGATATACCTTGGGATGTAAATGGTGAGTACAATTTAGAATGCCTAGTTGAGATGGATTTCACAAATAAATATAAAATAGTTACCAAAATCACAAAAGCTAAGCTTACGGAAAACTACCCAATATGGTGGTATAGGTGACAAGAAATACAATTTTTTTCAACATTGCTGTAGTATGGTTGTGGTAACCTGTTACCTATGGCTTAATTAAGTTTCAGTGAAATAATGTCGCAAGTTAAAAATACAAAATATAGCTCAACATTGAAAATAGAAGCATTTTAACCAGTTCCTGTTTAGATAGTTGTGGAGCACCAAGTTCATGAAGTCATAAAAGAAATCAGGAACCACTTATTCCCATTTTACATATCAACTTTATTTCCCTAACGTGTTAGCAACACATATCCAAAATTTTAACGAAATCCGTTGATATTAAGCTTTCCAAAATGAAGTGAATTTAAATCATCAGTGATGTACCACCTTTTGGCTTCTACTTTTAAAAGCATGTAAGCTACGTTGATACCGATGCCACCAATAAAACGAGAAGATTTGCCCCTTCATTTTGCATACCACTTTGTCCAATTTTTTTGTAATTTCTTCACAAAATGCAAAAAAATGCAAAAAAAAATCAATGGGTGTAGTACCCCCTTTTAAGTGACTAAGAGAACAGTATTTACCATGATAAAATCATTGACATGCACATGCAGAACAGCAGAATGTGAAATCCATTTTTACAGCAGAATGTGAAATATTTATTTATCTTTTAATCTCTTTTAAGTGGAAAAAGAGAATCATCATTCCTGCATCATGATAAAACAGTCAAAAAAAGTTTGTATTGTGTAATTGATGCATTCTTTTGATTTCACGAAGGAACTCTGGATAAACTTGATGCTATCACTGTTACATGTAAAGCCCTCTTCCCTATTAAAAGTGGCACAATTGTGATTTTACGCTTTCGTCTTTAACTAAACATATCTCGAGATTAAACAAGCAAATTGAACAGAACAAACGGCATTTAAGAGCTTAGACTACACCCCTGACGTTGAGGTAAGTATTATTTCACAACGGTATTTTCTAATTGCCAGAGAGGGCGCTTTTCACTTGCACAATTTTTTTTGAGACAGGCTGTACTTTAGGCCGTATAAAATTAATGTTTTGGTTCTCGTCCAGAGGATTTTCATGAATTGATGAGGGAGGGAGGTGTTTTTTTTTTTTTTTTTTCAATGTAAAATTAGCATTGTCAGTAGTTTTCGGTCTTCTCCAACAGTGCTCGAGGAAACGATGAGGCCTTTTTTTTTTTTTTTTTTTCAAATGTGAGATTCTGAGGATAACCCCCTAGAGTACCACAAAAAGACTTGGAAGTGATGCTTGTTCTCTAATAAACTTATTTATATGTATGAAGATTTCATAAATCATTCCAAAGTCTAAAAAATTGAAAAATCTAAAAAAAAAAAAAAATCTGACAAATCCCAGAAATTGAGGAGGGAGGGACGAGAACCAAAATATTAATTTTACACGGCCTTACCTTGAATTGATCTGGAAGCTCACGTAGCGCGCAACAATACTCTAGAAAGGTTTAAATCTCACCCACGCAAGCTATTTTGGTGCTTTCCAAAAAGCCCAAAAGATTTGTTTTCAACATAGATAGATTAAAGAATGGATCGTTACTCGTTCATAAGTTAAATAAAATTGATTTTGTCAACATGAATGTGCTAGATTAATGTTATTTTCATTGTTTTTATTGTTCAAGTAAAGTTAAAGGAGGATTTCGTGATCCTAGCATCCTCTTTTTATGACATTTTTCAGTAGATATCCACGAAAAAAACTTATTTCCAAAATTTCAGTTGATTCCGATTTTGCGTTTGCGAGTTATGCATGATTATGTGTATTTACCCTGCTCCATAGACAATGTGTTGTAATTTCGTTCTGGTGCACCAGAACGAAATTCAAATTTGGCGATATTTTTGCTAAACGAATTAATCTGCAAGAAATATTTGGTACATAAACATTATGTAGCCAGAGGTACCCAGTGGTGTAAAAATCTCAACTTTTTTTGGGAAAAGTGGGGGATGAGGCTGTGGATCACGAAATGCCCCTTTAATGCATGTAAGCTGATCGATTACAATACACGCGTCATGGATTATACCAAAGAATCGCATGTAATGGGCGATTCCAGTTTAAATCCATACACCCTTTGGAAGACATGATCTTAATCTTCCCTCACAAGGAGTGTGGATTTCAAATGGCGTCACCCATTCAGGTAACCCCATTTGAAATTCACACGCCCTGTGTGGAAGATTAAGGTCATGTTTTCCATAAGGGGTGTATGGATTTCAACTGGAATAGCCTAATGCATCTACTATATTATCAATACGCAACACCTCTCCTGTGATTTGAAGACCTGGGCGCAAGAAGACCGTAAGTGCACTTGGCCCCTCAACATGTATACACTAAAGTTGCGTATTGTTTCGTATAGTTTGGTATGTTTTATACATGTTCATGGGCCAAAACAAATCTTTCACAACCTTTCATGATGTTTCACCCTGGAACATGTATTAAACATTATAAAACCCTAAGAAACTATACGTAACTTTAGTGTATACATGTTGAGAGGCCAAGTGGACTTACGGTCTTCTTGCGCTCACCTCTCCTGTGATTTATACTTACAACAAATGGAACATCTTGTTATATTATTACAATATTATACTTCAGCTACCTTAGACTATATCTATAAATACAATTTATAAATAGGCCTACGCACGTGATCCATGGGCACGACATACCAAGACCAGCAAGCATGACCAAATCTTGATGCCATTGCAAAGGATAAGAACTCTTAAGATAAATAGCAGTATTAATTGAATAGCAAAATTATTACACATGGGGATTGCGAATTTGTAATATTTTATCAAAAACACATTTTCAAAAGTATTTGATGACGGCAAAAATATTTATCGACGGAAACGTTCGCAAAATTATCACAATGTTGAACAAAATAGGCAATTTTGCTGCACAGTCTCGCGAGGTTAACCGCCATTGCATTCAAATATATACGAAGACCACCCGTTTTGTAGAAGATCACTTCGAGACATACTGTCTACAAGCTGTAATGGCAGCACGGAGGTGGTCAAGTGCGTATTTATAAATACGTATTTATAAATATAGTCGAAGCATACTGTTCTTACTATAATTGATTCCATAATACATTGGAGTATTAGGAAAAGGTTCGAGTATTGGACCTCGACTATTGTCCGAAATAGGTAACAGACAGAAAAAAGGTATTATTGATCTCTTCCTAACTGCATAATGTGGCGTCAGTGAGCTAGAGAATTGATAATAACACCTACACAAAAATAAAGGTTACATAGTGTGCAGTTGTAAGAGCCATACGATCAAGAAAGAAACATAGTCATACGACTTGAAGACAAATAAAAGAATAAATTTCTGATGCAGATACACATTGTCAAAACAGTAATAACTTGGATATTGCTTCAAAGAACGCATTAATATTTTGTCAATGTCAAGGCAAAGCAAATATAAGCATAATGGGGTTGGATATAAAGGCTAGGAATTTATATTACATTGATTTGTTTTATTTGTATAAAAAGAATCTAAAGTATTCTAGATTTTTACAAAAATGATCCATAAACAAGTTTCAAATGATATTCAAAGAGCAACAGTCGATGTACTAAAGCTGCACTATTCCTAAAGTGATTTCTTGACGGTAAACATGGGGCATCGATCGTTAAGAGCCGGTACTGATCCCAGCCTTAAAAGTACGTTGCGCAAAATATCATTCATACATACACTATGGACCACAATGGCCTCATCCCAGTGGCGTAGTTCAATAACCTCAATTAAACAATCATAGTGAAAAATATGACATCAAGTTACAGAGTATGAGATTTTGTACCCAAATTTCATTGATATACAAATGTATTGATGTTAATGAATTGTGCCCTGATAGATGATCATGTTGTGGATCCTAGTGATAGGTAGTTTCCTGAAATAAACGCGGGGTGCTGGTTATTTTGTAAATAGTGTTGCTTATTCCGTACATAATAGGTGAGATCGCGTAATACATCATGCAGTTATTGTTAACTACATGTATGCACACAACACAGGGGCACTCACAATAGGCAATTGACCCGTACTGGTAGCGCAAAAGTATAAAAGCTATGATTTTAGTACTTGCTCTATGTTTCAATTACTTATTCTTTTCAAAATATCTGAATTTTTAACCCGGTACAAGCTTTAATAACGGGGGACCATACATTTGTATGAGAAAGGAAATCTAAATCTTATCCTAACTCCCGTGTTAATCCAATGCACATTTTGCTTCACCGGGCCGCCCTGACTTGGTCGCATTTGTAAGAGGGGTGTCACGAAACCGTAATAGGTACAAATTTAGTACTTTCTGTTAATCAAGTATGGTTTATTCTCTACATGTCAATCTGTAAATTATTAGCATAGTCCTTATAATAACGGGAGACCACCTTGATAAGTAAATGATAGCAAACCAGTGAAAAATACCCCAAAACTAAGTCAGTGGAGCTCCGCCCGTACATGTCAATAGCGTCATTATCGATTGGATTAGTCGACCGTAGCGGACAATTCGATCGCTCATTGGATTAATATTATTTATTTCAGGTATATTTTATTAAATGTCATAGCAGTATTAAAACACTGAATTGCGACACAATTTACAACTTATAAACATCAAAATTTACACATTAATTAATACAACATAAAAATATATATCTATGTACAATTTCAAAGTAATATATTACTACATCAAAAAACATATTTAAAAGAAAAAGGGATTATATTATCACGTGGTAAGAAATTTGCATTTGACAATCGATTACTATAATGGTTTAGTACTGCATATTTCGGTTTAATCTTCACTAAGTGGGTTTATGGCTGAAAAGGTCACGGTGAACTTGCCGTGGACAAAACTGCACTATGACTACATGGGATGCTTAGATTGTCTAGATATGCTGATGAGGTAGATGACAGTCACAAAAATACTTAAGAAAATTAAGGTACTTGCGGTTATAAAGACTGGACTTTTTACACGGCCAATTCTTGTTCACATGTGGGGCCGGGGGGGGTTGGAAAAACATTTCTTGAAGTACAGTGAATCCATCATCTTTTGGCAACAGACTACGTTTATGGTACAAATGCGCGCGAAATTTTGCCATATTGAAGCTAAACCGATGAAATATGGTGCAAAAGTTGAATAAATTCGCGCGAAGCTTGGCACTTTGGGGGCTAAAATGTCCAAATAATTATGAGGTTAATTTGTCAGAAGCCCACATGACGTCAACATTTGGAGTGATGATTGTATGCACCATCCCCCCTATCAAAATATTGGGAGGATTTATCTCCCATGCCCCGGGATATACGCCAATGCGGCCAACCCAAGGAAAAAGGCAGTGCTTCTCAAGAACTAAGACTCGGAGACGACCAATAAAGTGTTTGTCACCTTAGCTTGATTATATAGAGCACAGTGTCATCGACCCCAGAAATCGCCATGAAGAGGTTGAATCTACAGCCACGCATGGCCATTTTGTTCCGACCTGTTTAATAGTTTTGATACGCATAATGGGCCGAGGGACATCCGACTATTAAAGGTTATTGACAATAGCCTTGTGACTGACCTCTGTGTGTGGGGGTGAGCATGGTACGACATGAGGTCCTCTGCTTTTAGACTGCCTCCACGAGTGGCCTACGCTGCGCTATAGTTCGGCACATATAAAATCAGAATTTTTGTCAGTTTTTGAGCTCAATACGCACGGTCTTTCTCAATACGCAAGCTAACGACTATCATATCCTTTCAACACATATGTTCAAGTGCAAGGAAAAAAATATGGCTTCTTTAGAATAAAAAAATTACGGGAGATATTATCATTTTCTACCCCGGTATCCAAAGATTTATCGTCTGAATATCAAATCATGCATAGCACATTCACGTGTATCGATCCCGTGTATTGATTTTAGTGTCTCCGCTGTACAATGTATGTTAACCAGGCGATGTCGGTGTGTAGAGGGCCTTTCGGAAATGTTACGCAGAGCGTTCAGGACTTTGGGGTTAATGTCTACCACCTTCAAAGTGCAAAATACGCTAAGGAGGATTCTCGAGGCCTCAACAGACAAGACGGAACCCTTACCTTGATATAGAAGGCCTTTCGGAAAAGTTACGCATTCAGGACTTTGAGGTTAAAGCCATATTATAACATTTCTGTAAAAATAGATTAGTATTTATTTTCCATAAAATGTTAGCTTTTAATGTCAGATATGTCCCCATTTTGAGCCGAACAAATGAGGCAAAGCAAAGAATATTGGAATTTACTACTAGCGCCAATACATGTTACTCCAGCGGTTTTAATACGGTACGACCCTCTGATGTGTATGTGTGTCCCGCACGCCGTGTACGTACTCTGTTATCGCATACGTGTTCGACTCATATTTCCATCGTAATATATAATAAAACGACGGTTCAAGCGTTTTATTCAAAATCGCGGATTTTTACAAAACTACAGCACCTAAAGTCTTGATTTTTGCAGAGTATCTTTATTGACTAAAGTACATTACAATCGTGTAAAAACCAGAATTAAAATTTTTTTGAGGGCGTTCTGCTCAGCAAATGTTATAATATGGCTTTAATGTCTACCACCTTCAAGGTGCAATACACGCTAAAGAGGAACTAATTTTGAACCACTCAAGAAGGGTATCGATAAGATCTGCAAATGCAAGATTGACCATAAATAGTTTCAAGTCTAATAGGCAATTGAAATAAGCGTTTCAAGTTATCAACCAATCAGAAATGATGTTAGATGACCAGTAGTGTCCAGGGGATTAAACAATCTGAGATTGGAAATGAGATGCAAGTTACATAGGTGAATCCGCCACGAAACCTGAGAAAGGGCTTAGTGAACTTAGTGAAGGCCAAAACGTTTTCCATTGCGACGAATCTTAATTGTTGGAATGCTGCAGGTTTATCGCCCCATGCTTATGAAAACGATATAATTAGATAGATCCGTATAGGATCAGAGGATGATTTAAGTTCTAGGCCTACCCAACACTACACTGGATTAACTATGTAGTAGCTAGATGTGAGTAAACATGACATCGACACCACTGCTCTGGTAGTATACTGCATAGAAGGGCATGGTTAAATTTGAATGTGGACAGTTATGTTTTAGGCCTGCAATAAAAACTCAATATGCTGGTCGATTTCACATTTTATGTTCTCCACCATGTCTGCAGAAGGTGCGAATTATCTTGTATACACTCATCACTTTTGTTTTAAAATCGACCAAGTAATAATATACACACAAACAACTTTAAAACAACATATTTTGCACCGAATTCAATGGAATTTGAAAAGTAAAGTGGCAGTTGAAACTCTGGTGATAACACTTTTACAATGCATGATGGGAAGTACTTAAATCATTCTCTGGTATATGATAGCCTATGCACAAACATTCGTATTATAATTAAATAAAAAAAGGTACAATAATGATTATTCCCGAAACAGAAAAGCGCGCATTTAATTACAAAAACACGATAGACTGATATCACAAGTGGAGCAGCAACTTCAGGCTGCAACATCTTTCCTATCAAGTCCATTTCATATTATAATATTTTAAGAGTAGACGAGGTATATTGCTGGTCGAAGCAGCCAAAAAAAATCCATTTTCATTACCTAGATTATTGCAAAATTACACATTGATGTTTTCCACAATGTTCATTCTACAAATCATAAGTTTTACAAAAGCGTTGTTGTTTCGGCCCTCTTTACAACATAACTCAAGAATCTGTGATATTTGAATTCATCTACACACTCACGTCACTATGAAATGATCAATTCAATTTTCCAAAGCTCACTATCATTCGCAAGGTGCTATGAACTACCAAATCGCAACAGTTTAAAATAGTTGCAAACCTTAAGCAATTTAAAATGTAAAGAACCTCGTTTTAGTATGCTTGTTCAAGCGAAAAAGGTATGGAAAACAATATATTCAAAGTGAAAAACACGCAATATAAGAACAAAAGTTCAATCCCGGGAGTTCAATGAACCAAGGGAAAGAAAGAGAATACAATTATACATAATCAGCAACGAGTCGTGTGGGACGTAATACATATAATTACATATCACTAACCCTGCGAACTAAAAACAAAGAGGCGCTGTTATCATGGTTATTACTTTCATCATGAATTGATTCTCTTTAGGGTACATTCAACCTATGTTTCAACCCATATGGGATAACACCTTATTGTAATGAAATTAGAATGCACTGACAATGTTACGGGGAGATTTACATGTATATTGCTTTGTTCAGATCAAATGCGTCAAAAACGCCTGTAACATCATCCCCCTTGAAACAATTTATTCCCCTATGTTTTATACAACAAATATCATGAAGTATACATTTAAGTCAGATGTGTTTCCGATTTGGTTCTTTCAAATAAAATACGTACACTCTAAGATGATTTACTCATTTTTTATTTGAAACTTTTTTTTTATTTGACGAGGAACTATTCAGATGTGGATATAACAAATTTATTTTCAAAATGAATCGGATATTCTCATCATCAAAATTGACAAGATTGCCTTGTAATTGTCAAAAATGAATAGGTTCTTGTCAAAAATGACCCAACTTATCAAATTTGACCAAAACAAATTTCAAAATTACACAAATCTTGTTGCAAACCATATCACACCTGTAGTCCTAAATATTAAAAAAAAAAGTATAATTTGATCTATCTGTGATGTTTGTTTTTTAGTTATATGCAAGATGGTCAAGCGTCAAATTTTTGACTCTGCACAAGACGGTGGGGTTTTGCTTTCGAACCGCTTTTCACAAACTTTCTATTATAATTGATCAATCTCAGTGTCCAGGCAAAAAAAATTCAAGGGTATTCCCAAAATTCGCTGCTGGTTGCTCTGCAAATCATGCCATGAACATGGCAAGACGTTCTGATTTTTTTGTTTTGTATATGGCATGAAAATCCTCTATCAAGGATTCATGGGTGGTTATTTTTGAACCCATTAAAATTGTAATTGACGCCCTTGAATAAAGAATTAATGGGCATGGAAGTAGAGAAAATTTGACATTGACCATGATTCTTGCCATAAGTTACCCACGAATAAGGAATTTATGGGCATGGAAGTAGAGAGAATTTGACATTGACCGCGATTCATGCCCATGAGTTACTCATGAACATGTCAAGGCTCTAAACTAAACGCATGACAAAAATTAGCATGCATATTCATGTGTGAGCATGAACAACCCATCAAATATTCTCAAATTCACGAAAATTCATGCCCGTTGCTAGCGAAAATAGGGCATGTTCTTGGCATGTTCATGGCAAGATCTTGGCATGTTCATGGGCATGACTCATGCCTAAATTTTATATTCACTTATTTCGTCCAACAAGCTTCATCCAGGGGCGAGCTGGAATAAATAGCATTCCTAATGAAAGTACTGAAAAGCTGGGGGAATAATGAATACTCTTGGTTTAATTCACTATAGAATACATAAAATATACAATAAAGACAAAGATCAAAATATTGAGAATACTGTTCAACGGAAAAGGAAAATAAAATGCAGAGGAATTCAAGCAATTTGTTTAACATCCAAATACTGTAAGGCCTTTTATAGAGGGCGGACTTCATCATTCGTTCTTGTCCTGGAGGCACCTCTGCTCATACCAGTAGCGTTGCCATGCAGAGGACGAGGACGAAGAGAACCAAGATGAGAATGGAAGGGAAGATAAAAAAAAAAGGAAATAAAAGGAATTGGAACGAAGTGGAAATAAGGGTACGTGGATATTCGGGTGCGTTTTCAGCCATTTAGTTAAGGCTCGAGTTGCATTTTCAGCCATTTTGGTTGATTGATTGCTACTGATGGCCCTCAATTTCATAAATATCTAGTTTAAGAAAGGGTGTGTTTTCAAAAGTTTCTTGAAAAAGTGCAAACATTTCATCCAAAAATGGGTATAATTTCGAGTCTGTTTTTCGTCAAATTTGGTTTTGAAGTCTTTGTAGTTTTGCAGAGTCCTACCCTTACATCCCCACACAAACCAAAGTTCGACAAGAACACTTTTCCCTATTAAGAGTGCACCTTTAAAGAATAAGCAGAAAAACTACATTCCTAAGCGTGCACCTTGAAAGAATCCAGGACAAGAACTCTTTCCCTATAAGAGTGCACCTTCAAAGAAAAGCACAAGAACTCTTTTCCCAAAGAGGGCACCTTGAAAGAATAAGGACAAGAACTTTTTCCCAAAGAGTGCAGCTTTAAAGAATTAGCACAAGAACTCTTTTCTCTAAGAGTACACCTTTAAAGAATCCAGGACAAGAACTCTTTTCCCGAAGAGTGCACCGGTTGAGGACCGGGGCGGAGGAGCCCTTTTTAGCGTTAGCTTTGGATATTTAATTATTTTCTTTCTTTTCCACCCAACTTAACCGGGTGAAAATCAATAAAAAAGGACAAGAACTCTTTTCCCTAGGAGTGCACCTTTAAAAAATAAAGACAAGAACTCTTTTCTACTTTATACCTCATATCCGGAACACTCTACTGGATATTACTTCCGTTTGTGGTTCAATTTCGACGTTAAACTTCAAGGACGGTGATCGAAGGTCAGTCATGTGTTACCTTAACTTACACAAACATTTGTCATCATTGCGCATTCAGTTGAAGTAGGCCTAAATGAAAATTTGTTTTACAGCTCACGCGCACTTTTTATTGCAATTATTGATGTGTGGTTTACCGGGGTGGTTTACAAGTACACGAATTCAACAACAGGGAATACTGACAGTTTTGTCACCGTTGGCGTATATTACCAGTCGTTCAATTACACAAAGTAAGCATAAATATTCTTTGTTATGTTCTTTGTAATGTTCCAATTTAAATATGAACATATTAACGCGACTGCTTGTGAAAGACTACTTTCATTTTGTTACGAGTCGCACTTGACTCAAGGCCAAAATCACCTTTTACCCGAACTCACACGAATGCACAACACAAATACACTGTTTGGTTAAGCTAACAAAATCTAAGTCTTTAATTGAAAGCAAGTTTCGTTTGGTACAATATAATGACTACAAATGCACATAATACATTAATCAAATATAATCACTCTTTATCTATTTTGTACTTAGCCAGCATTCTTCTTCTTGGTGATCATAAAGTTCTTGTAATGTTCTGGACGACTGATGTAATATATCCCTATTCACTTGTCCTGCGACAATCAGCGAAGTCCTTTGTACACTTGCATTGATAACTCCTTGCGTATAAAAACCTTACACGAAAATGGTGTTCTCCAAACACGTTTACAACTCCTTGCGCAATTCTCCTATACTAAACTCCTTGCGCCGTCCTCCTATGCTAAACTCCTTGCGCCGTCCTCCTATGCTAAACTCCTTGCGCAGTTCTCCAAATTTAACTCCTTGCGCTGCTTTCTCCAAACTTGGTGCTATTTCCACCTTTCACACAATATCTTCAGGAAGCAGGACTGCGATGCAGTTGTCCCCACTTATTTTGACAGTTGCGTTGAATCAAAATACCAGACTTCAGCAAGTCGACAGAAGAATATATTTCCTTTCTTGGAAGAATAACGTTCTTTGACGTATTCTAGATCTTCTCCGACAACCCTGGTAAATAGTACTAGTAGTACTTTGACTACACAAAATATTTCTGGTTTGTAATTTCCTTTCTTTCAAGGAATTGGACTGTAAGCATAGCCCAGATCAACACTATCAACTGTGACAATAATTGTGTTTACATTTCTTATATATCAAGCATGGGAAAAACCCCATTCTATTATGGGCCATTTACTACCTTCACATTATGCTCAATCTGGGAAATTCCAAAGTCTTAATTATAACATAAACCTTTCACATGACATCACTTCCTGAGGGGAAATCCCATTACATCACTTCCTGAGGGGAAATCCCATTACATCATTTTCAGGGGGTTTTCAAATATTCCAAATTAGATATGATTCAACTTGTTTTGCTCAATTTGAGAGGGGAATTCCCCTAAAATGTCATCACTCATGTAACTTTGTAAACAAAGATAAATCATCAAATTAAATTACTCAGGGCACATCACAATCTATATATTCAATTAATAGGCGGGACCTATAATAGGTCCTTGAGGAATACTTCATTTGAATTTACCATCGATCGATTTCAGCGAATTTCAATATATGTGTTTTAAACACAGCCATATGTGATGCGATCAAGTAAAATCAGTCGGAACTCGGAAATATTAAATTTTCAGTTTGTTATAGTATAGTAAAAAGCATTTACAAAGCTGTAGTTTGCAGAAAACCCATTGAATTGAACAACCAGTTGAGATATGAGAAATTAAAGAGTGGCCAAAACAAGAGTAAATAAAAGGAAATATTTCCTTTGTTTTGCTATATCTCAAACTCAATATTTCCGAGTTCCGACTGATTTTGCTTGATCGCATCACATAATATGTGAACATCAACAAAATTTGCTTTGAGTTCATGAGTGGTACCGTATATGGCATATATATTTATACAAAAACATTTAATATGATAAAATTGCAAAAACATTATGCTGTTTGCAGTGTGAATGAAGTAAATTAACGATTTTTATTTTGAATTTTATCTTTTTAAACATTTCCACTTACAAATTTCTACTTAGGCCTACAAACCATGAACTGCTATACTGTGCAATAGCTTGTCCCCGGGAGCTTGTCGAGGTCTGGAATGTTTCCGTAATTATTATGACTTTTATACGTTGATGTATTACTACATTATGTTACCTCTATAATATAGGCCTACGCAATTTTTTGGCACATCAAAAGGGTCAAGATATTTTGGCACCGCCAAAGGGGTTGGGGCAAGAGATATTTGGCAGACTATTTTGTGAATTCACCACCCCGAGGGTACACATAATTATTACACAGCCCCTGAGTCTTTTACACAAAATTCCAATCCCAACAGATTCGCCGATATTTTAACTTTTTGTTTATACAAACGTTGTCTGACTTTTGGATCCTCCCCCCATCCGGCTCCAAAAGGACTTTCACTTTTATAGAACGTCAAATAGAACATCAAATATTATTGGTGGGTACGGTTCCCCCGGAATTTTGAGGTGGTGGGTCTTTGGAAGCTGACGGCGTACCGGTAAAAGGGGAGCTGCGAACAGTCAAAATCAAGGGTCTTTCTTGGTTTTTTGGTTGAAAATCGCCTGAAAAAAACAGAAATATGAGGAATGAGAAATTTTTGGGTCTTTTAGAGCTGAAATGATCAAAATCAAGGGTCTTTCGGAGTTTTGAAATCCAAAAAGGGGGTCTTTCCGGGGAAACATGCCCGTATGGTCATTTGTGTTGAGTGCCCCCCCGGGAGAACGCCATCGCGATCGAACTTTTTAACTGGGACTTAGCTTTTTAGTATCAAGACTTCGTTGAAGATTTGGGGTAATACAACTTAAGGAATAAAGCTATTACCTATAATATAGTCAATGAAATCTTGACAGGAAGAATTATTTCTTGGGACTGATAGTAATTATTTGTTGATTTGGTGAACTTGACATTATACATGTGGTATAATATAAACTTCAAGTCACGAGGAAGTATATAGGGTGAGTTTGGGGTCACATCACACCGGGCGCTGACACAGTGCGTTGTATACAAGGCGTAAGTCGCTTGCAGATACAATGGTGTAAGTCAATTGTTTTCATTATCGTTTCAGTGAATCTCCAATTGACTTCATTAGATCTATTCGTATAGGACACAAAATCTTTTAAGGTAGGTTACTGTTTATCTGTACATACACTTCTAGTGCCCGTTTCTATTCATCGTTATGTATTCTTCTCCCGTGCATTATTTTCGCGAACTACCCTTCACAGCCCAAATTATATAAACCTGCACGCTAAACAATGCATTATCTAAAACCTGCACGCTAAACAATAGATTCTAGATAATACGTGCACGCTCAAATACTAGAAATACTACTTTCACATAACCATAAAGTAGAGTTAGGTGGCGCTTTAGACACAGAGATCACATAACTATATAATTGTCTGTTCGATATATATACCAACAAAAAAGTACAAATATACATTCTGTGGTGTTAAAATGGTATAGTTACAAACGGTGTTCTATAATAGTGTACAATTACCGAATAAGGTGCAACTCGCTAGACTTGAGTCCAGTCCTCGTTTACGGAGTTTAGGATTAGGGTTTAGGGTTGGGATAGGGCAGTCTTGTAATAAGACTAGTAGAGTTGCACCCTTGCAAATATCATTGTCATACATTATGATTAATGACCTCAAATAAATCAAACATCAAATGAGAATAATCGAGCTTCTATTAATTAAAAGGGCCAAAAACAGGTGGATCATAATTATACAAGATGACACCATTGCAAAATATTCAGCATTTTACAAATGAAATACATGTAGGCCTATATCTAAAATAACATAGCCGGGCCAGGAAACACACACTAGCGCATAATATCATGATCATGCTTTATAATACCATAGGCCTTCAAACACATGTGTTTGAAGGCCTATGATAATACTGAACAAATTGTTAAATCCCAATGTCGTGTGTTTTAATATAAGTAGTTCAAATTATAGAGCTATAAAGTCCAGTTGATATTCACCGTAGTACTAGTCTGACATCTAAATCGATCGTTTCCAACTGGTTCAGTGCTCTCTGTGTTCGAAACCACAATATTAAATGATCACAACATAAAGTCAAGTCAATTAAACCATGCGTGAATAAGTTACCTAAGTATGACGTATGGCGCAATCGATACCATTGATTTAATACAGGGATTGATTTTCTTTACCAGTTAAATGCTACGTAGCTGGTCAATGTCCTGACGGTGTTTTTAAAATGTAAGATATTTTCCCTAATATTAAAACTAATATAATGAATGCAGCAATTAATATTGCCTATTGTTTTAATAGGCCTACACTCAAAGTGTATGACGGATAATGTACTCGTGCAAATGCATTCGTCAAGATAATTGCACTTGCCATGGAGTTATTGCATTTAGCTTTCGAGCCTATCGGCTCTCAAGCTAAATGCAATAACTCCACGGCGCGTGCGATTATCTTGACGAATGCATTGCACTCAGTTCATTATCCTTATCTTAATACATGTAAGCTTTTAAGCGTACATATATCAAAAAATATGTTAATATATATTAAGAAGTAGATTAAGTATCACAGACAGCTATACAGTGCTCGATACCAATAAATGGTAGAGCTAGTTTAAAATATAAACACAGATTTTATAACATTTCACTACACGGTGTTTCACGCAAAGGCGATCTTCAGGTGAATAAATGAAAAAATCATCGTGTTTTTCATTTATTCACCTGAAGATCGCGATTGCGTGAAACACCGTGTAATGAAATGTTATAAAATCTGTGTTTATATTAAAATATGTTTAACATATAAAACAAGCTGTTAATAGCAAGAAACTTGTTTCAGCGGCGGAGTCTGATGCACATACATGTAAGTCATGTAATATAGCAGGTTGTATCCGTGAACATTGGTGAAAGCTTATTTAAACTGTTGCGATTTGGTAGTTCACAGCATCTTGCGAATGGTAGTGAGTTTTGGTCATTTCATAGCGAGTGTGTAGAAGAATTCAAATATCACAGACATACTCTTGTAGGTCCTGTGGTTCTTGAGTTATGCTGTAAAGAAAGCTGAAACAACAACACTTTTGTAAAATGTAGTCGTACATCCAAGCAAGTTTTGTACAATGAACTTTATGAGCAAAATATAAAGTGTTATTTTTCAATAATAGGCCTATATTGATTTAGATAATGAAAATTGATTTTTTTTTGCTGTCGACCAACAATACCTATAACCGGGACCTATAATATAGTCTACACTGTAAAAAATAACAGTGAAATTTACAGTAAAATACTGTAAAAAAGGCTAATTATTTACAGTATTTGGCTGTAATTGATAAAAACAGGCAAATACTGTATTTTCTAGTTTAAATTATCTAGGCCTATCAAAGCTGAAATTAAAATTGGAGTTATAGGCTAATTCAACGTTTAAGCAATATCAATATCATCACTACACTGTAAGAATGGTCACTTATACGATTAAGTACTAAATATCGCGTGACTAAATTTTACAGTAAAAGTGTGTGCAGCCAATCTGCCAACCAAAACCTGTAAAATTTACAGTATCCTGTAAAAAGATGAATTTTACAGGTTTCAACTGTATTTTCTTGACAGGAAACTGTAAATTTTACAGTTAGGCGATGTAAAAAAACTGTTCTATGGGAAGGGTGGACTTTTGAAGTCAGTCAGCATTTTTTATCCTAAACACATTCTCAAGCTCTAAAATAACTCGCCACCTATTTTACAGCATTTTGAGTGTGTTCATTTTTACAGGATACTGTAAATTTTACAGGCTTTTGTTGGCAGATTGGCTGCACACACTTTTAATGTAAAATTTACAAGATTTTTTTTACAGTGTACCCTTAATTAAAGCGCTAAAGCGTTTTAAAATGGCATGATACATCACGGTAGGAATGAGATTGCTGATTAAATAGTAAAAATTAACAACTAATTATATTACATCCGTATTACAAGCTATATTTTACATCATACAGTCATGAATGTTTCCTAAACTAAAACAGTTATATTTTCCGGTTATTTTCAATTCACCATATATTAATTGTGATAACCAAGCTATAAAAGCGTAGGTTTACTCGTAGAAATAATAATAATTTAACTCTTATGATGGTATAAGCGAGCGCGGGCCCCCACCCCATTGGCTACGCTATGTAGACAATACTGTCGGGTTTGCCATGCAATCTTCACAAAATTGCCGCATTTCAGGATTGCCTGGATGATCCTGCACACCTAAGGACATTCCAACGGAGTCACTTCAGGACGTTTGTACTAATTTAGGTCCAAGCGGTCCATCTCTCACCGGGTCTTTCGTCTCTCACCAAATGACCCAATATTTGTTTGACCTTTTGCCGTAAGCTACGCCTATATCCATTTCATATTGAAGTTCCCCCGCCCCCCAAATAGGCGTAGATCAGAGGGAGGGATAAATCCCCCAATATTTTGACAGGGTGGATGGTCCATAAAATCACCCCCCCCCCCATGTTGACGCCTGTAAGTGGGTTTCTGACCAAATTAGCTCAAATTAACCTCATAATTGGCCATAACGTAATTCCAATTTGGCGATATTTTTTGCTAAACTAATAAATCTGCAAGAAATTTTTTGTACATAAACATTATGTGGCCAGAGGTTTCCAGTGTATATAAAATCACAACTTTTTCTTGTAAAAATGGGGAGGGATGCGGCTGTGGATCACGAATGCCCCAGGGGGCAATATGAAAGTGACGTACCTGTGCCTACCGGAGTACGATAGGGGTCTATCGGTGGAGATTTTTGTCAAAAAATGTCATTCAGTGGCGGCTCCAAGAAAATGGGGGTCATTATGTGTGGAAATGCTTAGAATTGGGTGTCATTGACCGTGAAAAATAACTTTCTGGCAAAAAACAGAGACAAAAATTTGCAAAAATTGTAGACAATTTGCGCGCGCGAAGCGCTCAAAAAGTTGCCTCTTTTGGTGTCAATTTCTAACAAAAAAAGGGGGTCATTGGGTGTAAGCTAATTAAAAAGTGGGTCATCGGGTGGCAGATTTACCTCAAAAATGGGGGTCTATTGACACTGAGGCACATGACGCGTACCAATATGTGGGAGTGCCCCCCGAGTTTTAACTATTTTACCAAAACCAAAATATAATCCGTTCAAAATGTTTTAAAAACGTTTTGTGTTTACTGGGTGTAGGCCTACATGTGGCTGCAACATGTAAACAACAACATCACGAGTTCCTTACTATGATTATACAGGAAAGCAGACGTAAGCAATTAATCCAATCACATGATCCTGATTCTGTGTTTATTTAGGATCTAATTATTCAGTGTGAAAACCTGGTGTAGGCATACTCGTCTCAGGTGAAAATGTCCCGCATACTATAATACATATAGGTCTATATCAGCAAAAAGCGGAAATTTACGTAATTTGGGTGGGGTTTGCCTCAAAACTGGGGGAGGGAAACTGGGGGGGAAGAAAAACACCCCCCCCAGGTAAGTGTTGCATCGAAAAGTACGAATTAGGTCTTACCGTCTTGCCATCATTGCTTTGGGTCCAAAATCTTAAGGTGGATCGGAGGGCAGCATGACCTAGCGGTGATGCACTACCGTAAAACATCGTCTACAAGCATAGGCCTATAGAGTGTTTTGATGAAAGTTAAATTAACACGAAACAGCTGTAAATATGCCAATACAATAGATTGGTCTTACAATATACTTGTTTGTATGCTTGTATCGGTAATTTATTTGCTCAAACTCCATAATGTTTTAATTTTGTCGATGGATGGCGCTGGATGAATTTAGCTTTCATCAAAAGCACTCTATATGCTGGTAGACGAGGTTTTACGGTAGATTGAGACAAACTGAAGCTATAACTCACAAGAGGAATGGTATAGGTTCTATAAATGAGATCTCAAGGCTAACTTGTCATTTCCACTTATGTGCAAAATTTTTCTCGGGGGGCAAAACGCCCAAATCTTTTGTTTCGATTCATTTTTGGCCTTAACTCAAGAACCACAAGGCAAATGGAAGTGTAAGGGGTCTGCCAAAAATCGCTTGCCTCCCTCCCCCCTTTTGACCATAGGCCTAACAAAAAAGCTTTACGCCCCCCCCCTTTTTGACGTGCCAAAAAACCTTTACCCCCCCCCCCTTGAGGTGCCCCCCCCCCCATTTACACACTAAGATTTTGGGAAACCCGAATTTCAAACTTTAAATTGTCTTATCATTATAATGCGAGCGCAGCGAGCAGGAAATGTCGCATATTTGAACGTGTTCCAAATGTTTTCTTACATATTTTTAGGGCGTAATATAGAAACGGTGCCCAAAATATCTGTGCCAAATTCGCTTGCCGCCCCCTTTCGACCTGCCAAAAATCGCTTGAACCCCGCCCCATTCGACCTGCCAAAAATGCTTGCCCCCTCCTTTTTGTCCTGCCAAAAAATCTTTGCTCCCCCTATAATTCACCACCCCGGGGTACACATAATTATTGCACCACCCCTAAATACGATTATGGCTTCCGTGTCTCATTTGCTATAAGTTTAATGTATTAATATTACGAAATATACTGCAGTTTTTAAACTGGAAAAATGTGGCTCCTGCCTCCTGTCATCCCCACTCGCTTTAAAAGCGCTTTTGGTAAAGAAGCAGTAAAAGCTGTGAGCTCTAAAAGTGCATAGTTTTAATTTAATTAATTTTGAAAGTAGTTTTTCGTACTTAATTTAAAAAAATCTATTTTGAAGGGTATAACAGAAGACTTTTATATGAAGAAATGTGAAGAAAATGGGGAACGAACACTTTTGAGCAAATATCGCCATCTCCCTGGTGTAATAAATATTATTAGATTCTTAAGGGAGTACTACACCCATTGCATTTTTTTTTGCATTTTTTTTCTTTTTGTGAAGAAATGAGAAAAAATTGGACAAAGTGGTATGCAAAATGAAGGGGCAAATCTTCTCGTTCTATTGGTGGTATCGGTATCAATGCAGCTTACATGCTTTTAACGGTAGAAGCCAAACATTGGTACATCATTTTTTTTGCATACCACTTTGTCCAATTTTGTTTCTCATTTCTTCACAAAATGCAAAAAAAAAAAAAAAAAAATGCAATGTGTGTAGTACCCCCTTAAGACAGTGACAACCATGGTAGAAGCGCTTCTTTCATTACAGAGTCTGTTGAACTTCCTACAATATAAGATTCTTTAACAATTTGTGTAAAAGTTGATAATGTGAAAACACGATGTTGAAATTGAAAAACAAGCATATGTCATTTACTTAAAGGCCACATTCAGTGATACCAAGTGTAAAAAAAATGTGTATAAATTGCTTAAAATATTGTCTTTTTTTAATAGGTATATTTCTAAAATGAAAATTTGATTCGGCTTACAAACGGGCTATGTTCGCACATAATTATGCTATACTAATTATATAGAAAGGGGCCAACCCTGAATTTGGATGATTTTTACGATTTTCTGAACGAGCAAATGGCTTAATGGATTTTTAAGGTCAACGTGGTCAAAATTGAGCCTTGTATAACTGTTTTGACATGTTTAAGTATCAAATTGTATCAGATTATATTCATGATATTCCAACATGTTTCGTAACATTCGGTTAAAATGTTACACAACGATGTTATACAACAGTTTACTTAACAATAAACCTGAGCCATGCATTATCGAGCAAAAAAGTCATTTTCCGTTAAATGATCGACAAAATATTAATTTATTTTGCATATGTTGTTGTTGTTGTACTTATGTCTTCAGTATAAATAATTATTGTATTATAATATAAGAGCGTACCTACCATGAACGACGATTTCAGAATACATAATATTATTTGATAAGTCACACGTTTATATAAATCACAATATTATTTTTTTTTATCCCAGTTTAAAATGAAAGAGCTCGGAAACAATTACGCAACGATTGGCATTTTTTCACAATTATTGCCCTCCTAAAATACCCCCTCCCTTTCAAATAAAAAAATAATCGCGGTGCCGCCACATATACCGTAAAAACTCGATAGTTAGCATACTAGTATGTGCTTACTATCGTGCGCTTTTGAAAACATGAAATTGTACCAAAGTCAGGCGCCTTTATACCAACTGAGCTAATGGGATTGAGACACAATTTAGGCCCCATGACGCATGGGGGAAAATGGGAGATCACACAAAAACAGCCAGATTTTCTAAAATAACGACAAAATCTGTTAAAACAGGCTGCTGAATTCTGCAAAATTGTGAAAAATGAGGAGAAATGCTGCTAAATATGTGTGATTTACCATTTTCCCCCATGTGACATAGGGCCTCAATTTGTAGGTTTATATCACACTATACACTGTATGTTCGTGTGTAATGTGTACCGTATCGATGATATGCTCAAAACCCTTTACACTTTTGTGGATGGGGCTCTTCATGTTTGCATGTTTCAAAAGCGCTCGTGAGCACATATGCTAAAAATCGAGTTTTTACGGTAAGCTCTGTTCTTTATCATTTCAGGCATATATACAACGTTGTTAATATACACTGTCATGGGTATTTGCTGCTGTAAACCACCAGATGATGATGAGGAAAATGCTGAGGGAAAACCGATAAAAGATGAAGACAAAACAGGTAGTATTATTTAATTAATGAATCAGAAACTACAGTCCCGGAATCCATGACCGTTATCGCATGCTTTCCCCCAGGTACTTCGGTTTTCCTACTGATTTCTAAAAATCGAACCTCTTCCCATATCCTTGTGCCGTCTTATTCAGTTCTCCAGTTCACAACAATTCCTTGAGATATGCACTTGCTGCCGGATTTTTCGGGTACCCTAGATTCGGGGTTCCTGGAGATAACCCCTAATACCGGGACTAGTTTTAAGTAAAAAATATGCCCCCATCGGGACCAGATATCTATATAAAAACATATAGGACTCTAAAATAATAGTTTTCGCCGGGAGTTTCGGTGAAAGTCCTCCCTAGTATAACTTGAGACCAAGTGCACATTATGACAATTATTGTACCAGAAATGACTTCAGGAAGTCAAAAAATCACATTTTTCAAAAATTCCAAAAAGTAAAATACATGGACATGGAACCAGAACATTTGATACCCCTTTGGAAACTAAAAGAGGTGAATTTGATATCCCTAGCGGGACTATAAGAGACTTTTGGAATATAATATCCCTAGAGAGAGTGTTTTTTTGTTTTTTTTTTTTTTTGATACCCCTAGTGGACGTGGGAGTCTCGAAACTAGCACTAGTGTCGCTTTTTTCGGATTGAGCATGGGTACCCGACCCGTGACTGAAAACCCTAAATATTGCTGAATATTTTTATCTTTACTTCATCAGGCAGCTATGGAACGGTGACAGAAAAGCAAACCCATGAAAACTTGGCAGAAGCAACAACAGAAAATGAAAAACTCAGTACATCACCTAAAGATGATGATGGTGTTCTTGAAGGACCAGAAGCAGCTACTGAGGCGACTCCTCTCCTAGAATCACCATCACCAGTTCCTGAAGAAAATGAGAAATCAGCCCTTCAAACAGGTAAAGCCTATGTTATATGTATATAGATTACACATTTGAGGGGAATCTACAAAAACATTTAAAGAGAGCAGATAATTCGGCGTAACTTCTAAGTCAACCATACCAACTGTTTCGTAGTTTCGTCCCCAGTGGCGTAGCTTCCGGGGGTAGGGGGCAAATACCCCCTGGCAAAATTGCCTATTTGGGCCCGCGCCCCCATAGGGCAAGGAAAAAAGAGGAAAAAGGAGGGAGAGAGAGGAAAAAGAGAGGAGAGAGAGGGGAGAGAGAGGGAGAGGAGGGGCAGAGAGATGGGGAATCCATACGATATGCAATACCATACGATTATTATCAATAAGCCTGGCAAAATTGTCTATTTGCCCCCCCAGTGCAGGGACATTTGGGTGGATTTGGGCCCTCGCCCCATACAGGCTTGCCCCCCCCCCCCCCTGGAAAAAATCCCAGCTACGCCGCTGTTCGTCCCGCGCCCATAAAAATGTATGCCGAAATCGGAAGATACCAATTTAAGTTAAAGCGAGTGGGTGGCAACCATGGCGGGATCCATATTTTCATAACCATGTTACTAAAAAACTGCAGAGTACTTCTTGATATAATTTACATTGATCATACAGTAAATGACTCAAGGAAGCCAATAATTGCATTTATATTTCCAAACGTCTTGTGATTCTTGAGTCAAAACGAAAGTTGTCGGCATTTTCCTCCTGCCGAGAAAAGTCATGCTCAGTGGGCGAAAAACAAAACCACTTATATCATGCATTCGGGAATCTCCTTAGAGCACATACCATTCCTCTTGTGTGTCGGCTTTATTTGTCTCAATATATGAGTGCAAACACCGCTAGGTCATTCTCCCCTCCGACCCACCTTAAGATTTGATTGCAATTAGAATTGAGCGTCTATATCCTATAATTAAAGTTACTCGTTTAGTTTTATTAACCTAAATACCAAAATTAGTTGACCATCGTTTGATATATTCCCATACAGAGGCAAGTGAAGCAGGTGAAGAAGCCGCCGTCAAAGACACCACACCAACAGATGGATCTGATATCAAGTTAGAAAAAGAACAGGAACTACCATCAACAGATACCACCACCGGACAAACAACTATGCCGCAGATCGAGGTCACAACATCTGAGGAGCCATCGGGAGCTTCTTCACAAACCACTCCAAAGCATTCGCGAGGAGCGAGTGTCAGCGAAAACGACCCGCTACCATCACCATCAGAGGAAGGCTTACAAGTGGCGCATGACGCGGATGGACACAAGAAGCGGAAATCGGTTGGACATAAGATTAAGAAAAAATTGAGCAAACTAGGACATAAAAGAAAGAGGAGCAGCAAAAGTACGAGTAGTACTGGCGGGGAGAGCAGTGATCACGGGGATAGTGGAATCCAGAGTGGTATGCACACGCTCTGATTCTTCCAAACGGTATTTGCACACAAATCATACACTTGAAGAAGAGGCGGTTTCTCAGGCCTGATACGATTTCTTGAAGAACGGTGGTCAATAAGACCGTTCAAACTAGTCCCACATATGGAGCAAATTGCTTTGCGCATTTTGAATTAGGCCCTCCCTGTTCATACTCATAGACGGCGGGCTGACCTGATTATTTTCGGGAGTGGCAATTTGTTTTTTACTACATGTATTAGACTGGTTCTACTTTGGAAAAATCGTGTTCCTAGCGGCAAGTTTACGTAAATGTTGGCAACCAGCTTATTTTTGTTAATTTGGGTATGCTGTTGTCTGCCAAGCAATATTTTGAGACCGTGACCCTAAAAAACCCAAATGACCCCATAGGATCGCATAGGGGGCAAAAATTAATTTTATTCCAATATAACACTCTCAAACATGCATGGATTCCAGAAATGTAATGTGTTATGGGGCACAGAAGTGTTAGTTATGTGATGGGGCCTTATACTGAGCACGTGTGATTGAAGGGGATTAGCCCCCCCGATTAAGGGTTTGCAGACCCGAGCCCGCACGACGTCATCATGTGTCTCATCATGCTCACTTTCAACTGTTATAATAATATTTTTGGTGCCCGATAAAATAATTATCTATATTAAGACAGTAGGCCTATATCTGTGTACTATCATAATAATTATTGATAAAAGATTATATTTTTAAAAACTTTGATATATAAAGCATAGGCCTAGATGCCTTCGGCTTTAATTTCTAAAAACGTGTAGGCCTATTTTATATTTGGCCACCAAAAGTTTGTGTATAAGGAGACCGCTCGCTTATAGGCTGGCCTTTTAATAATTATTCGCATTTTGAGCGCATTTCTTATATAAGTGGCCCAATAATGCAATAAATTAAAAAAGAGATTACGCATTCCGAATAATCGCAAACCACTTCGCACTTTTTTTCTCATTTGCGCCCGTGTCAATCTGGTTCTGAACACTCTCTAAATTCCTAAGATTAAAAAGTTAATCTATTCGATTGCGATAAGGGACAAATCCAAGCTTAGATTAAAAATCCTTAATCTAATCTGAATTAGATTACCATTTTTTAAATCTAATAGATTAAAATCCATTGGATTTAATTTTTAATTTTAATTTGGATTGGCCTTTGATTAGTGTCTATTTTAATCCAAGATTAATCCATGCCAAGATTTAAAAGTCAATCTTATGGATTTAAATTTTAATCTATAAGATTAAATAATGGTTATCTAATTCAGATTGGTTCAATTCTTAATCTATTAGATTAAGAATTTTTAATCTAAGCTTGGATTTGTCCCTCATTGCAATCAAATAGATTAACCTTTTTAATCTTAGGAAATTAGCTGAATTGCCACACCGTGCACCATTTTACCATGTTTACTATCATGTATGGAACACGTGAACTATTACATGCGTAGGCCTACATGGATAGAAATTTTGATTTGAAAGGCCCGCGCTAAGAAAAGGTCTATACTTTAATAATAATTATTATGTAAAAGGAAAGTTTTTGAAGTAGATAAAAATTGCTTTCAAAAGTGGGTTTCCTTATTTTTTTATCTACCCTGTACAATGAATAATAGCTTATCATAGGCCTGCACAAATAATATTTCCCAATCTACACCGCTCACAAAATAAAAGGATCAAAATCTGACAATCCTGATTTTACCTTCTTTCATTTTTGGTCTTTATGATGCTAATATTTTTCAGTGTCACCAGTACTTGGTACTACAAGTTTTTTTGTTGCATTACACTCATCAGATTAAGGTTAATAATGTTTTTGCAAAATACTAATAAATAAGTCCTTTAATTTATTTTGAGCAGTGTATGTTTACAACCATTAACATTTTGAACTTTTATATAACATGACCCTGTGGTCTTCTAGGTGGATATTATGTATTCAAGGCGAGTGGGATGCCAAGAGCTTTTTTTTCTTCCAATTTTAGCCTTAACTTTAAAAAAAAATGCAAAATGCAGTAGGCCTATATACTAGTAGGCCTACGTCACAGCAAGCAAACGTTTTACAGAAAGGGGTTAAATGTCGGGTGACATAAAGAGTATAGAAACGTAAATAACATTCATAAAACATTTTTGAAAACATGATGCAAAACATTTAACAGAATGTTATTAAACTATTGACAAAATATTTTGAAAAATGTTTGCCCAAAACATTTTACAATAACGTTTTAAAAACGTAGGCATATTCATGATCTTTATATAACCCGACATCTAGCCTAACCGTTTGCTGGGATAGGAAATGACGGCATTTAGCCTATATATCCATAGGTTTTGCGGTTCTTAAGACTAATTGTATTGAAAACGAACGTTTTGGGGGTTTCCCCCTCTAGAGAAACATCATGCACAATCGGAGAAAATGACACCGAATTTTTTCCTCATTTTTCAAGCTTTCTGTGATTTTACTAGTCAATAATTTAATAGTACAAAACAAAATTAAGAAAAAGAGAAAATATCCTGCCCGTAGAATAGGTTTTTTATCACCTAATTGAAATTTGTTTTTAACTGTAGGCCTACTCCATTTTATTTTAAGTAAGAAGTATGCTTGAATATGTTATTTCAATGTATTTAATATAACATAGTACATATCAACAACTTAATACCCCGTGTGTTAAATTCATGGGTCATATAAAAAGTTCATATGAAAAGTTCATGTACTCATTTTCAAATGTCACGCATGTACTCCTTTTCAATGTCCCGCTGCCCTTGAGTAAATATGTACTATTATTTTATCAAAAATGATAAAATCATGCATGCATGTGAGTGAATTTTCCTTGTTTGGCACACAAACGGCAGGGCAGTTGAACCAGAAAACATGAAACTTTTTTTTTTATTTGAACATAATGATGTTGAATATGCTTTCAACAAGTTTTTTTTTGCTCTTTTTTTTTGCCTTCTAACGAATATTTTCAATTTTTTGATGGAAAAAGAGGGTATAGGCCTAGCTAAAATTGATTTTCCAGTTACAGAACACTTTTTCTTGAAGGTTCCATATAATATAGAAGTCCGAAAGGGTGAGAACATTTTTATTCTGAGTGTACGGACCGATCAATATTGGAGAGCGAATTGGAGTTTGCATTCCCCCCAATAATGTTAATTTGTATTCCCCCTATTTACTTGAAATATCTACATTTAAATGCTGTATTAAATAGTCCTTTTTAAGGAAAAAAGTGTTTTACTATAACAAGGTTGTTTCCCCTTTCCAGTGGTGTAATATTCATCATAATCTGTGTAAACCCACATGCAGAACACTAATTCTTACTGGGGAATGGGTGGCAGTCCTAGAATTTTATATATCCCTGGCGTATCAGAGTCCGAGGGATAAAGATTTAAAAAAAACACCATGAGGTGGGTAGTTGGGAACCATTATGGGCCTGTGCTGCCGCGACAATTGCACACGAAGCGTGTAAACATTTTAAATTTTACACTATTCAGCCCAAAATAAGCGTGAAATTTTGAGTTTACCAGTGCAATTTTTAATTTTACACTACGAATTTTCTAAAGTCCCTATAGGCCCCACCCAGCAAAGACCACACTGCTAAAGGGGCATCTATGAACCATGAAAGCCGATTCAAGCCTTAGGGGC
Source organism: Amphiura filiformis (assembly GCF_039555335.1). Classification (NCBI taxonomy): domain Eukaryota; kingdom Metazoa; phylum Echinodermata; class Ophiuroidea; order Amphilepidida; family Amphiuridae; genus Amphiura; species Amphiura filiformis. Next base: position 24,954,799 of record NC_092637.1, read on the forward strand.
CTTTTATGGACCGACTCAATCTACTCATAGTTTTGATCTCAGTCCCAGCTGACAAAGTCTTGGTCTTGGACAGGTTAATCAAGGACTTCAACACAACAGTGTCTGCCTTTCTTTCCAAAGAAAGATTGAGTTTACAAATTATTGGCATACATTTGTTATTTATCTTGAGGGAGGGAGACAGATGTTTAAAACTGTCATTTTCTCAACTGTGTTTCTTGCCTAGACTACTACACACCACATGTAAGGTGCTGTGCAATAATTATGAGCCCTGGGGGAGGGTAAAATTGGGGGGGGCAAGAAATTTTTGGCGAGCCAAAAGGGGTGGGGGCAAGCAATTTTGGCAAGCCGAGAGGGGGGGGCAAGCGATTTTTGGCACAGTTCATGTGGCGCCTTTTAATAAAACGCTCTAAAAGGCTTAGGAAAACAGTATGGAAACGCTTAAATATGCAAATTTTCCTGCCCGCTGCCTCGCAACATACATCTAGACCATTTAAGGTTTGCAAATTGG